>NC_061488.1:4001198-4352448 GCF_022539355.2 Hippoglossus stenolepis
CTGAACAATATAGTTCACAGTTGAAATAAAGGTTGAATAAACTTTTCTGTCTTTCTTTTTCCATCATAGCTCAAAACTGTACCAAACCTGTGGCCGGAGCCAACATGGACTTGAAGGACATTGACATTCTCTTGGATTCGTTCCAGAATGGCACTGTGGTTTCTTTCATCTGTAATGTTGGCTACACGCCTGCAGGAGGGTCCCCATCCGTTACTTGTGAAGACGGCAGCTGGAGTCCTGTGAAGCTGACATGCCAGAGTGAATATCAGGACTTGATTTTTACATGCACATTACTAACAGCAGACAGTCAGACCCATTAAGCCCTGGTATTAATATTATAATTGTTATTATTATTATTATTATTATTATTATTATTATTATAATCTGATCACGAGTGGTCAGCACCAAGTGCTTGAAGTAAGTTTGAACGCACACAACTGTGTCCTTAATGCGTTCTGAGATGCGATCACCCAGACCACATTTAGACAAGGTCTGGGACACGTGAGACACTTTTCACTATGTGAACGTAAATCTTTCCTGGGCTAATTACGAAGTTCACGACAATGTCACAATGAATCAAACGTATTTTTAACTCCTCCCAGTGAGTGTCCATACGATTGTTCGTCGCAATATCAACACATAATGATTGATATTATTCTTTATACTCAGACTGGTACGTGATTATTTGCATAAAGAGCAGGGAAGTAGTCACAAGTGGTCACAGGAGACACATTCAGGACGGACCCTAATGTCAGGTGTGAACACACGACCTTGTCCAGTTGTGATTGAATCTCAACGTTGATACCAGGTCTAAACGGGGCATATTTCACAGTTTTGGCAGCACTGTCTGAGATGGAACCATTTAGTAAATTATGTTTTACCAGCATATAAATGATCTCTTAGATGAGTCACTGGTAATATCTGACCAGCCTGTTGAGTCATTTGTGCATAGTGTTACCAAATCCTTTCAAAGGGAGGACTTTAATCTTTCTTTCTTTCAGGAAAGAGCTGTGGCTCTGCTGGAGAAGTTGCAAACGGACACATTGATGACACTGAAGGAAAGGATTTTGGCGATCGAGTTGTGATCAGCTGCAACACAGGGTTAGTAATAAACCAATGATGCTGGTGTTTTTTTTAAAATCCTACTCTTATAACCCTTGTGTTGTCCCTGCTTCCCCCGGCTGTTGGCCCCCTCACATAGCCCACCCCATATTAGGATGCACACATAGCACAATAGACAAGTGAGCAGCCCTTGCAGATGTATTTGTTACACCCGCGGCACATGGTGTGAGTTTTACAGTCCTTTTTCCTGGGGCATATCTGACACCTCTTCCTCTTACTCGCCCCGAGCGGGGCTGCTGCTAGGGCTATGGAGGAGGCCGGACACTCGGGTCGAGCGTCGTAGTCAACAGCTCTCTGTGCAGCGGCGGTGGCGGCTTTTACAGCCTTCACAACCGTGGCGGACACGTCCGTGCGGGGGATGCGCTCCCTTCGTGCGATGAACGGAGTCACGAGAGCCTTTCCCAGCTGCTCTAGGAACACCCTCCGCTTGTTCTGCTTGCCCGGCATGCAGTCTGGGTTGATCTCTCTCCATATCACAAAGGCGTCGTAGGAAGAGACGTCCAGAATGTTGTGAAAGACGACCAGGGGCCAGCGCGCGGTCATCCTCCTGCAGCTGTACGTTCCGATCACCTTGTCTAGGTTGTCCACGCCACCTTTGTTGCGGTTGTAGTCCAGGACGATGACTGGTTTCCCGTCCTTGCGGTCGCTGATGTCGGCCTCAGGGTGCCGTGTGCTCAGGAGCACCACATTCCTGTTTTTCTTTGGGATGTAGGACACAAGAGTGGCAGTGGGCGTGAATGCGAACTTGGATGAGAACACCTCTCTTCCCTTGACCGCGAGCAACCCGGTCGGGAGCTCGGGCTTGTTCTTCCGAACAGTGCCGACCACGGTGAGCTTCCTCTCCAGGAGCTGCCACATGACGTTACGACCGTGCAGTCCCTCCGTTACATCGAGCACTACCCGCAACCCCTGGTTCCGTTCTGGGCGTCCGCCGCTTGGCTTTCCGGTGTACACTTGCATCTTCCAAGCGTAGCTTGATTTCGCATCGCAGACCACCCACGACTTGATCCCGTATTTCGCCGGCTTGCTGGGCATGTACTGACAGAATGGACACCGGCCTAGGGAGAAAAAACAGGAGGAGAAGAGATGAGAGGAGATGAGATGAGGACGAGGACTAGCAGCCGCTATCTACATAACATAACTAACATAACATAACATAACATAATAATAATATTAAAAAAAAAAAAGACTAACCTCTGAACGGAACCAGTTGCTCGTCCACGGTCACTTCGGGCCCCGGGTTGTAGAGGTGCGGTAGCCGCGACACCCACGCGTCCCAGACCTCTCGCACGGCCGCCAATTTGTCCGTGGCTCGTCTCGTCTCGCGGTCGTCGAAGCGCAGCAGTCTGGAGTACGTGTGGAAGAGTTTTAGGGGCATCGTGGCACGAAATATCGCCCGGCCGCTCTCGGCGTCCCACAGGCTGGCGGCGGCCTCGCCCCGGGACCTGTACAGGCCCGCTAAGATCAGCAGCCCTACGTAGGCACGCAGGTCGGTCTCGTCCATCCCTTTCCATTCGTCACCGTATTTTCGACGACCCTCCCGATCCGTCATCTCCAGGATGATGTTCTCTACCGTCGGTGTGATGAACAGGTGGAACGTCGAGGCTAGGTCACCGGTCGCGTGGATCGTGGGGCCCCGGGGGACCCCGCTTTGAGCCGCAGCAGAGGAGGAGGAAGAGGAGGAGGAGGAGGAGGAGCAGTGACCATGTTATTTCCCTGTTTCTTGAGGGGAAGGTCTCTCTTTCCACGAGTCCGATGGTGGTGGTGGTGGTGGTGTCACCGTGGTCTTGTCCTCCTTCTTATTCTTCTTCTTCCAAGGATGAAGAATCTGCAGAAGCATCACCCACTGGGTCGTAGTCTTCGTCACCGTCGTCGTCTTCGTAGTCACCGTCGTCGTCTTCGTCTTCTTCGCTATCGCCGTTGTCTCTAATGTACCCCCCCTTGATTTCAATTGGAATCAGGTGTGGGTCTAAATGACCCCACAGAGCACCACAGTGCCCTCTCTGGGGGTCTAAATGACCCCTCCCATGACAATCGAGAATGACAATCCATTGGTCTCAATTACCCCAGGAGAATTGGATAATCCTTGGGTCACCCTAACCCTAACCCTGACCGGCCAGGGCTTGCGTATGATCACACGCACGCACTCACGCACGCACACACACACACACACACACACACACACACACACACACACACACACACACACACACACACACACACACACACACTCTGGGTCAATTCGACCCAGGAACAACACAAGGGTTAATCCTAAAAAATTGTCAGAAAAACCTCATGCTTCCTGATCAAACAACTTATTTCAACTAAAGTGGGAATTTATTATTCAATAAATAATGAATTACTATTCTGTGGCATGTTAATGGAATGGCAAACATAGATCTTTGTGAAAATCGGTGGTCTGAAGTCAAACTATTTCTCCCTTGTCTAGTTACAATTTGGTTGGCAAAGCAGAACTCGTGTGTGGAGACAAAGGGTGGATGGGCAGGTTGCCTACATGTGAAGGTTGGTGATCTTTCTTTAGCAAAAAAGACTTTAAAAGACAGAAAACTATGGAAAAAGCATTAAATTCTAATAAGTGTCATTTTTATTTTGCAGTAATTACTTGTGGTTTGCCACGTGGGATTGAAAATGGCGATTTCCATCCAAAAAAAGAAGACTACTACGAATTTTCGGAGGTTATACAATTTGTTTGCCAAAAAACGTATTCACTCAGAGGTTCCAAATCATTAACATGTTCAGAGGATGGGGTATTCAAGCCTGATCCTCCAGAGTGTATCAGTAAGTGGCTTTTATAATTTTTCTCAAGATTCTCCGATGTAACCTGAGCCGTGACTCTCACCAATACTCTATTACTTTCCATTTTCTTTGCCTGCAGTTGTTAATTGTGAAGAGCCTGTTATTGACTTTGGTAAATGGGTAGCGGGTTCTCGACCCCCCCTATAAACACTTGGCTAGTGTGACGTTGGAGTGCGATACCGGATACGACATGGTGGGAGAGAGGACACAGACATGTGACATAAATAGCGACTGGTCACCCGGTCTTCCAAAATGCGAATGTAAGTTATATGTGAGTTTATGCTAATTTCAGATTTAATCCCATTCCTACGTGTGATTGGCTATTTATGCAAATGAGGGGATATTTTCACTGTCCTCTTTTTTTTCAATTATTAGAACTATACAAAACTCCAGGATAGCTCAATAGAATGAATCCCCAATCTTCTCTCACACATCCTCTGTTGGTCAAATAGATTTTGCGAAGACGTCTGTATTATACGTTGTCTGAACAGGGCTTGAGTGCTTGAGTGCTCTTCCTGTGGAAAGCTGGAAACAACATAACAGCATTAAATAACAATACAACTACAAGTTTTCAAAATAAAACCAGCCACATTAATTCATGACAAACTGTAAATAAAACAAAAACGGTAAAGATGATTTGTTTGTTTTTAAAATGGATTTGAACTAGTTTCCACAGCCTTAATGAATAAAAAGACACAACTGTAATCGGATGTATGTGATCCAAACAAATCCCTGATCACAGTGTCCTGATTCCCCTTTTACTTTATTTATTTTCTTTTGGAGCAGTGTCTGCCACAACTAAAGCTGCTACCACCACCACCACCACCACCACACCTTCAGGGAAACAAACGGGTAGAGTCTCTTTTGATGCTTTTGTTTTGGCCAAAAAGCTGGGATTTTGTCGGTGATTGTTTGTTACAAGTACAATCAAACCTTTATTCACACAGCGTTTTGCACCATCTACACGTACGGTGCTTAGCAACTGCTTGATCATGATCACACTCTGCTCTGAAACATGTAAATGGGGAAAATGAATGGAACAGTGTATGAGCCAGTCATGTAAACATCATAATCGAGACACAAAACAGAAACATAACCACAACGGATGTGATCAACAACGGATGTTGACAATGAAACAAGCAGAGTTAATTTTCTATTACTGCTAAATTCTTGTCCATTTGCGGTTTTGGGGTACAGGTGCATTCTTGACCACAATAAGTAACTATTAACACTTCACATTTTAACATCCATTAACGCTCACTTCGGTTGCAATTGTGTTGTGTGGCTGTTGTGGATGTGTTGTCACTTCTTGTATTGTAGTTGTGGCTTTAGCGTTCATGATTTCCGTTAATGTGCTTGTGTGAGACTCGGCAATTGTACAATAGCCATTGCTTAATACCTCAGAATTTCCCAGAAAACATTGCTCAGCCCTCGTTGATGCTGCATGTCCGGTGTTTGAATTCATCCGATGATGCTTATGTGTCACATGCAATCATTTTTTTTTCTTTGTCTTTATATCTCTGGTTCAGCTGCTCCTAAACCAACTGACACACCTGGTAAATCATCAAAAATAATTTGTCCTGTTAGAGTTATTTCTGTCCTCTTCCATGATCTCATCCCTTTTTTTTCTACCTTTTATTTACAGAGAGTGGAAGTGACAGCTTTAAACAGTATGGTGTTCCAATTCTGAGTAAGTTTCAACTTCAGTCGATCAAACCACAGTAGATCAAGAAAGTAAAGAGTTAACGCTGATCACGATGGCCCCAGAGGAATGACGTGGAATTACATGGAATTCTTCAATTCAATTTTATTTATATAGCGTCAAATCATAACTTACATTATCTGAAGGCACTTTACATAGAAGGTCGAGACCTTAAAAATTATGGAGAAACACAACAGTTCCCACAATGAGCAGCACGACTGTGGAGAGAAAAGAGGGGAGAGAGAGATAAACACGTTTTCATTGTTATAAAGAAAACGATAAGAGTGATATTTATAGATGTTATTTATGATAGCAGCAACAATTAATAAAATCATGATAATAATAATAAGCTCTGTTGACAAAGTGCCACATTCCCGATCTTACTCTTCTCATGTGGGGATGGTGGATGCATTTGTTGGCCTCATATCCCGTCATCCTTTTTCACACATTTGTATTTGTCTCATCAAAATAGCCATTGCCGCCATTGCGGCCATTATCGCTGGTATCATTGGTGTCATCATGAAAAAAAAACGCAGGTAAAGGTTTTATTTGTCCTTTTAGATTAACACCTTGAAACGGCTGCTTCCCTTTTATGGCTGCTGTATTGTATCCCAGACCAACCAGTAACAAAACCCGATCCTCTTTGTGACTTTTGCGACTTCTCCAACCTTTTCTGTTTTTAAACATCCTTTTCTTACTGTCTAAGCTTTCTGTCTGTCAGCTATTTCTAAATGTTGCATGCTGAAGTAAGTTGTGTGCGTTCTTAAGGTTTTTATCCACCACAGTTGTCACAAGGGGGCACTGTTGTAAGCCTCAGAAGAACTCTCCTGCACAGAGCTGTCAGTCACTCAGGAGAAAGAGCTCTGCCCCGAGCGCCTCATGAGGTTTTAATCGTGTAGAAAAACAAATCAGCTGAATGCATCATGAGACAGCTTGTTTAATTAGAAACGATAAGTTATGCCATGGTTACATTAGACTGTTTAACAGGCACCAGTTATTCAGTGGCACAGAAATGTGTTATGTCCATCATCTAATATGCAGTGTTAGGGTTAACCCTGCACATCAGAGTAAGACCAATGTCTGGAGAGGTTGGTGTGATTTGCACATTTCATTACTCTTGAATATAAGGCAGATATTGTCTTTGAAATGCTTTAATAATCAGCCCGAGAACTGTTCCAAGAACAATCCAGTTCCTTTTTTTAAATTGCCCGTCTGGTTCGTTAAAATTTTACATGAACTAATTTAACCTCTGCAAAGTAGGAAGCAGTGGTTAATAAATGTTTCCCAGGAAAAGCTTTTAGTTGCTGTCGGGGCAGAGTTGTTGTTTGAGTGTAAAGACGAACTCGTGTGTAGGACAGTATCTTTAAAATCATACTTTTACAAGTTGTGAATCTTAAATACACATCTAAGCTTCACAACTTTTGGCTCTATAGGGCTAAATTTGGCAAATCAGTGAATTATGAGTTAAAAAAAAAAAATAGTGATATTTCAGCCATTTACACAACCTTTCTGCAGAAGAACAGGTAGCACTTTTGCATCTAAAAAAAACAGAACGAATGTGGTCAGTGCGACTGCGAGACATAGTTGGTGGTGGTGTGTATGTGTGTGTGTGTGTGTGTGTGTGAGTGTGTGTGTGTGTGTGTGTGGTATTCTCCTTGAAAGAAGTTGGTCTGGGTCTTCTCTACACTTTATTACATTCTACTGGGTCACACATTAGCAGTAAAGTTGACCATTATTGTGTTGCAGGTCTCAGAGAAGTTATCCTGACAGTGAGGCTCCAAAACAAGGAGAGGGAATTCCACTCTCGGTAAGAAGATTGACCACAAAGTACACTTGAACCTATGTTTGCCAAATGAACAAATAACGATGAGCGGCACCGATATATGATGATGTAGGCAGAACATTTTAAAGGAGACGTATGTTGTGTTTTCAGTGTTTCTATCCTTTAGTGTGTTTATATATGGTAAATGGTTTTGTATTTATATAGCGCTTTTCTAGTCTTGATGACCACTCAAAGCTCTTTACAGTACAGTTTTACATTCACCCATTAACACACACATTAATACAGTGCATCTATTAGATGCACTTTCTTGTGCTATGAGGGGCAACTCGGGGTTCAGCATCTTGCCCAAGGACACTTCGGCATGCAGATGGGGAAGACTGTGGATCGAACTGCCGACCTTCAGGTTGGAGGACGACCTCTACCCCTCAGCCACAGCCGCCCATACATGTTTGTGTGTCTATGTCCAAAGTCTGTGGTAGAGGTAACTCTGCTTCCCCGAGAGAAAACACTGCTCCTGAAATGCCTCCTCACTTGTCCTGCTATTTCTATGTCCCATGACATCACATTTGCATAACTTTTTTTTTTTCTTCCTTCATTAACAGGGCTGTAAGAGTTTTTACACTATGTCTGAAAATTAACACTATTCTTCTTTTTCTTTTGCAGCAGTAAGCATTAGCGTCCTGATGGCCCAGCTGTACAGGATGTACCAATGATCTGAATGGAAGAGGGCCGCCCCTGGACGAGTGTTTGAACATGCTTATGGCTTTAATTTGGAGAGACAGACATGATGAAATGTCTAGAGATCCTGAAATCTCTGCAAATTGCGCTCTGTTGGGACCTTGTATTTGTGAACTACAGTTCGGCCTACATGTGTAGTCAAAAGCTTAAGGCCGCATGTCCTTTGTTCTGGAGAAAACCAGAGCCTCCAGAACTCCGTCTCCCAGGGTGCCTCAACATCACACAGAGGTGTGAAAACCGACCAGGGACACAAGTTTCAACTCCTATTGGTCACTCTGGGCCCCATGACCTGTGAGGTCACCGGGCCAATATAAGGCCAGGTCTCCCCCTCTTCATTTTCTTTCCATGCAATCCCTCCGAGGGGAGAAGTCTGGCTTCTCCAGCTCACATCTTTTTTTTTTTCTACGCTACCCTCGAGAGGAGAAGGGGGTCCAGCTCACTCTTTCAACTCAAATCAACTTCATGGAGGAGAGGTGCAGCTTGCAGCTCATCTCACCACGGAAACCTCCTCGCAATCCAAGCTCTACCAACCTTCAAGCAGCGACGCGATGTCCTGCCGGAGAACTTCAAACAGCAAAACCGCTGCACCGCACAACAGAACCACAAAGGCATGAGCCACAAAACCAGCAAGACGACTTCACAGAACTTCGAACAGCACATCAACCTTTTTTCCCTTTCCATGGACGGGTAACACAACTGGGCTTAATAATTATACTAGGCTAAGCAAAGACTGTTTATTAGATTCCTTGTGATGTTTATAAGTTTGATTTGTGTTGTTGTGATATTTTGGTTACAAGTTATTTGAAAGTTAATGTCAGTTTGTTATGCTCTTCACAGTCTTTCTTTGCATGCATCTAGTAACTTTCTCTAATTTGGCACCAACACAGACACACGCATATCGCAGGACCCATCTCTCTGACCCCCGCCAAATGTCGTAAAAATTCCAAAGGGAGGAGTCCGTTATCTTTAGCGTGGCCAGCCACCATTTTGGAAGCACGCTCACTCACACAGACACACACACACGCATACTCACATACATATCTTTATTTAGTAAGTACACCGGTAGTAACTTTATTATATTCATAATAAATGTTTTTCTTTCACAAATGTTTTTTCATTAATGTTACATAAGCGAATTTTGCCAACCTCTACACTGTCAAGTGTAGAGGTTGGCTGGTATAAAAAGAGAGAGAGAGAGAGAGAGAGAGAGAGAGAGAGTGGCTGGTATAAAAAGAGAGAGAGAGAGAGAGAGAGAGAGAGAGAGACTGGCTGGTATAAAAGAGAGAGAGAGAGAGAGAGAGAGAGAGAGAGACTGGCTGGTATAAGAGAGAGAGAGAGAGAGAGACTGGCTGGTATAAAAGAGAGAGAGAGAGAGAGAGACTGGCTGGCTGCTTTAAGAGGGGGAGACAGACTTGATCAGTAGGTGGTCCTATCACTAACACTGCATACACACTCATAGGTCACTTCAGATCAGGGCTCTGATCATGTGACAGAATTTTGAATTTTGAACTCACGACCAGCGGATCACTGAGTCAGCGTCTCAACCCACTGGTCCAATCACAGTGTTGTTCTAATTCTTTGAAAGTTGTATATTTAAAGAGTTCAAAAGTCCCCCTGTGGAAGACAAAGACAAAAATCAATGTTAAGGTTCTGCCCTCACCTGGACTTCAACTCACCACCTCTGAGTCACTGTCCCACTGCTCTACCCACCACACTACATTTAGTGTTGATCAACACCTTTGAAGTAGTTAATATAAAGATCCCTTTCCCCCTTTGGCCCCACCTTCTCAGCGTGTGTAATTCACTAACTCCTATCTGTGAAATGAAAACACCGTGAGAATCACAAGACGTTGACGAACAAGCAGATATCTTTTTTATTGGTGAGAGTTAAGAAATGGGGCCGTGCGAGCAATTTAGAAACGTAGTTCTCATTCCAAAAATGTCCGGTGAAATTTAACATTGGATTCAATGGGGCCGAAATATATCTCCACTCTAGCGCTTTCCGCAAACAAATGCTTGTTACTCAAAAACAAGTCCTATAAGTCCTATCTGTAAAATGAAAACATTTTGAGAATCACAAGACTTTAAACAACAACCAGATATCTTTTTTATTGGTGAGAGTTAAGAAATGGGGCCGTGGGAGCAATTTAGGATTTATTTTTCCGTTTTAATCTTTCCAGAAATTTCGGTCAAAATTAACATGAGACTCAATGGGAGTCGGCGCCGGAAATAATTCCTCGATTTCTCGTGGCGGACGGAAGCACAGGTCCGAGAGATTTGAGAGTGACACGTCTGCGAAGGAAACTTCTTCAACTTCTATTTGATATGAAAATCATGTCTGAGAACCTCCGTTTGTGGATTTGAGAGCAGTTTTAGTGAAGAAAAAAGGGTATAAAAACAGTCATTTTCGGCCTCTCGCTCTTTAGGGCGAGAGACCTCGAGTCCCATTGTACGTTTTCGGCCGTTTTATCGCAATTTGAAAATCCAGGTCTCTCCATTTCTGTCTGCTGAATTTCCACAGTAAGCGTTTGTTATGGTAAACCAGCTCCCAGTATTTTGATATAGTGTCATTATAAGTAGGTTTTCTTGTTTCAATGACATATGGTTTAATAATTTTTATCAATAATATAAACTTAATTCATAACTGGGAGATAAAAATAAATAAATAAAATAATTATAGTTGATGTTGTTCAGTTTTCTTTGTTGAACACAGGTGGACTAACTCATTGTCGTAGCTGCTTTGCAAATGTAATGAAATGTAAATGAGATGCATCACCTTGTTTCCAAGAAGCTCTGAGTCTCTTCTTTTCAGGAAGCCTTCAGCTGCAGTGTGATTAAAAACAGATCACAGCACATATCGGAGGCGAATTCATTCTTTTCTGCACATACGACACAAACCATTTCCTGCTCAATAAAAAGTACTGGTGTCGAGGGGACTCCAGGACCACCTGTACGATTTTAGTGCATTCAGAACATGTCAGTCAAATTGGAGGCAGATCCCTCGTCATAGATTTAGGAAGAAGAGGGTTGTTTGTGAAGGTCACAGATCTGCAGTTTGATGACACTGGAGCGTACTGGGTTGGGATTGATAAAGTAAACAGTGACATCATGACTTCAGTTAATGTGCTCATCACTGAAGGTAAGAACAGCTTTAAAGGTTCACTACAATCACAACATTATCAATATCTAGTGTGCGTTTAAACTTCTATTCCTCTACGGCGTCAACCTGAAGGGATTCAAATAAACGGTTTCTTTGTGCCAGTTCCGCTGTCCAAACCCAGACTGTGGCCCTTGACATCTCTGGTGGATGGGCCTACGTGCTGGGGGCAGCCGGTGACTGTGCGCTGTGGTTGTGCACAGGGCTCTGGTGTTCATTACGCCTGGCATCAGCGCACTCGCTTCAAGGACTCACTCCTCCACCTGTCATCAAACTTGTATCTTCACTGCGGCTCGCTGGGAGAGGACAGCGATTATTACTGCGTGGCCACTAACGCCCTGAGCAGTCAGGAGAGTGAGGTCCTCTCCGTGCAGGTCCTGAGGCCTGCACACAGCGGCTGTATCTATGTTGTGAACCTGCAGGGTAAGAACCGATGAGGTGTTGTATTCTCTCTGAGAAATATAAAGGTAAGAATCAGCGTTCCTTGTTGTCTGCAGGGAATAATCAAACATTTACAGGACATAAGATGTTTTATGAGAGCACCTGCTCAGACTCTGATTTATTATCATTATACAGCCGATCCCAACAGATATGACAGGTAAAGACATTAAGATTTGACTGGTAGGATTATAATACTGCTCAAGATAAAGTCTCCAAATCATTTGTACTTGCTTTGGTCCTCATGACAGCAGTGTCTTTAAGGCAGTTGTTGCTTTAAGGGAATTTGTACTTAATAATAATAATAAAATAGTACTTTATAATTCCTTTTAGGTATAGTAGGTATAATCGTTTGTGTCATTATGGATGATTGTTGCTGATTTCGTCAGTTTATTGCACAGCTTTATGGGTCAAGGCTGAACAACACATCCTACATTCATACTTTCCATTGTAGGCTGTAGAGAAGCTTGATATACGATGAGTGGCAGACAGAGGTAAAGGGCAAGTGACACTGCTACAAGTCTGTTCATTCTTTTGAACTTCTGGTATTGGGGATCGAAATGTGACGTCTGTGTTTGACCTGGTAAATGAAAAACTCCGGTCAGTTTTTCTGAAACTTGTACAGATACTTTTTCTTGTGGCTTTAATGTCAGGATCGGTGCTTCCTGTCTCGTTGCATCCTTACTTCTCTCCTTGCCCTCATAAAAGCTGTCAAAAAAGGAATAGTCTGATGGAATCACACCTCCTGTCCCTTAGTTGCAGAAAGAGCTAAAAACCATCCAAGCAACTTGTTTGATTGGATTAATTGGAATGATCATTGATAAACATCATCATTGTGAATACTGTATAAATAGATTATATATTGTTTATACAATAGTTTCAAATGAATCCGTGTCAGAGTTTGACTTTAATCCCCCCTAGTGGTGATATCAGAAAATACACTGTTGCAAATAGTACTATATATGGCCCATGACACAACTCTTCACTGCAACCGTCATATTTTTCCACAAATAGAAAGACACGCCTTCAGTTTCTGTTTTGATCTCTAAACATTACAAATTATTGTTTGAAAAATCCTCCACACAGGAGCTTCATGTTGACATTTATTACACTTAGGTTTTATAGCGTATACTCACAGGGTGTGATCTGTTTCAAGGTTGCTGTAAAATACATATTCCACAAGCTAAAAGCTAATAAAAGAGCAACGTTTCAATGTCTTTGTTAATCATCAGGCCAACCCAGCTATGACTGTGCAGACAGGATGTGCACCACCAGTGCCAGCTCTGGTGGTGCAACATTGAAACGTTGCACCACCAGTGCCAGCTCTGACCACCAATGGGAAAATCCACACTGAACCAGGAAACCAGCCTTTACAAATTAATCACACCCGTCCTGATCTCCTTTTGAAAAGGTCAGACTACAACACAGTTTACTTTAACCACCTTGATGGATATAATAAGAGCTTTTTAGTCACACTAATCAGATCTGCTTTTTGTTTTCAGGTTCCAGACATGGGCACCACTCTGGTACATGTTGCTGCGTTGGGGTTATTTGGCGTCCTTACTGATATTTCTGTTCATAGTTCTTAAATGTACCAAAACAAGACAAAGGAAATGTCCCAAGAGGAAGGGAGAGGTTCATTTCAAGCAAGTTCAAAAGTGGAAGAAATTCCCTGAAGCGGTCTGGAAATATCACATCCAAAGTCCAAAAATATGAAAATGAATAGGAGTTATATCAGAGTAATAAACGAACCTAGTATAGTACAGACAGTATCGAAACTTCAAAACAGTTTAACATTGTCTCTGCCATTCCCAGAATAGACTTTTCATATGGGACACCAGTTATTAAAGCCCTGGCCTTTTAATGTGGATTATAACTTTTGTATATATTTATATTTTGTAGTATATCAACACTGTTTTTATTTCAAGTTTTTCTTTGTATGATGGTTGTAAATGATTCATAATAAATACTGCTAATGTGAAAACTGAGACGTCATATTTTCACTGTTTTTCCTTGTAAATTCAGACTGATATTGAACCGGAAGTAAGCCGCGTTTTACTACTTTAACTCCATTTCCACAGAATCTCGAGGATGTGGTCTGCCCTTTGTTGTGCGGTTAGTGGGCGTGGTTAGGAGTTGTCAGAATACACAGGGTTCAGTTTCCTCCTCAGTCCCCGACGCGACAGCAGCTTCCTCCTCCGGCTCTCCTCCGGCTCTCCTCGCTCTCCGGCTCTCCTCCGGCTCTCCTCCGGCTCTCCTCCGCTCTCCGGCTCCTCCGGCTCTCCTCCGGCTCTCCTCCGGCTCTCCTCCGGCTCTCCTCCGGCTCTCCTCCGGCTCTCCTCCCTCCGGCTCTCCTCCGGCTCTCCTCCGGCTCTCCTCCGGCTCTCCTCGGCTCTCCTCGTCCCACTGGGTGAGTTTTACAGTCTTTAGATGTTTACATTCTTCAGTCACCAAACTAACGGACAGACAACACGGTGACGTCACACTAACGGGATTTAAACCTCATTCACGGTTTGGTTTCTGTTCAACAGAAACCCATCGCGAGTTAATATAACATGTCCGCGTCAACATCGCGTTCAGACAACAAGATTAATGATGTGGGTAACAGAATAGATATAGTATTAAAAAACGTGTCGAAACGACATGGTGAAGCAGTGTTAGCTTCTGGTTTTAGCTTCTGGTTTTTTAATCTGTCAACTGTAAAACACATGGCGTTGTTCGAGACGCCCCAGTTGTCTGGTGATGGTCCCAACACAGAATAACAACAGGCTTCACAAACTGATGATCCGTTCCCACAGCACTTTGACACACACGCGGGTCAAAAAGGACCCAAACAGCGTGGATTCACTATACAGGAAACCTACCTTACATTTAGAAAGAAACATGCTAACTAGCTGTTAGTTAGCTAGCTTCCTTTCTGGCTAGCCAACCATAGCTGGATCAACAAGCTAGCTGCGTTTGGTTTTTCTTTATCCAGAGTGTGAGTCTGGCTGGTTGCAGTCATTTCAGACTTTAAGTCGTAAAGGTCATAAAGATGCTGCGTGAAGGACAGGAGGAGGAACACGAGGAGGCGGGT
Source organism: Hippoglossus stenolepis (assembly GCF_022539355.2). Taxonomy (NCBI): domain Eukaryota; kingdom Metazoa; phylum Chordata; class Actinopteri; order Pleuronectiformes; family Pleuronectidae; genus Hippoglossus; species Hippoglossus stenolepis. The sequence goes on from NC_061488.1 coordinate 4,016,032, forward strand.
GTTGATTCTGAGTCTCTGATGCTCATGAACTAGACTTTGTTCTGCACTGTGAGTGTTGTAAATACATTTGTGTCATAGAGAGATACACGTTGTGGTTCACAGCAGAATAAACAGAGAACAGGATCTTTCACCCGAGTTTTGATGTTTATCTGATGAATTTAGGTCACAAACAAATGGTTGCGACAATTGCCTTTTCAAAATAAAAGCACTCCGGGTTTTTTATTTTGAGCCTATATTTTAGCCTATATGTAAAAACATTGTGCTGTGGAACTGAGAAGCTACATATTGTGCATTGTAAATATGAATTGATATTAATTTGAATATTGTGCCTTGATTAGACACAACTCCCTTCTTTGTGTATATTTACTTCTTGTACATTCAGCCTTTAACAGAAATTGCAAAAATTAAGAAGTATGACCCTCATAAGTGTTTTTTTTTTAAAAAATGAGTAAGCCTTTGATGACATGAGTCTTCTATGTCATCAACGGAGCCTTCTCCTAAATGAAGAAGGAAGAATAAGCTATAAAAGAACAAAGACACACCCAGCCATGCATGAAATAACACAGGAAATGAATGTGTCCTTTTTGACCCATGTTGTGAATTAGAAGAGGTTTGCGTAGCTTGTGTGTCAAAGGGTTTGAGTGTGGATGAGCATTTCCTTTTCTACACTGAACACGGTATCGCCATCATAAAGAAACATATCCTGTGAGTAACCCGCTGTAGATGAGTCATCGTTAAGCCCACACTCCTCGCATGGGGACAAATAGTAAACTATGTAACACGACCACAATCTGTTTTAACATGAAATACACAATCAGCCAGAGTTGTCATATCTGCACAGGGTATTTTACTTACTCCTTCGACTGACTCAGTTCCAACAGCACGTAGTAATCTGACAGAAGAGAAGAAATACACAACAGGTTATTAGACAATGAAGACGTTAAGTTAGTTTTCCAGATTTTCCTCGTCACACGTCATGTTGACGACACACTCGACCCACTTCAGTCAGATCATCTGATGATTACACACAGATAAACCACACTTGCATTACAGAATCTACGAACAACAAACTATAGTGTTTTCTGATGAGCGTTTGTGATGTTGACACGCTCATGTTATATTAACTCTTGATGGGTTTTTGTTTCATGTTTATTTCAACTGCACTTCAAACACAGGCGCTTTGTCAAAATGACGAATCTGCGGCCGAGTCTGCAACCGACCAGCAACATCTGGAATAAAGACATGATTCCCAGTTAAACTGGAACACCGACTTACAAACCATGTCCCTACGCATATTTATGTGAATTTTACATTTTGTTTCCTGTCAGCTGGTTGAACACAATGTCCACACCCAGGATCTAACGCTAATTTCGGCGTAGATCCTGTCACTTAAATCGCTACGATAAAGTCACGAATCACGTAGTTAGCTTCCCCGAGACGCCTTCAACCCGTAGCTTCAACCGGTGTGTTGAATCATTTTCACCCGATCAAAAGTGTCACTACGGACAATGTGTGAAGAAGCTCGATGAGACCAGACACAGAAGAGCCGTCACGTTAGCTGACTAAATCCGACATATTTTGAATGGTGTTTTTAGCGTGAGGTTGTGTTTATCCAGTTGTGTTCCACTGTGAGAGCCTTGCTAATTCACACATGTTTTTCCTTCATCAGAAAATGGGGCTTGTGGACTTGTCCCGTTTCGTCATGGATCTCACATCCGTCCGTCTCCTGCTCATTGTTGGTCTTGTCGTTGCCGCCCAAGGTCAGTGTGGAAGAGCTAATGAATCAGGAGCCAAAGTGAAGCCAGGCGGCCCCTTGTGTTGGGTCATTGTCACAGACTCCCCCTTTAATCTTCTCAGTCATTGTGCAGTAAAGTGACATGAAATGTGATACGAGCATAGTCAGAAGAAAGAAAAAGAGAAATGTATATCAAACGAGAGACTATAACTAAAATATAGTTGTGTTTTCATCATTTGCTGATGCTCCAACTATCTGTACAGCACAAATAGACTGGCTTCAACGTGCTTTCACATGACGGCTCACTTCACTGCGGTAGAAGTGTTGATTATAACATTTTCATCGTCTCCACAAACATTTAGAGTCACAGAGTATAACCTGTATTTCTGTAGAGCTTTTCTGGTCCTGATGAGCATTCCAAGCTCTTTAAAGCACAGTTTTGCAATTCACAATCACTCTCTCAACTAAAACGAGAACCGCTGAAGGTTACAGATCCCAGTTAAAACAGTTGGCACCTGTAGTGCAGTCCACTAATTTCAATATCTTTGACGTTCACTCTCTTGCCCAAGGACACTTCGGCGCGCAGGAATGTTTTGTTTTCTTTACTCAGCTAAATTGTGAATGAACAATATAGTTCACAGTTGAAATTAGGGTTGCAAAATTCCGGGAATATTCAAAGTTGGAAACTTTCCATGGGAATTAACGGGAATAAACTGGAAATTTTGTGGGTAATTTATACTAACTGTATTTACCTTGTCATATACAGACATAAATGTAAACATTTTGTTTTGTCATAAGCTGATTTGAGCCCCTTTGGGCACTTTACTATATGCTTCTGCATCTTTGTGGCATTCTTAACATAGGTCTTTGCACAGTATTTGCAAATGTACACAGCCTTTCCTTCTACATTGGCTGGGGTGAAATGTCTCCACACATGAGATAGTGCACGTGGCATTGTTCTGTAGAATAAGATGAGAAAAAAGCTTGTAAAAAACACTAATGCAATGCCAGGGATATAAATAGTTAGCTAAACAATTGGAATCCTCTTTAAAAATATTTTACAATTGATGGATAAATGAATAGAAATAGGTTAGATAAACAATCCTCAATCAGCATGCTAATATATTTTCCCCAGTAATATCATCAAAACTTACCTGACTAGTCCTTGGGCTAATGCAGTAGTGTGGACTCAATAGCCCAGCTGTAGTGTGCAGGATGCTGGGAATTATCTGTGCATGTGATGGAGAAATTCAACGTGCAGCGTGTGCTGCATTCCATACATCTTTTAAAATACAGTTTTGAATGACGTTTTTATTGCTCAGTGTTTAATTTGCGGTAACATTTTTTTTTCAAAATTCCCGAGCTTAACTTGCCATGGAAAGTTTCCGGAAAGTTTCCGGAAAGTTTCCGGAAATTTACCGGAAATTTTCCGCCCCTTTGCAACCCTAGTTGAAATAAAGGTTGAATAAACTTTTCTGTCTTTCTTTTTCCATTATAGCTCAAAACTGTATCAAACCTGTGGCCGGAGCCAACATGGGCTTGAAGGACAAAGACATTCTCTTGGATTCGTTCCCGAATGGCGCTGTGGCTTCTTTCATCTGTAATGTTGGCTTCATGTCTGCAGGAGGGTCCCCATCCGTTACTTGTGTAGACGGCAACTGGAGTCCTGTGAAGATGACATGCCAGAGTGAATATCAGGATTTTTACATTCACATTACTAACAGCAGACAGTATGACCCATTCAGCCCTGGTATTAATATTATAATTGTTATTATTATTATTATTATTATTATTATTATTATTATTATTATTATTATTATTATTATTATTATTATAATCTGATCACAAGTGGTCAGCACCAAGTGCTTGAAGTAAGTTTGAACGCACACAACTGTGATGATGCGATCATCAAACATATTTTTAACTCCTCCCCGTGAGTGTCCATACGATCTTTTGTCGCAATATCAACACATAATGATTGATATTATTCTTTATACTCAGACTGCGTGAAAACAATAATTTGGACTTGGTAAACACATTACGTACGTGATTATTTGCATAAAGAGCAGGGAAGTAGTCACAAGTGGTCACAGGAGACACATTCAGGACGGACCCTAATGTCAGGTGTGACCAGACGACCTTGTCCAGTTGTGATTGAACCTCAACGTTGATACCAGGTCTAAACGGGGCATATTTCACAATCAGTTTTGGCAGCACTGTCTGAGATGGAACCATTTAGTAAATTATGTCTTACCATTATATAAATGATGAGTCACTGGTAATATCTGATCAGCCTGTTGAGTCATTTGTGCATAGTGTTACCAAATCCTTTTTAAAGGGAGGACTTTAATCTTTCTTTCTTTCAGTAAAGAGCTGTGGCTCTGCTGGAGAAGTTGCAAACGGATACATTGATTACTCTCAAGGGATTGATTTTGGCGCTGAAGCAGTGGCCGTCTGCAACACAGGGTTAGTAATAAACCAATGATGCTGTTTTTTTAAATCCTACTCTTTTAAATCCAAAAATTCGTCAGAAAAACCTCATGCTTCCTGATCAACCAACTTATTTCAACTAAAGTGGGAATTTATTATTCAATAAATAATGAATTACTATTCTGTGGCATGTTAACGGAATGGCAAACATAGATTTCTGTGAAAATCTGTGTTCTGACGTCAAACTTTTCCCCCCCCTTTTCTAGTTACGATTTGGTTGGCAAAGCAGAACTCGTGTGTAGAGACAAAGGGTGGATGGGCAGGTTGCCTACATGTGAAGGTTGGTGATCTTTCTTTAGCAAAAAAAACTTTAAATGACAGAAAACTGTAAAAAGCATTAAATTCTAATAAGTGTCATTTTTATTTTGCAGTAATTACTTGTGGTTTGCCACGTGGGATTGAAAATGGCGATTTCAGTCCAAAAAAAGAAGACTACTACGAATATTTGGAGGTTATACAATTCGTTTGCCAAAAACCGTATTCACTCAAAGGTTCCAAATCATCAACATGTTCAGAGGGTAGGGTATTCAAGCCTGATCCTCCAGAGTGTATCAGTAAGTGGCTTTTATAATTTTTCTCAAGATTCTCCGATGTAACCTGAGCCGTGACTCTCACCAATACTCTATTACTTTCCATTTTCTTTGCCTGCAGTTGTTAATTGTCAAGAGCCTGTTATTGACTTTGGTAAATGGGCAGCGGGTTCTCGACCCCCCTATAAACACTTGGCTAGTGTGACGTTGGAGTGCGATACCAGATACGACATGGTGGGAGAGAGGACACAGACATGTGACATAAATAGCGACTGGTCACCCGGTCTTCCAAAATGCAAATGTAAGTTATATGTGAGTTTATGCTAATTTCAGATTTAATCCCATTCCTACGTGTGATTGGCTATTTATGCAAATGGGGGGATATTTTCACCGTCTTCTTTTTCAATTCAATTATTAGAACTATACAAAACTCCAGGATAGCTCAATAGAATGAATTCCCAATCTTCTCTCACACATCCTCTGTTGGTCAAATAGATTTTGCGAAGACGTCTGTATTATACGTTGTCTGAACAGGGCTTGAGTGCTTGAGTGCTTTTCCTGTGGAAAGCTGGAAACAACGTAACAGCATTAAATAACAATACAACTACAAGTTTTCAAAATAAAACCAGCGGCATTAATTCATGACAGCAACTGTAAATAATACTAAAAACGCTAAAGATGATTTGTCTGTTTAAAATGGATTTGAACTAGTTTCCACAGCCTTAATGAATAAAAAGACACAACTGTAATCGGATGTATGTGATCCAAACAAATCCATGATCACAGTGTCCTGATTCCCCTTTTACTTTATTTTTTTTTTTTGGAGCAGTGTCTGCCACAACTAAAGCCACAACTAAAGCTACTACTAAAGCCACAACTAAAGCTACTACTACCACCACCACCACCACCACCACCACCAAGACCAAGACCACCACCACCACACCTTCAGGGAAACAAACGGGTAGAGTCTCTTTTGATGCTTTTGTTTTGGCCAAAAAGCTTCTTTTTTTTTTCAATGGGATTTTGTCGGTGATTGTTTGTTCAATCAAACCTTTATTTACACAGCGTTTTGCACCATCTACACGTACGGTGCTTAGCAACTGCTTGATCATGATCACACTCTGCTCTGAAACATGTAAATGGGGAAAATGAATGGAACAGTGTATGAGCCAGTCATGTAAACATCATAATGGAGACACAAAACAGAAACATAACCACAACGGATGTGATCAACAATGGATGTTGACAATGAAACCAGCCGAGTTAATTTTCTATTACTGCTAAATTCTTGTCTATTTGCGGTTTTGGGGTACAGGTGCATTCTTGACCACAATAAGTAACTATTAACACTTCTCTCACACATCCTCTGTTGGTCAAATAGATTTTGCGAAGACGTCCGTATTATACGTTGTCTGAACAGGGCTTGAGTGCTTGAGTGCTCTTCCTGTGGAAAGCTGGAAACAACATAACAGCATTAAATAACAATACAACTACAAGTTTTCAAAATAAAACCAGCCACATTAATTCATGACAAACTGTAAATAAAACAAAAACGGTAAAGATGATTTGTTTGTTTTTAAAATGGATTTGAACTAGTTTCCACAGCCTTAATGAATAAAAAGACACAACTGTAATCGGATGTATGTGATCCAAACAAATCCCTGATCACAGTGTCCTGATTCCCCTTTTACTTTATTTATTTTCTTTTGGAGCAGTGTCTGCCACAACTAAAGCTGCTACCACCACCACCACCACCACCACCACACCTTCAGGGAAACAAACGGGTAGAGTCTCTTTTGATGCTTTTGTTTTGGCCAAAAAGCTGGGATTTTGTCGGTGATTGTTTGTTACAAGTACAATCAAACCTTTATTCACACAGCGTTTTGCACCATCTACACGTACGGTGCTTAGCAACTGCTTGATCATGATCACACTCTGCTCTGAAACATGTAAATGGGGAAAATGAATGGAACAGTGTATGAGCCAGTCATGTAAACATCATAATCGAGACACAAAACAGAAACATAACCACAACGGATGTGATCAACAATGGATGTTGACAATGAAACCAGCCGAGTTAATTTTCTATTACTGCTAAATTCTTGTCTATTTGCGGTTTTGGGGTACAGGTGCATTCTTGACCACAATAAGTAACTATTAACACTTCACATTTTAACATCCATTAACGCTCACTTCGGTTGCAATTGTGTTGTGTGGCTGTTGTGGATGTGTTGTCACTTCTTGTATTGTAGTTGTGGCTTTAGCGTTTATGATTTCTGTTAATGTGCTTGTGTGAGACTCGGCAATTGTACAATATCCATTGCTTAATACCTCAGAATTTCCCTGAAAACATTGTTCAGCCCTCGTTAATGCTGCATGTCCGGTGTTTGAATTCATCCAATGATGCTTACGTGTCACATGCAATAATTTTTTTTCTTTTTCTTTATATCTCTGGTTCAGCTGCTCTTAAACCAACTGACAAACCTGGTAAGTCATCAAAAATGATCTGTCCTGTTAGAGTTATTTCTGTCCTCTTCCATGATCTCATCCCTTTTTTTCCTACCTTTTTATTTACAGAGAGTGGAAGTGACGGCGTTACACAGACTGTGTTCATAACTCTGAGTAAGTTTCAACTTCAGTCGATCAAACCACAGTAGATCAACAAAGTAAAGAGTTAACGCCGATCACGTTGGCGAATTACATGGAATTCTTCAATTCAATTTTATTTGTATAACGTCAAATCATAACTTGCATTATCTGAAGGCACTTTACATAGAAGGTCGAGACCTTAAAAGTTATGGAGAAACACAACAGTTCCCACAATGAGCAGCACGACTGTGGAGAGAAAAGAGGGGAGAGAGAGAGAGATAAACACGTTTTCATTGTTATAAAGAAAACGATAAGAGTGATATTTATAGATGTTATTTATGATAGCAGCAACAATTAATAAAATAATGATAATAATAAGTTCTGGAGTCAAAGTGCCACATTCCCAATCTTACTCTTCTCATGTGGGGATGGTGGATGCATTTGTTGGCCTCATATCCCGTCATCCTTTTTCACACATTTGTATTTGTCTCATCAAAATAGTCGTTGATGACACCAATGATACCAGCGATAATCACTGGTATCATTGGTGTCATCATCATCTTCATCAAGAAAAAACCCTGGTAAAGGTTTTATTTATCCTTTTAGACTAACACCTTGAAACGGCTGCTTCCCTTTTATGGCTGCTGTATTGTATCCCAGACCAACCAGTAACAAAACCCGATCCTCTTTGTGACTTTTGTGACTTCTCCAACCTTTTCTGTTTTTAAACATCCTTTTCCTACTGTCTAAGCTTTCTGTCTGTCAGCTATTTTCTAAATGTTGCATGCTGAAGTAAGTTGTGTGTGTTCTTAAGGTTTTTATCCACCACAGTTGTCACAAGGGGGCACTGTTGTAAGCCTCAGAAGAACTCTCCTGCACAGAGCTGTCAGTCACTCAGGAGAAAGAGCTCTGCCCCGAGCGCCTCATGAGGTTTTAATCGTGTAGAACAGAGGTCACTAACAGGCGGACCGCGTCCGGTCCGACTCCAGAAGCCGTCCCGTACGGACCCGGACCTACAGCCAAAACAGAAGGTTATGGGGTTTAAAACCTGACGGGGCGCTTCTATTTGTAATCAGCGCAGCTTTTGTAGTCTTTACGGTAGTGGTTTAGCGGATGAGAAACGCACACAGACCAATTGCATGCGAGTTAAGCCATCCCACGTGATACTACTCAGCCAATCAAGTCTGTGCATTCCAGGCGGTAAACATTGCGACTCCACAGTGCGGACAGATGAGAGAGTTAGAGGCAAGTTACACATGAGAAGAAGAAAAAGACAGATAGAGATACAGGTAGAGAAAACAAAGGGAGAGATACAGAGGAGTGAGAAGGAGAAAGGGAGAGAAACAGAGGAGTGAGACGGAGAAAGGGAGAGAAACAGGAGAGAGACGGAGAAAGTGGAGAAACAGGAGTGAGACGGAGAAAGGGAGAGAAACGGAGGAGTGAGACGGAGAAAGGGAGAGAAACGGAGGAGTGAGATGGAGAAACAGAGGAGTGAGACGGAGAAAGGGAGAGAGACGGAGGAGTGAGACGGAGAAACAGAGGAGTGAGACGGAGAAACAGGAGTGAGACGGAGAAAGTGAGAGAAACAGGAGTGAGACGGAGAAAGGGAGAGAAACAGGAGGGAGACGGAGAAACAGAGGAGTGAGACGGAGAAAGGGAGAGAGACAGAGGAGTGAGACGGAGGAGTGAGACGGAGAAACAGGAGTGAGACAGAGAAAGGGAGAGAAACAGATGAACAAAGTGGGGGAGTGGGATATAAGAGGGGAAGAAAGTGATTCTAAAACTGTTCAATTGTTAAGATGTGTTGAGATTTATTATCTGTAAAATTGGTTGAGACTTTTGAGTCGTAGTTTTACATTCACACACACACATTCATAAGCAGCACTTTCTTGTTCTATGAGGGGCAATTCAGGGTTCAGCATCTTGCCCAAGGACACTTCGGCATGCAGATGGGGAAGAATGGGGATCGAACTGCCAACCCTCAGGTTGGTACGGGTTTTTACACTATGTCTGAAAATTAACACTATTCTTCTTTTTCTTTTGCAGCAGTAAGCATTAGCGTCCTGATGGCCCAGCTGTACGGGCTGTACTAATGATCTGAATGGAAGAGGGCCGCCCTGGACGAGTGTTTGAACCTGCTTATGGCTTTAATTTGGAGAGACAGACATGATGAAATGTCTAGAGATCCTGAAATCTCTGCAAATTGCGCTCAGTCCTCAGCTACTGCTTGTTGCTCTGGTTAGTCGACAGTAATGTACATATCTGATACTCTTTTAACTTTCCTTACTTATTCCTGCCCATAATGAAGACCAGTGCAGAAGTTTTTCTTTTGTCTTAATATTAATGAATGACATTGAGTTTGTCAGAGAAGCTTTATCTCCATATAGATTTTATACTTTTGCACTAAAACTCAAGAGCACAGCTCGGGCCACTGTAGCATGAAATGCAGCAATGGTTGGGATTGAGAAACAAATGAATGTATGCACTGCTCACCTTTTAAAATACAGCCGCGTTTGCCTGCAGGTCTTAATGGTCATGTGCCTTTAACGACAAGCATCAGTGAGAAGAGGAGGAACAAGTCTGGTGTTGGAGCTGTTTATGCAACAGCCGCCTGTTACTTCCCCGAAACAAAAATGTAGAACATTCACTCACACTCACTCAGTTCAGACAGAACAAACTTTGAGGCTTCATCCACGATACCACTCCCCAGCTGTATATTTCAACTAAAGGAACATAAACCTCAACTCACAGAAAACTCCCCAGCAAAGCCATTCGGTGCGTCCTCATCGGCGGCCTCCTGTCTCTCCAGCTGGGCCAGGAACGTCCTCAGTACCCTGGCCTGCTGCTCCATGGCTGGCTGTTCACTGCCGGGGATATGACACCTCTCATGTCAGGTCACAGAGGTCCTCGTCCACAAGTCATGGAGAACAGTGAGGTCGTCAAGGCTTGTGTTCAGGGCTGTGGGACCCCTGCTGCTGCTGCTGCACAGAGCACCTCTTTGGTGCAACGCTCACATCAAGGAACTATTGTGAGGGACTTATTCAAACTGTCTGAGAGGAAGCAAGAGTTAACTAACAGGTTCTCTGGTCATATTAAAAAAAATGTGCTGCACCCCCTTTGGTGTCTCTCCCTGGGTCCTGGAGTCACCAGGGTGTTTGATTGCATTGCAGTGTCACAGAAGGAATGAGAGGGAAACACCCACAAACAGAGGAGGCCGCACGCTTATAAACAGGCGTGAACAGCTGTTCCAGCCCCGAGGAACAGCTGTAAAAGACCAGCGGAGGAGGGATGTGGTTGGGGATGGAGGCAGAGGCAAAGGGAGTGGTGAAGAGAACAGGAAAATCCAGGTCTCTCCATTTCTGTCTGCTGAATTTCCACAGTAAGCGATTGTTATGGTAAACCAGTTCCCAGTCTTTTAGATGAACTAGTGTCCGGTTAACTCTGCCAAAACTTCAGTTCCGAAGGAGCAATAAAATGAATGAAATAAATATAAATGATAATGAATAATGATAATAATATGGTGGTGACATCTAGTGGTTTTGTGGTAACATAGCACTTGCAGCAATTCTTCCTCTGTGGACCTGATTTGGTTAAATTTACTGTTAAATTTTGCAAGTGACACCACCGTTGATGTGAGTTTGTGTAATAAGGGTCTGAAATGTGTAAAAACGAATCAAACTGTCCGTAGCCGAGGTGAAAATGCAGTTTCCTCAAATCTCACTATATTTTAAAGAGGATTTTACAAATTTCACAACCTAAGTTAAATGTGACCTAATTCATAACTGGGAGATGAAAATAAATAAATAAAATAATTATAGTTGATGTTCAGTTTTCTTTGTTGAACACAGGTGGACTAACTCATTGTTGTAGCTGCTTTGCAAATGTAATGAAATGTAAATGAGATGCATCACCTTGTTTCCAAGAAGCTCTGAATCTCTTCTTTTCAGGAAGCCTTCAGCTGCAGTGTGATTAAAAACAGATCACAGCAAATATCGGAGGCGAATTCATTCTTTTCTGCACGTACGACACAAACCATTTCCTGTACAGTAAAAAGTACTGGTGTCGAGGGGACTCCAGGACCACCTGTACGATTTTAGTGCATTCAGAACATGTCGGTCAAATCGGAGGCAGATCCCTCGTCATAGATTTAGGAAGAAGAGGGTTGTTTGTGAAGGTCACAGATCTGCAGTTTGATGACACTGGAGCGTACTGGGTTGGGATTGATAAATTATACAGTGACATCATGACTTCAGTTAGTGTGCTCATCACTGAAGGTAAGAACAGCTTTAAAGGTTCACTACAATCACAACATTATCAATATCTACAGTGGGTGTTTAAACTTCTATTCCTCTACGGCGTCAACCTGAAGGGATTCAAATAAACGGTTTGCTTCTTTGTGCCAGTTCCGCTGTCCAAACCCAGACTGTGGCCCTTGACCTCTCTGGTGGACGGGCCTACGTGCTGGGGGCAGCCGGTGACTGTGCGCTGTGGTTGTGCACAGGGCTCTGGTGTTCGTTACGCCTGGCATCAGCGCACTCGCCTCAAGGACTCACTCCTCCACCTGTCATCAAACTTGTATCTTCACTGCGGCTCGCTGGGAGAGGACAGCGATTATTACTGCGTGGCCACTAACGCCCTGAGCAGTCAGGAGAGTGAGGTCCTCTCCGTGCAGGTCCTGAGGCCTGCACACAGCGGCTGTATCTATGTTGTGAACCTGCAGGGTAAGAACCGATGAGGTGTTGTATTCTCTCTGAGAAATATAAAGGTAAGAATCAACGTTCCTTGTCTGCTTCATACTGCTCAAGATAAAGTCTCCAAATCATTTGTACTTGCTTTGGTCCTCATGACAGCAGTGTCTTTAAGGCAGTTGTTGCTTTAAGGGAATTTGTACTTAATAATAATAATAAAATAGTACTTTATAATTCCTTTTAGGTACAGTAGGTATAATTGTTTGTGTCATTGTGGATGATTGTTGCTGATTTTGTCAGTTTATTGCACAGCTTTATGGGTCAAGGCTGAACAACACATCCTACATTCATACTTTCCATTGTAGGCTGTAGAGAAGCTTGATATACGATGAGTGGCAGACAGAGGTAAAGGGCAAGTGACACTGCTACAAGTCTGTTCATTCTTTTGAACTTCTGGTATTGGGGATCGAAATGTGACGTCTGTGTTTGTCCTGGTAAATGAAAAACTCCGGTCAGTTTTTCTGAAACTTGTACAGATACTTTTTCTTACGGCTTTAATGTCAGGATCGGTGCTTCCTGTCTCGTTGCATCCTTACTTCTCTCCTTGCCCTCATAAAAGCTGTCAAAAAAGGAATAGTCTGATGGAATCACACCTCCTGTCCCTTAGTTGCAGAAAGAGCTAAAAACCATCCAAGCAACTTGTTTGATTGGATTAATTGGAATGATCATTGATAAACATCATCATTGTGAATACTGTATAAATAGATTATATATTGTTTATACAATAGTTTCAAATGAATCCGTGTCAGAGTTTGACTTTAATCCCCCCTAGTGGTGATATCAGAAAATACACTGTTGCAAATAGTACTATATATGGCCCATGACACAACTCTTCACTGCAACCGTCAAATTTTTCCACAAATAGAAAGACACGCCTTCAGTTTCTGTTTTGATCTCTAAACATTACAAATTATTGTTTGAAAAATCCTCCACACAGGAGCTTCATGTTGACATTTATTACACTTAGGTTTTATAGCGTATACTCACAGGGTGTGATCTGTTTCAAGGTTGCTGTAAAATACATATTCCACAAGCTAAAAGCTAATAAAAGAGCAACGTTTCAATGTCTTTGTTAATCATCAGGCCAACCCAGCTATGACTGTGCAGACAGGATGTGCACCACCAGTGCCAGCTCTGGTGGTGCAACATTGAAACGTTGCACCACCAGTGCCAGCTCTGACCACCAATGGGAAAATCCACACTGAACCAGGAAACCAGCCTTTACAAATTAATCACACCCGTCCTGATCTCCTTTTGAAAAGGTCAGACTACAACACAGTTTACTTTAACCACCTTGATGGATATAATAAGAGCTTTTTAGTCACACTAATCAGATCTGCTTTTTGTTTTCAGGTTCCAGACATGGGCACCACTCTGGTACATGTTGCTGCGTTGGGGTTATTTGGCGTCCTTACTGATATTTCTGTTCATAGTTCTTAAATGTACCAAAACAAGACAAAGGAAATGTCCCAAGAGGAAGGGAGAGGTTCATTTCAAGCAAGTTCAAAAGTGGAAGAAATTCCCTGAAGCGGTCTGGAAATATCACATCCAAAGTCCAAAAATATGAAAATGAATAGGAGTTATATCAGAGTAATAAACGAACCTAGTATAGTACAGACAGTATCGAAACTTCAAAACAGTTTAACATTGTCTCTGCCATTCCCAGAATAGACTTTTCATATGGGACACCAGTTATTAAAGCCCTGGCCTTTTAATGTGGATTATAACTTTTGTATATATTTATATTTTGTAGTATATCAACACTGTTTTTATTTCAAGTTTTTCTTTGTATGATGGTTGTAAATGATTCATAATAAATACTGCTAATGTGAAAACTGAGACGTCATATTTTCACTGTTTTTCCTTGTAAATTCAGACTGATATTGAACCGGAAGTAAGCCGCGTTTTACTACTTTAACTCCATTTCCACAGAATCTCGAGGATGTGGTCTGCCCTTTGTTGTGCGGTTAGTGGGCGTGGTTAGGAGTTGTCAGAATACACAGGGTTCAGTTTCCTCCTCAGTCCCCGACGCGACAGCAGCTTCCTCCTGCGGCTCTCCTCCGGCTCTCCTCCGGCTCTCCTCCGGCTCTCCTGCGGCTCTCCTCCGGCTCTCCTGCGGCTCTCCTGCGGCTCTCCTCCGGCTCTCCTCCGGCTCTCCTCGTCCCTCCTCGTCCCACTGGGTGAGTTTTACAGTCTTTTAGATGTTTACATTCTTCAGTCACCAAACTAACGGACAGACAACACGGTGACGTCACACTAACGGGATTTAAACCTCATTCACGGTTTGGTTTCTGTTCAACAGAAACCCATCGCGAGTTAATATAACATGTCCGCGTCAACATCGCGTTCAGACAACAAGATTAATGATGTGGGTAACAGAATAGATATAGTATTAAAAAACGTGTCGAAACGACATGGTGAAGCAGTGTTAGCTTCTGGTTTTAGCTTCTGGTTTTTTAATCTGTCAGCTGTAAAACACATGACGTTGTTCGAGACGCCCCAGTTGTCTGGTGATGGTCCCAACACAGAATAACAACAGGCTTCACAAACTGTTTCCGTTTCCACAGCACTTTGACACACACGCGGGTCAAAAAGGACCCAAACAGCGTGGATTCACTATACAGGAAACCTACCTTACATTTAGAAAGAAACATGCTAACTAGCTGTTAGTTAGCTAGCTTCCTTTCTGGCTAGCCAACCATAGCTGGATCAACAAGCTAGCTGCGTTTGGTTTATCTTTATCCAGAGTGTTAGTCTGGCTGGTTGCAGTCATTTCAGACTTTAAGTCGTAAAGGTCATAAATATGCTGCGTGAAGGACAGGAGGAGGAACACGAGGAGGCGGGTGTTGATTCTGAGTCTCTGATGCTCATGAACTAGACTTTGTTCTGCACTGTGAGTGTTGTAAATACATTTGTGTCATAGAGCGATAAACGTTGTGGTTCACAGCAGAATAAACAGAGAACAGGATCTTTCACCCGAGTTTTGATGTTTATCTGATGAATTTAGGTCACAAACAAATGGTTGCAACACTTGCCTTTTCAAAAAGCACTCCAGGGTTTTTATTGTGAAATATTTGCAGGAGCAGAAGATGCACGGCTTCATAATGTGTAGTACTGGTATTTATTTGAGTACAAGGGACTTCTTTTCCATACAAGGCAATAATCATATTTGTGGCCATATTCAAATCAAAGCCGATATGTAAAACATTGTGCTGCAGAACATGTTGTGGAACTGAGAAGCTACATATTGTGCATTGTAAATATGAATTGATATTAATTTGAATATTGTGCCTTGATTAGACACAACTGCCCTTTGTGTATATTTACTTCTTGTACATTCAGCCTTTAACAGAAATTGCAAAAATTAATAAGTATGACCCTCGTAAGTGTTTTTTTTGGAAGATATCAGGGTGGTAGATCTCGGCTTACGTTTGGAATTAAAAAGTGATCTTGGGCTCGCAAAAGGCTGGTGACCACTGGTCTACAGGATCAAGCTGGAGTTGTGGGTGTGTCTTGGAATCCACTTCTCCTAAATGAGTAAGCCTTTGATGACATGAGTCTTCTATGTCATCAACGGTTTGCATAGCTTGTGTGTCAAAGGGTTAAAGTGTGGATGAGCATTTCCTTGTCTACACTGAACACGGTATCGCCATCATAAAGAGACTAATCCTGTGAGTAACCTGCTGTAGATGAGTCATCGTTAAGCCCACACTCCTCGCATGGGGACAAATAGCAAACTAGGTAACACGACCACAATCTGTTTTAACATGAAATACACAATCAGCCAGAGTTGTCATATCTGCACAGGGTATTTTACTTACTCCTTCGACTGACTCAGTTCCAACAGCACGTAGTAATCTGACAGAAGAGAAGAAATACACAACCGGTTATTAGACAATGAAGACGTTAAGTTAGTTTTCCAGATTTGCCTCGTCACACATGTGTCATGTTGACGACACACTCGACCCACTTCAGTCAGATCATCTGATGATTACACACAGATAAACCACACTTGCATTACAGAATCTACGAACAACAAACTATAGTGTTTTCTGATGAGCGTTTGTGATGTTGACACGCTCATGTTATATTAACTCTTGATGGGTTTTTGTCTGATGTTTATTTCAATCGCACTTCAAACACAGGCGCTTTGTCAAAATGACGAATCTGCGGCCGAGTCTGCAACCGACCAGCAACATCTGGAATAAAGACAACAAATCACCAGTTGCCATGATCCCCAGTTAAACTGGAACACCGGCTGACAAACCACGTCCCTACGCATATTTATGTGAATTTTACATTTTGTTTCCTGTCAGCTGGTTGAACACAACGTCCACACCCAGGATCTAACGCTAATTTCGGCGTAGATCCTGTCACTAAAATCGCTACGATAAAGTCAAGAATCACGTACTTAGCTTCCCCGAGACGCCTTCAACCCGTAGCTTCAACCGGTGTGTTGAATCATTTTCACCCGATCAAAAGTGTCACTACGGACAATGTGTGAAGAAGCTCGATGAGACCAGACACAGAAGAGCCGTCACGTTAGCTGACTAAATCCGACATATTTTGAATGGTGTTTTTAGCGTGAGGTTGTGTTTATCCAGTTGTGTTCCACTGTGAGAGCCTTGCTAATTCACGCATGTTTTTCCTTCATCAGAAAATGGGGCTTGTGGACTTGTCCCGTTTCGTAATGGATCTCACATCCGTCCGTCTCCTGCTCATTGTTGGTCTTGTCGTTGCCGCCCAAGGTCAGTGTGGAAGAGCTAATGAATCAGGAGCCAAAGTGAAAGCAACGTGAAGCCAGGCCATTGTGTTGGGTCATTGTCACAGACTCCCCCTTTAATCTTCTCAGTCATTGTGCAGTAAGGTGACATGAAATGTGATACGAGCATAGTCAGATGGAAGAAAAAGAGAAATGTATATCAAACTAGAGACTATAACTAAAATATAGTTGTGTTTTCATCATTTTTTGCTACTCCAACTATCTGTACAGCACAAATAGACTGACTTCAACATGCTTTCACATGACGGCTCACTTCACTGCGGTAGAAGTGTTGATTATAACATTTTCATCGTCTCCACAAACATTTAGAGTCACAGAGTATAACCTCTATTTCTGTAGAGCTTTTCTGGTCCTGATGAGCATTCCAAGCTCTTTAAAGCACAGTTTTGCAATTCACAATCAATCTCTCAACTAAAACGAGAACCGCTGAAGGTTACAGATCCCAGTTAAAACAGTTGGCACCTGTAGTGCAGTCCACTAATTTCAATATCTTTGACGTTCAGTCTCTTGCCCAAGGACACTTCAACGTGCAGGAATGTTTTGTTTTCTTTACTCAGCTAAATTGTGACTGAACAATATAGTTCACAGTTGAAATAATGGTTGAATAAACTTTTCTGTCTTTCTTTTTCCATTATAGCTCAAAACTGTACCAAACCTGTGGCCGGAGCCAACATGGGCTTGAGCGACAAAGACATTCTCTTGGATACGTTCCCGAATGGCACTGTGGCTTCTTTCATCTGTAATGTTGGTTACACGCCTGCAGGAGGGTCCCCATCCGTTACTTGTATAAACGGCAGCTGGAGTCCTGTGAAGCTGACATGCAAGAGTGAATATCAGGACTTGATTTTTACATGCACATTACTAACAGCAGACAGTATGACCCATTCAGCCCTGGTATTATTGTTATTATTATTATTATTATTATTATTATTATTATTATTATTATTATTATTATTATAATCGCAATATCAGCACATAATGATTGATATTATTCTTGATACCCAGACTGGGTGAAAATAATAATTTTACGTACGTGATTATTTGCATAAAGAGCAGGGAAGTAGTCACAAGTGGTCACAGGAGACACATTCAGGACCAGTTGTGATTGAACCTCAACGTTGATACCAGGTCTAAACGGGGCATATTTCACAATCAGTTTTGGCAGCACTGTCTGAGATGGAACCATTTAGTAAATTATGTCTTACCAGCATATAAATGATGAGTCACTGGTAATATCTGATCAGCCTGTTGAGTCATTTGTGCATAGTGTTACCAAATCCTTTTAAAGGGAGGACTTTAATCTTTCTTTCTTTCAGTAAAGAGCTGTGGCTCTGCTGGAGAAATTGCAAACGGACACATTGATTACTCTCAAGGGATTGATTTTGGCGCTGAAGCAGTGGCCGGCTGCAACACAGGGTTAGTAATAAACCAATGATGCTGGTGTTTTTATTTAAATCCTACTCTTTTAATCTTAAACATTTGTCAGAAAAACCTCATGCTTCCTGATCAAACAACTTATTTCAACTAAAGTGGGAATTTATTATTCAATAAATAATGAATTACTATTCTGTGGCATGTTAACGGAATGGCAAACATAGATTTCTGTGTAAATCTGTGTTCTGACGTCAAACTTTTCCCCCCCCTTTTTAGTTACGATTTGGTTGGCAAAGCAGAACTCGTGTGTGGAGACAAAGGGTGGATGGGCAGGTTGCCTACATGTGAAGGTTGGTGATCTTTCTTTAGCAAAAAAAACTTTAAATGACAGAAAACTATGTAAAAAGCATTAAATTCTAATAAGTGTCATTTTTATTTTGCAGTAATTACTTGTGGCTTGCCACGTGGGATTGAAAATGGCGATTTCAGTCCAAAAAAAGAAGACTACTACAAATATTTGGAGGTTATACAATTCGTGTGCCAAAAACCGTATTCACTCAACGGT
The DNA here is from genome assembly GCF_022539355.2 of Hippoglossus stenolepis. Classification (NCBI taxonomy): domain Eukaryota; kingdom Metazoa; phylum Chordata; class Actinopteri; order Pleuronectiformes; family Pleuronectidae; genus Hippoglossus; species Hippoglossus stenolepis. The sequence goes on from NC_061488.1 coordinate 4,034,846, forward strand.
TCCAAATCATCAACATGTTCAGAGGGTAGGGTATTCAAGCCTGATCCTCCAGAGTGTATCAGTAAGTGGCTTTTATAATTTTTCTCAAGATTCTCCGATGTAACCTGAGCCGTGACTCTCACCAATACTCTATTACTTTCCATTTTCTTTGCCTGCAGTTGTTAATTGTCAAGAGCCTGTTATTGACTTTGGTAAATGGGCAGCGGGTTCTCGACCCCCCTATAAACACTTGGCTAGTGTGACGTTGGAGTGCGATACCGGATACGACATGGTGGGAGAGAGGACACAGACATGTGACATAAATAGCGACTGGTCACCCGGTCTTCCAAAATGCAAATGTAAGTTATATGTGAGTTTATGCTAATTTCAGATTTAATCCCATTCCTACGTGTGATTGGCTATTTATGCAAATGGGGGGATATTTTCACCGTCTTCTTTTTCTTCAATTATTAGAACTATACAAAACTCCAGGATAGCTCAATAGATCAATCTTCTCTCACACATCCTCTGTTGGTCAAATAGATTTTGCGAAGACGTCCGTATTATACGCTGTCTGAACAGGGCTTGAGTGCTTGAGTGCTTTTCCTGTGGAAAGCTGGAAACAACGTAACAGCATTAAATAACAATACAACTACAAGTTTTCAAAATAAAACCAGCGGCATTAATTCATGACAGCAACTGTAAATAATACTAAAAACGCTAAAGATGATTTGTCTGTTTAAAATGGATTTGAACTAGTTTCCACAGCCTTAATGAATAAAAAGACACAACTGTAATCGGATGTATGTGATCCAAACAAATCCATGATCACAGTGTCCTGATTCCCCTTTTACTTTATTTTTTTTTTTTGGAGCAGTGTCTGCCACAACTAAAGCCACAACTAAAGCTACTACTAAAGCCACAACTAAAGCTACTACTACCACCACCACCACCACCACCACCACCAAGACCAAGACCACCACCACCACACCTTCAGGGAAACAAACGGGTAGAGTCTCTTTTGATGCTTTTGTTTTGGCCAAAAAGCTTCTTTTTTTTTTCAATGGGATTTTGTCGGTGATTGTTTGTTCAATCAAACCTTTATTTACACAGCGTTTTGCACCATCTACACGTACGGTGCTTAGCAACTGCTTGATCATGATCACACTCTGCTCTGAAACATGTAAATGGGGAAAATGAATGGAACAGTGTATGAGCCAGTCATGTAAACATCATAATGGAGACACAAAACAGAAACATAACCACAACGGATGTGATCAACAATGGATGTTGACAATGAAACAAGCAGAGTTAATTTTCTATTACTGCTAAATTCTTGTCTATTTGCGGTTTTGGGGTACAGGTGCATTCTTGACCACAATAAGTAACTATTAACACTTCTCTCACACATCCTCTGTTGGTCAAATAGATTTTGCGAAGACGTCTGTATTATACGTTGTCTGAACAGGGCTTGAGTGCTTGAGTGCTCTTCCTGTGGAAAGCTGGAAACAACGTAACAGCATTAAATAACAATACAACTACAAGTTTTCAAAATAAAACCAGCGGCATTAATTCATGACAGCAACTGTAAATAAAACAAAAACAGTAAAGATGATTTGTTTGTTTTTAAAATGGATTTGAACTAGTTTCCACAGCCTTAATGAATAAAAAGACACAACTGTAATCGGATGTATGTGATCCAAGCAAATCCCTGATCACAGTGTCCTGATTCCCCTTTTACTTTATTTATTTTCTTTTGGAGCAGTGTCTGCCACAACTAAAGCTGCTACCACCACCACCACCACCACCACCACACCTTCAGGGAAACAAACGGGTAGAGTTTCTTTTGATGCTTTTGTTTTGGCCAAAAAGCTGGGATTTTGCCGGTGATTGTTTGTTACAAGTACAATCAAACCTTTATTCACACAGCGTTTTGCACCATCTACACGTACGGTGCTTAGCAACTGCTTGATCATGATCACACTCTGCTCTGAAACATGTAAATGGGGAAAATGAATGGAACAGCGTATGAGCCAGTCATGTAAACATCATAATCGAGACACAAAACAGAAACATAACCACAACGGATGTGAGCAACAACGGATGTTGACACTGAAACAAGCAGAGTTAATTTTCTATTACTGCTAAATTCTTGTCTATTTGCGGTTTTGGGGTACAGGTGCATTCTTGACCACAATAAGTAACTATTAACACTTCACATTTTAACATCCATTAACGCTCACTTCGGTTGCAATTGTGTTGTGTGGCTGTTGTGGATGTGTTGTCACTTCTTGTATTGTAGTTGTGGCTTTAGCGTTTATGATTTCTGTTAATGTGCTTGTGTGAGACTCGGCAATTGTACAATATCCATTGCTTAATACCTCAGAATTTCCCTGAAAACATTGTTCAGCCCTCGTTAATGCTGCATGTCCGGTGTTTGAATTCATCCAATGATGCTTACGTGTCACATGCAATCATTTTTTTTCTTTTTCTTTATATCTCTGGTTCAGCTGCTCCTAAACCAACTGACAAACCTGGTAAGTCATCAAAAATAATCTGTCCTGTTAGAGTTATTTCTGTCCTCTTCCATGATCTCATCTCTTTTTTTCCTACCTTTTATTTACAGAGAGTGGAAGTGACGGCGTTACACAGACTGTGTTCATAACTCTGAGTAAGTTTCAACTTCAGTCGATCAAACCACAGTAGATCAACAAAGTAAAGAGTTAACGCTGATCACGATGGCGAATTACATGGAATTCTTCAATTCAATTTTATTTGTATAGCGTCAAATCATAACTTACATTATCTGAAGGCACTTTACATAGAAGGTCGAGACCTTAAAAGTTATGGAGAAACACAACAGTTCCCACAATGAGCAGCACGACTGTGGAGAGAAAAGAGGGGAGAGAGAGAGAGATAAACACGTTTTCATTGTTATAAAGAAAACGATAAGAGTGATATTTATAGATGTTATTTATGATAGCAGCAACAATTAATAAAATAATGATAATAATAAGTTCTGGAGTCAAAGTGCCACATTCCCAATCTTACTCTTCTCATGTGGGGATGGTGGATGCATTTGTTGGCCTCATATCCCGTCATCCTTTTTCACACATTTGTATTTGTCTCATCAAAATAGTCGTTGATGACACCAATGATACCAGCGATAATCACTGGTATCATTGGTGTCATCATCATCTTCATCAAGAAAAAACCCTGGTAAAGGTTTTATTTATCCTTTTAGACTAACACCTTGAAACGGCTGCTTCCCTTTATGGCTGCTGTATTGTATCCCAGACCAACCAGTAACAAAACCCGATCCTCTTTGTTTGTTTGTTGACTTCTCCAACCTTTTCTGTTTTTAAACATCCTTTTCCTACTGTCTAAGCTTTCTGTCTGTCAGCTATTTTCTAAATGTTGCATGCTGAAGTAAGTTGTGTGTGTTCTTAAGGTTTTTATCCACCACAGTTGTCACAAGGGGGCACTGTTGTAAGCCTCAGAAGAACTCTCCTGCACAGAGCTGTCAGTCACTCAGGAGAAAGAGCTCTGCCCCGAGCGCCTCATGAGGTTTTAATCGTGTAGAACAGAGGTCACTAACAGGCGGACCGCGGTCCGGGTCCGGACCCAGAAGCCGTCCCATACGGACCCGGACCTACAGCCAAAACAGAAGGTTATGGGGTTTAAAACCTGACGGGGCGCTTCTATTTGTAATCAGCGCAGCTTTTGTAGTCTTTACGGTAGTGGTTTAGCGGATGAGAAACGCACACAGACCAATTGCATGCGAGTTAAGCCATCCCACGTGATACTACTCAGCCAATCAAGTCTGTGCATTCCAGGCGGTAAACATTGCGACTCTACAGTGCGGACAGATGAGAGAGTTAGAGGCAAGTTACACATGAGAAGATGGGAGAAAGAAAAAGACAGATAGAGATACAGGTAGAGAAAACAAAGGGAGAGAAACAGAGGAGTGAGACGGAGAAAGGGAGAGAAACAGAGGAGTGAGACGGAGAAAGGGAGAGAAACAGGAGAGAGATGGAGAAACAGAGGAGTGAGACGGAGAAAGGGAGAGAAACGAGGAGTGAGACGGAGAAAGGGAGAGAGACGGAGGAGTGAGACGGAGAAACAGAGGAGTGAGACGGAGAAAGTGGAGAAACAGGAGTGAGACGGAGAAAGGGAGAGAAACAGATGAACAAAGTGGGGGAGTGGGATATAAGAGGGGAAGAAAGTGATTCTAAAACTGTTCAATTGTTAAGATGTGTTGAGATTTATTATCTGTAAAATTGGTTGAGACTTTTGAGTCGTAGTTTTACATTCACACACACACATTCATAAGCAGCACTTTCTTGTTCTATGAGGGGCAATTCAGGGTTCAGCATCTTGCCCAAGGACACTTCGGCATGCAGATGGGGAAGAATGGGGATCGAACTGCCAACCTTCAGGTTGGTACGGGTTTTTACACTATGTCTGAAAATTAACACTATTCTTCTTTTTCTTTTGCAGCAGTAAGCATTAGCGTCCTGATGGCCCAGCTGTACGGGCTGTACTAATGATCTGAATGGAAGAGGGCCGCCCCTGGACGAGTGTTTGAACCTGCTTATGGCTTTAATTTGGAGAGACAGACATGATGAAATGTCTAGAGATCCTGAAATCACTGCAAATTGCGCTCAGTCCTCAGCTACTGCTTGTTGCTCTGGTTAGTCGACAGTAATGTACATATCTGATACTCTTTTAACTTTCCTTACTTATTCCTGCCCATAATGAAGACCAGTGCAGAAGTTTTTCTTTTGTCTTAATATTAATGAATGACATTGAGTTTGTCAGAGAAGCTTTATCTCCATATAGATTTTATACTTTTGCACTAAAACTCAAGAGCACAGCTCGGGCCACTGTAGCATGAAATGCAGCAATGGTTGGGATTGAGAAACAAATGAATGTATGCACTGCTCACCTTTTAAAATACAGCCGCGTTTGCCTGCAGGTCTTAATGGTCATGTGCCTTTAACGACAAGCATCAGTGAGAAGAGGAAGAACAAGTCTGGTGTTGGAGCTGTTTATGCAACAGCCGCCTGTTACTTCCCCGAAACAAAAATGTAGAACATTCACTCACACTCACTCAGTTCAGACAGAACAAACTTTGAGGCTTCATCCACGATACCACTCCCCAGCTGTATATTTCAACTAAAGGAACATAAACCTCAACTCACAGAAAACTCCCCAGCAAAGCCATTCGGTGCGTCCTCATCGGCAGCCTCCTGTCTCTCCAGCTGGGCCAGGAACGTCCTCAGTACCCTGGCCTGCTGCTCCATGGCTGGCTGTTCACTGCCGGGGATATGACACCTCTCATGTCAGGTCACAGAGGTCCTCGTCCACAAGTCATGGAGAACAGTGAGGTCGTCAAGGCTTGTGTTCAGGGCTGTGGGACCCCTGCTGCTGCTGCTGCACAGAGCACCTCTTTGGTGCAACGCTCACATCAAGGAACTATTGTGAGGGACTTATTCAAACTGTCTGAGAGGAAGCAAGAGTTAATTAACAGGTTCTCTGGTCATATTAAAAAAAATGTGCCGCACCCCCTTTGGTGTCTCTCCCTGGGTCCTGGAGTCACCAGGGTGTTTGATTGCATTGCAGTGTCACAGAAGGAATGAGAGGGAAACACCCACAAACAGAGGAGGCCGCACGCTTATAAACAGGCGTGAACAGCTGTTCCAGCCCCGAGGAACAGCTGGAAAAGACCAGCGGAGGAGGGATGTGGTTGGGGATGGAGGCAGAGGCAAAGGGAGTGGTGAAGAGAACAGGAAAATCCAGGTCTCTCCATTTCTGTCTGCTGAATTTCCACAGTAAGCGATTGTTATGGTAAACCAGTTCCCAGTCTTTTAGATGAACTAGTGTCCGGTTAACTCTGCCAAAACTCTAATGTATTTATTTATTGTAATTTTGGGGCAGTCTGGTTTATAATTTCACTTCAGTTCCGAAGGAGCAATAAAATGAATGAAATAAATATAAATATAAATGATAATGAATAATGATAATAATATGGTGGTGACATCTAGTGGTTTTGTGGTAACATAGCACTTGCAGCAATTCTTCATCTGTGGACCTGATTTGGTTCAATTTACTGTCAAATTTTGCAAGTGACACCACCGTTGACGTGAGTTTGTGTAATAAGGGTCTGAAATGTGTAAAAACGAATCAAACTGTCCGTAGCCGAGGTGAAAATGCAGTTTCCCCAAATCTCACTATATTTTATAGAGGATTTTACAAATTTCACAACCTAAGTTAAATGTGACCTAATTCATAACTGGGAGATGAAAATAAATAAATAAAATAATTATAGTTGATGTTGTTCAGTTTTCTTTGTTGAACACAGGTGGACTAACTCATTGTCGTAGCTGCTTTGCAAATGTAATGAAATGTAAATGAGATGCATCACCTTGTTTCCAAGAAGCTCTGAATCTCTTCTTTTCAGGAAGCCTTCAGCTGCAGTGTGATTAAAAACAGATCACAGCAAATATCGGAGGCGAATTCATTCTTTTCTGCACGTACGACACAAACCATTTCCTGTACAGTAAAAAGTACTGGTGTCGAGGGGACTCCAGGACCACCTGTACGATTTTAGTGCATTCAGAACATGTCGGTCAAATCGGAGGCAGATCCCTCGTCATAGATTTAGGAAGAAGAGGGTTGTTTGTGAAGGTCACAGATCTGCAGTTTGATGACACTGGAGCGTACTGGGTTGGGATTGATAAAGTAAACAGTGACATCATGACTTCAGTTAGTGTGCTCATCACTGAAGGTAAGAACAGCTTTAAATGTTCACTACAATCACAACATTATCAATATCTACAGTGGGTGTTTAAACTTCTATTCCTCTACGCTGTCAACCTGAAGGGATTCAAATAAACGGTTTGCTTCTTTGTGCCAGTTCCGCTGTCCAAACCCAGACTGTGGCCCTTGACCTCTCTGGTGGACGGGCCTACGTGCTGGGGGCAGCCGGTGACTGTGCGCTGTGGTTGTGCACAGGGCTCTGGCGTTCATTACGCCTGGCATCAGCGCACTCACTTCAAGGACTCACTCCTCCACCTGTCATCAAACTTGAATCTTCACTGCGGCTCGCTGGGAGAGGACAGCGATTATTACTGCGTGGCCACTAACGCCCTGAGCAGCCAGGAGAGTGAGGTCCTCTCCGTGCAGGTCCTGAGGCCTGCACACAGCGGCTGTATCTATGTTGTGAACCTGCAGGGTAAGAACCGATGAGGTGTTGTATTCTCTCTGAGAAATATAAAGGTAAGAATCAACGTTCCTTGTCTGCTTAATACTGCTCAAGATAAAGTCTCCAAATCATTTGTACTTGCTTTGGTCCTCATGACAGCAGTGTCTTTAAGGCAGTTGTTGCTTTAAGGGAATTTGTACTTAATAATAATCATAAAATAGTACTTTATAATTCCTTTTAGGTACAGTAGGTATAATTGTTTGTGTCGTTGTGGATGATTGTTGCTGATTTTGTCAGTTTATTGCACAGCTTTATGGGTCAAGGCTGAACAACACATCCTACATTCATACTTTCCATTGTAGGCTGTAGAAGCTTGATATACGGTGAGTGGCAGACAGAGGTAAAGGGAAAGTGACACTGCTACAAGTCTGTTCATTCTTTTGAACTTCTGGTATTGGGGATCGAAATGTGACGTCTGTGTTTGTCCTGGTAAATGAAAAACTCTGGTCAGTTTTTCTGAAACTTGTTCAGATACTTTTTCTTACGGCTTTAATGTCAGGATCGGTGCTTCCTGTCTCGTTGCATCCTTACTTCTCTCCTTGCCCTCATAAAAGCTGTCAAAAAATCATTCAAGCAACTTGTTTGATTGGATTAATTGGAATGATCATTGATAAACATCATCATTGTGAATACTGTATAAATAGATTATATATTGTTTATACAATAGATTTAAATTAATCCGTGTCAGAGTTTGACTTTAATGACCCCTAGTGGTGATATCAGAAAATACACTGTAGCAAATAGTACTATATATGGCCCATGACACAACTTTTCATTGCAACCGTCAAATTTTCCACAAATAGAAAGACACTCCTTCAGTTTCTGTTTTGATCTCTAAACATTACAAATTATTGTTTAAAAACCCTCCACACAGGAGCTTCATGTTGACATTTATAACACTTACGCTTCATAGCGTATACTCACAGGGTGTGATCTGTTTCAAGGTTGCTGTAAAATACATATTCCACAAGCTAAAAGCGAATAAAAGAGTAACATTTCAATGTCTTTGTTAATCATCAGGCCAACCCAGCTATGACTGTGCAGACAGGATGTGCACCACCAGTGCCAGCACTCCAGCTCTGACCACCAATGGGAAAATCCACACTGAACCAGGAAACCAGCCTTTACAAATTATTCACACCCGTCCTGATCTCCTTTTGAAAAGGTCAGACTACAACACAGTTTACTTTAACCACCTTGATGGATATAATAAGAGCTTTTTAGTCACACTAATCAGATCTGCTTTTTGTTTTCAGGTTCCAGACATGGGCACCACTCTGGTACACGTTGCTGCGTTGGGGTTATTTAGCATCCTTACTGGTATTTCTGTTCATAGTTCTTAAATGTACCAAAACAAGACAAAGGAAATGTCCCAAGAGGAAGGGAGAGGTTCATTTCAAGCAAGTTCCGCACTCGGTTCAGTGACTTGCATTATGCAGAAGTAGATGTTTGGAAGTAAAGTTAGAATTTTGACATTTGTTTTGTGCAGTTTGGTGCAGAGCCAAATAAAAATCCTGATCCAGTGAATATAAATGTGTTTTCATAAGGAGGTATGGGCTCTACTGGGTGACATTCTTGTTTCCATGTACATATTTCTAAATACAGTTTTTGACAGATTTATATGACCTTTGACCTTTGACCACTGAAACATAATCACTTTATCTTTCAGCCCAAATGAAAACCGTTCAAAAGTGGAAGAAAATTCCTCAAGCGGTCTGGAGACATCACATTTAAGAGTCCAAAAATATGAAAATGAAAACGAGTTATATCAGAGTAATAAACGAACCTAGTATAGTACAGACAGTATTGAAACTTCAAAACAGTTTAACATTGTCTCTGCCATTCCCAGAATAGACTTTTCATATGGGACACCAGTTATTAAAGCCCTGGCCTTATAATGTGGATTATAACTTTTGTATATATTTATATTTTTTAGAATATCAAGATTGTTTTTTTTTTGGTATGATGGTTGTTAATGATTAATAATAAGTACTACTAATGTGAAAACTGAGACTGATATTGAACCGGAAGTAAGCCGCGTTTCACTACTTCAACTCCATTTCCACAGAATCTTCAGGATGTGGTCTGCCCTTTGTTGTGCGGTTAGTGGGCGTGGCTAGGCGTGGCGTGTCGGGCACAGGAAGTGAAGCGTTTGTCCTTTCCGAGCCACGCCCTTCCTTTTTTTTACGCACGTCAGAATACACAGGGTTCAGTTTCCTCCTCAGTCCCCGACGCGACAGCAGCTTTCTCCTGCGGCTCTCCTCGTCCCTCCTCGTCCCTCCTCGTCCCACTGGGTGAGTTTTACAGCCTTTTGGATGTTTACATTCTTCAGTCACCAAACTAACGGACAGACAACACGGTGACGTCACACTAACGCGATTTAAACCGCGTCTCATTCACGGCGAGGCGCTTGTTGCGTTGTTCGACGGTCGGGTGGCAGATTCGCCATTTTTTACAAAGTTAAAAAAACAAAAGCATTTTCTCAAACAGAAACCCATCGCGAGTTAAGATAACATGTCCGCGTCCACATCGCGTTCAGACAACAAGATTAATGATGTGGGTAACAGAATAAATATAGTATTAAAAAACGTGTCGAAACGACATGGTGAAGCAGTGTTAGCTTCTGGTTTTAGCTTCTGGTTTTTTAATCTGTCAACTGTAAAACACATGACGTTGTTCGAGACGCCCCAGTTGTCTGGTGATGGTCCCAACACAGAATAACAACAGGCTTCACAAACTGTTTCCGTTCCCACAGCACTTTGACACACACGCGGGTCAAAAAGGACCCAAACAGCGTGGATTCACTATACAGGAAACCTACCTTACATTTAGAAAGAAACATGCTAACTAGCTGTTAGTTAGCTAGCTTCCTTTCTGGCTAGCCAACCATAGCTGGATCAACAAGCTAGCTGCGTTTGGTTTATCTTTATCCAGAGTGTTAGTCTGGCTGGTTGCAGTCATTTCAGACTTTAAGTCGTAAAGGTCATAAAGATGCTGCGTGAAGGACAGGAGGAGGAACACGAGGAGGCGGGTGTTGATTCTGAGTCTCTGATGCTCATGAACTAGACTTTGTTCTGCACTGTGAGTGTTGTAAATACATTTGTGTCATAGAGAGATACACGTTGTGGTTCACAGCAGAATAAACAGAGAACAGGATCTTTCACCCGAGTTTTGATGTTTATCTGATGAATTTAGGTCACAAACAAATGGTTGCAACACTTGCCTTTTCAAAATAAAAGCACTCCGGGGTTTTTATTTTGAGCCTATATTTTAGCCTATATGTAAAAACATTGTGCTGCAGAACATGTTGTGGAACTGAGAAGCTACATATTGTGCATTGTAAATATGAATTGATATTAATTTGAATATTGTGCCTTGATTAGACACAACTCCCTTCTTTGTGTATATTTACTTCTTGTACATTCAGCCTTTAACAGAAATTGCAAAAATTAAGAAGTATGACCCTCGTAAGTGTTTTTAAAAAAAAAAATGAGTAAGCCTTTGATGACATGAGTCTTCTATGTCATCAACGGAGCCTTCTCCTAAATGAAGAAGGAAGAATAAGCTATAAAAGAACAAAGACACACCCAGCCATGCATGAAATAACACAGGAAATGAATGTGTCCTTTTTGACCCATGTTGTGAATTAGAAGAGGTTTGCGTAGCTTGTGTGTCAAAGGGTTTGAGTGTGGATGAGCATTTCCTTTTCTACACTGAACACGGTATCGCCATCATAAAGAAACATATCCTGTGAGTAACCCGCTGTAGATGAGTCATCGTTAAGCGCACACTCCTCGCATGGGGACAAATAGCAAACTATGTAACACGACCACAATCTGTTTTAACATGAAATACACAATCAGCCAGAGTTGTCATATCTGCACAGGGTATTTTACTTACTCCTTCGACTGACTCAGTTCCAACAGCACGTAGTAATCTGACAGAAGAGAAGAAATACACAACAGGTTATTAGACAATGAAGACGTTAAGTTAGTTTTCCAGATTTTCCTCGTCACACGTCATGTTGACGACACACTCGACCACTTCAGTCAGATCATCTGATGATTACACACAGATAAACCACACTTGCATTACAGAATCTACGAACAACAAACTATAGTGTTTTCTGATGAGCGTTTGTGATGTTGACACGCTCATGTTATATTAACTCTTGATTGGTTTTTGTCTGATGTTTATTTCAACTGCACTTCAAACACAGGCGCTTTGTCAAAATGACGAATCTGCGGCCGAGTCTGCAACCGACCAGCAACATCTGGAATAAAGACATGATTCCCAGTTAAACTGGAACACCGGCTGACAAACCACGTCCCTACGCATATTTATGTGAATTTTACATTTTGTTTCCTGTCAGCTGGTTGAACACAACGTCCACACCCAGGATCTAACGCTAATTTCGGCGTAGATCCTGTCACTAAAATCGCTACGATAAAGTCACGAATCACGTAGTTAGCTTCCCCGAGACGCCTTCAACCCGTAGCTTCAACCGGTGTGTTGAATCATTTTCACCCGATCGAAAGTGTCACTACGGACAATGTGTGAAGAAGCTCGATGAGACCAGACACAGAAGAGCCGTCACGTTAGCTGACTAAATCCGACATATTTTGAATGGTGTTTTTAGCGTGAGGTTGTGTTTATCCAGTTGTGTTCCACTGTGAGAGCCTTGCTAATTCACACATGTTTTTCCTTCATCAGAAAATGGGGCTTGTGGACTTGTCCCGTTTCGTCATGGATCTCACATCCGTCCGTCTCCTGCTCATTGTTGGTCTTGTCGTTGCCGCCCAAGGTCAGTGTGGAAGAGCTAATGAATCAGGAGCCAAGTTCTAAATTCAAGTTCTAAATTCAAGTTCTAAATTCAACGTGCAGCGTGTGCTGCATTCCATACATCTTTAAAATACAGTTTTGAATGACGTTTTTATTGCTCAGCGTTTAATTTGCAGTAACATTTTTTTTTCAAAATTCCCCAAATTCCCGAGCTTAACTTGCCATGGAAAGTTTCCGGAAAGTTTCCGGAAATTTACCGGAAATTTTCCGCCCCTTTGCAACCCTAGTTGAAATAAAGGTTGAATAAACTTTTCTGTCTTTCTTTTTCCATCATAGCTCAAAACTGTATCAAACCTGTGGCCGGAGCCAACATGGGCTTGAGCGACAAAGACATTCTCTTGGATTCGTTCCCGAATGGCGCTGTGGCTTCTTTCATCTGTAGTGTTGGCTTCATGTCTGCAGGAGGGTCCCCATCCGTTACTTGTGAAGACGGCAGCTGGAGTCCTGTGAAGCTGACATGCCAGAGTGAATATCAGGATTTTTACATTCACATTACTAACAGCAGACAGTATGACCCATTCAGCCCTGGTATTATTATTATTATTATTATTATTATTATTATTATTATTATTATTATTATTATTATTATTATAATCTGATCACAAGTGGTCAGCACCAAGTGCTTGAAGTAAGTTTGAACGCACACAACTGTGTCCTTAATGCGTTGTGAGATGCGATCATCAAACATATTTTTAACTCCTCCCCGTGAGTGTCCATACGATCTTTTGTCGCAATATCAACACATAATGATTGATATTATTCTTTATACTCAGACTGCGTGAAAACAATAATTTGGACTTGGTAAACACATTACGTACGTGATTATTTGCATAAAGAGCAGGGAAGTAGTCACAAGTGGTCACAGGAGACACATTCAGGACGGACCCTAATGTCAGGTGTGACCAGACGACCTTGTCCAGTTGTGATTGAACCTCAACGTTGATACCAGGTCTAAACGGGGCATATTTCACAATCAGTTTTGGCAGCACTGTCTGAGATGGAACCATTTAGTAAATTATGTCTTACCATTATATAAATGATGAGTCACTGGTAATATCTGACCAGCCTGTTGAGTCATTTGTGCATAGTGTTACCAAATCCTTTTTAAAGGGAGGACTTTAATCTTTCTTTCTTTCAGTAAAGAGCTGTGGCTCTGCTGGAGAAATTGCAAACGGACACATTGATTACTCTCAAGGGATTGATTTTGGCGCTGAAGCAGTGGCCGTCTGCAACACAGGGTTAGTAATAAACCAATGATGCTGTTTTTTTTAAATCCTACTCTTTTAATCCTAAAAATTCGTCAGAAAAACCTCATGCTTCCTGATCAACCAACTTATTTCAACTAAAGTGGGAATTTATTATTCAATAAATAATGAATTACTATTCTGTGGCATGTTAACGGAATGGCAAACATAGATTTCTGTGAAAATCTGTGTTCTGACGTCAAACTTTTCCCCCCCCTTTTCTAGTTACGATTTGGTTGGCAAAGCAGAACTCGTGTGTAGAGACAAAGGGTGGATGGGCAGGTTGCCTACATGTGAAGGTTGGTGATCTTTCTTTAGCAAAAAAGTTTTAAATGACAGAAAACTATGTAAAAAGCATTAAATTCTAATAAGTGTCATTTTTATTTTGCAGTAATTACTTGTGGTTTGCCACGTGGGATTGAAAATGGCGATTTCAGTCCAAAAAAAGAAGACTACTACAAATATTTGGAGGTTATACAATTCGTTTGCCAAAAACCGTATTCACTCAAAGGTTCCAAATCATCAACATGTTCAGAGGGTAGGGTATTCAAGCCTGATCCTCCAGAGTGTATCAGTAAGTGGCTTTTATAATTTTTCTCAAGATTCTCCGATGTAACCTGAGCCGTGACTCTCACCAATACTCTATTACTTTCCATTTTCTTTGCCTGCAGTTGTTAATTGTCAAGAGCCTGTTATTGACTTTGGTAAATGGGCAGCGGGTTCTCGACCCCCCTATAAACACTTGGCTAGTGTGACGTTGGAGTGCGATACCGGATACGACATGGTGGGAGAGAGGACACAGACATGTGACATAAATAGCGACTGGTCACCCGGTCTTCCAAAATGCGAATGTAAGTTATATGTGAGTTTATGCTAATTTCAGATTTAATCCCATTCCTACGTGTGATTGGCTATTTATGCAAATGAGGGGATATTTTCACTGTTTTCTTTTTCTTCAATTATTAGAACTATACAAAACTCCAGGATAGCTCAATAGAATGAATCCCCAATCTTCTCTCACACATCCTCTGTTGGTCAAATAGATTTTGCGAAGACGTCTGTATTATACGTTGTCTGAACAGGGCTTGAGTGCTTGAGTGCTCTTCCTGTGGAAAGCTGGAAACAACGTAACAGCATTAAATAACAATACAACTACAAGTTTTCAAAATAAAACCAGCGGCATTAATTCATGACAGCAACTGTAAATAAAACAAAAACGCTAAAGATGATTTGTCTGTTTAAAATGGATTTTAACTAGTTTCCACAGCCTTAATGAATAAAAAGACACAACTGTAATCGGATGTATTTGATCCAAGCAAATCCCTGATCAGTGTCCTGATTCCCCTTTTACTTTATTTATTTTCTTTTGGAGCAGTGTCTGCCACAACTAAAGCCACAACTAAAGCTACTACTACCACCACCACCACCACCACACCTTCAGGGAAACAAACGGGTAGAGTCTCTTTTAATGCTTTTGTTTTGGCCAAATTTTTTCAATGGGATTTTGTCGGTGATTGTTTGTTACAAGTATAATCAAACCTTTATTTACACAGCGTTTTGCACCATCTACACGTACGGTGCTTAGCAACTGCTTGATCATGATCACACTCTGCTCTGAAACATGTAAATGGGGAAAATGAATGGAACAGCGTATGAGCCAGTCATGTAAACATCATAATCGAGACACAAAACAGAAACATAACCACAACGGATGTGAGCAACAACGGATGTTGACACTGAAACAAGCAGAGTTAATTTTCTATTACTGCTAAATTCTTGTCCATTTGCGGTTTTGGGGTACAGGTGCATTCTTGACCACAATAAGTAACTATTAACACTTCACATTTTAACATCCATTAACGCTCACTTCGGTTGCAATTGTGTTGTGTGGCCGTTGTGGATGTGTTGTCACTTCTTGTATTGTAGTTGTGGCTTTAGCGTTTATGATTTATGTTAATGTCCTTGTGTGAGACTCGGCAATTGTACAATAGCCATTGCTTAATAACTCAGAATTTCCCTGAAAACATTGTTCAGCCCTCGTTAATGCTGCATGTCCGGTGTTTGAATTCATCTGATGATGCTTATGTGTAACATGCAATCATTTTCTTTTTCTTTATATCTCTGGTTCAGCTGCTCCTAAACCAACTGACAAACCTGGTAAGTCATCAAAAATAATCTGTCCTGTTAGAGTTATTTCTGTCCTCTTCCATGATCTCATCCCTTTTTTTCCTACCTTTTTATTTACAGAGAGTGGAAGTGACGGCGTTACACAGACTGTCGTTATAGTTCTGAGTAAGTTTCAACTTCAGTCGATCAAACCACAGTAGATCAAAAAGAGTTAACGCTGATCACGATGGCCCCAGAGGAATGACGTGGAATTACATGGAATTCTTCAATTCAATTTTATTTATATAGCGTCAAATCATAACTTGCATTATCTGAAGGCACTTTACATAGAAGGTCAAGACCTTAAAAATTATGGAGAAACAAAACAGTTCCCACAATGAGCAGCACGACTGTGGAGAGAAAAGAGGGGAGAGAGAGAGAGATAAACATGTTTTCATTGTTATAAAGAAAACGATAAGAGTGATATTTATAGATGTTATTTATGATAGCAGCAACAATTAATAAAATCATGATGATAATAATAATAAGTTCTGGAGTCAAAGTGCCACATTCCCAATCTTACTCTTCTCATGTGGGGATGGTGGATGCATTTGTTGGCCTCATATCCAGTCATCCTTTTTCACACATTTGTATTTGTCTCATCAAAATAGTCGCTGCCGCCATTATCGCTGGTATCACTGGTGGCGCCACCTACTTCATCAAGAAAAAACGCGGGTAAAGGTTTTATTTGTCCTTTTAGACTAACACCTTGAAACGGCTGCTTCCCTTTCATGGCTGCTGTATTGTATCCCAGACCAACCAGTAACAAAACCCGATCCTCTTTGTGACTTTTGTGACTTCTCCAACCTTTTCTGTTTTTGTATTTAAACATCCTTTTCCTACTGTCTAAGCTTTCTGTCTGTCAGCTATTTCTAAATGTTGCATGCTGAAGTAAGTTGTGTGTGTTCTTAAGGTTTTTATCCACCACAGTTGTCACAAGGGGGCACTGTTGTAAGCCTCAGAAGAACTCTCCTGCACAGAGCTGTCAGTCACTCAGGAGAAAGAGCTCTGCCCCGAGCGCCTCATGAGGTTTTAATCGTGTAGAAGAACAGAAATGTGTTATGTCCATCATCTAATATGCAGTGTTAGGGTTAACCCTGCACATCAGAGTAAGACCAATGTCTGGAGAGGTTGGTGTGATTTGCACATTTCATTACTCTTGAATATAAGGCAGATATTGTCTTTGAAATGCTTTAATAATCAGCCCGAGAACTGTTCAAAGAACAATCTAGTTCCTTTTTTTAAATTGCCCGTCTGGTTTGTTCAAATTTTACATGAACTAATTTTACCTCTGCAAAGTAGGAAGCAGTGGTTAATAAATGTTTCCCAGGAAAAGCTTTTAGTTGCTGTCGGGGCAGAGTTGTTGTTTGAGTGTAAAGACGAACTCGTGTGTAGGACAGTATCTTTAAAATCATACTTTTACAAGGTGTGTGTGTGTGTGTGTGTGTGTGTGTGTGTGTGTGTGTGTGTGTGTGTGTGTGTGTGTGTGTGTGTGTGTGTGTGTGTGTGTGTGTGTGTGTGTGTGTGTACACTTTATTACATTCTACTGGGTCACACATTAGCAGTAAAGTTGACCATTATTGTGTTGCAGGTCTCAGAGAAGTTATCCCGACAGTGAGGCTCCAAAACCAGGAGAGGCAATTCCACTCTCGGTAAGAAGATTGACCACAAAGTACACTTGAACCTATGTTTGCCAAATGAACAGATAACGATGAGCGGCACCGATATATGATGATGTAGGCAGAACATTTTAAAGGAGACGTATGTTGTGTTTTCAGTGTTTCTATCCTTTAGTGTGTTTATATATGGTAAATGGTTTTGTATTTATATAGCGCTTTTCTAGTCTTGATGACCACTCAAAGCTCTTTACAGTACATTCACCCATTCACACACACTGCATCTATTAGCAGCACTTTCTTGTTCTATGAGGGGCAATTCAGGGTTCAGCATCTTGCCCAAGGACACTTCGGCATGCAGATGGGGAAGACTGGGGATCGAACTGCCGACCTTCAGGTTGGAGGACGACCGATCTACCCCTCAGCCACAGCCGCCCATACATGTGTGTGTGTCTATGTCCAAATTCTGTGGTAGAGGTAACTCTGCTTCCCCGAGAGAAAACACTGCTCCTGAAACGCCTCCTCACTTGTCCTGCTATTTTTATGTCCCATGACATCACATTTGCATAACTTTTTTTTTTTTCCTTCATTAACAGGGCTGTAAGAGTTTTTACACTATGTCTGAAAATTAACACTATTCTTCTTTTTCTTTTGCAGAAGAAAGAATTAGTGTCCTGATGGCCCAGCTGTACGGGCTGTACTAATGATCTGAATGGAAGAGGGCCGCCCCTGGACGAGTGTTTGAACCTGCTTATGGCTTTAATTTGGAGAGACAGACATGATGAAATGTCTAGAGATCCTGAAATCTCTGCAAATTGCGCTCAGTCCTCAGCTACTGCTTGTTGCTCTGGTTAGTCGATAGTAATGTACATATCTGATACTCTCTTAACTTGCCTTACTTGTTCCTGCCCATATTGAAGACCAGTGCAGAAGTTTTTCTTTTGTCTTAATATTAATGAATGACATTGAGTTTGTTAGAGAAGCTTTATCTCCATATAGATTTTATACTTTTGCACTAAAACTCAAGAGCACAGCTCGGGCCACTGTAGCATGAAATGCAGCAATGGTTTGGATTGAGAAAAAACAGAATGTATGCACTGCTCACCTTTTTAAAATACAGCTGTTCAGTTTAAATAACCTTTAAGTGTGATGCTGAAGAACCTATCCAATATATCTGTCACTTGTTTCAAACAAAGCTTGTAACTGAACTAGATATTGATGACACCCCTCGTAGAGGGAGGGGCTCCGAGCCGATAAACCAGTCCTTTCAGAAAGGTGGGATCGGGCATCGTGCCTGTCGACGTGTGGTGTGTTTTAAATGCCTTATCCCAAACAGACTTTTCACAACTGCCAACTGTCAGCTAATCTTGCTGGTGACAGGTAATGAGGCCTAATCATGATTCTACTAAATGAGATGTCATATATTCGCCAGAGTCTTAACAAATTCCCCCCACTACTGTGAAGAACAGGAATGCTTCCAGTGTTACACGTTTTGACGGTGGCTACATCAAGATGTACAGAATGTGATTCGTAAAGGTTTTAGCACCTGGTCAACTTTTTATTTATTTGTCAAAAGAGAAATTTGTAGTTTTGTGTAAATTTGCCATAAAATATTTTGTAAACATGGATGAAATAAATGTGTTTGATATGCCTTTATTTTGCACAAGCTTTGCTCATTGCTACATGTTTGAATGTTTTCTTTAACCAGAAGTCTCTTGGTCCCAAAGCTTTTCAAAATACATTCAAAACATAAAACTAATTAAGAGACAATTACAAGGAAACACTAGCTACTGTAAACATGTAAGGAGTCCATTGCATGCTTTCTCTACAGATGTGAATTCTTAATATGGCAAGAACACAAAATATATACACATTCACAAATATGTATGATTAAATAATCTGGTTAAAGTGATCAAGTAATCCGCTTACAGTGTTTGTTTTGAGTCTTTTCAACACTATTTGAATAATACAAACCACAATTCTCTGATGCAATAGTTTATTTTACAGTGTCAAACAATCCAATTACTCAAATTTGCTTAAAATACTTTTAAACCAACATTTCGTCAAGTGCAAATATTGTACTTTTTTTTACCTGACACCTGTTGCATTACTGTGAGAAGAACCATTTACAAAAGAGATAGATATAAAACAATGCATTTTGCCATTAACACTAAAATATAGAATCTTTGTCATTCTCATCATTTAAGCAAAGAAAAAAATCTTGATTCTTCTCCCTCCCCTGTAAAATTAACAATCTAGATTTCAATGAGCGATCCTGAACTGTTTGAGAACTAAATTACTACTTTGCCTCGATTTTAAACTGTTTAACTTCGAAGTTTCAGCAGTAAAATGAAGACGGCTTGGTTGCAAAATCCACATCAAGGTGAGACGAGATCTGTCCTTCACTGTAACCGATTTCAAATGGTGCTAGAAACAATAGTAGACTCTGAACACCAAAAGAAATCGGTCAACCTTGGAGATAGGACAAAGAGCTTGAGCTGTCGCTGCAGATCCACGGTTTGTTGACCACTAGGTGGCGCTTCAAGGAGCGGCGCTGGACAGGTGAAGTTGTCTCTCTTACCTTCATCACTAGAAACCTGCTGTGACACTTCGTGGCTTCCTGCTGCTGCTGCTCAGTGAAACACATCCCACCCCAAGAACACTGATTTCAAATGGTGCTAGATAGGTGACGATACTCTAAGCCACCATCTGAAACCAGCTTCCAAGGGGGGCACAAAACGGACTTCCTGTGGCGCCAAACACCCTCGAGGGAACCTTTACGAAAAAAAGTAATAAAATCAATATTAGTAGAAAATCCCAAAGGGAAATCAACCCTGTGTAACAAGTTGTGATTCTCCGTTGTCGTGGATGTGGTGCGAGCGGCGATCCCACGAAGGCATTTCCAAGAAACATTTCCGTCGAAGAAACTGAAACAAAAAGATTCGAGAGAACAAGAAAAAGTGGTTCAGATGCAGCGGCAGATAGACGCGTGGCTCAATATCTGCAGGTAGTGTAATTAACAAAGAGCCTTGGAAAGATACCGTAGATATGAAGCAGCGACTCGAGGGACAGCCCCGACTTACAAATCTGCAACACACACACACACACGTTTTTGATATTAGGAATTAATATTTTCAAGAAGACTAAATGTGTTCTGGGATCTGGGGCAAACTTTTAAACTAATTCAAGATGCTCCAAGAGGCAGCTTTCTCTCTTTACTTAAAAAACACGACTTCGGGGACAACAAGCGGTGGTCGACATTTAACAGATTTTTATTAAGCGTTGACAAACTGTGATCTATTCTATCTCACGAGCAGCCACCTCTTACAGAATACTTGCATGCTTTGTTTACAGATGTGAATTATTAAAAAAGCCAGCGGCCAAAGCAATGATTCGACTGTTAAATAAGATCTGAGAGAGGCAGACGTTGTGGTTTCATACCTCAGCTCAGCCGTAGACTTTACCATTTGTAAATCGAACAATCAAAGGAGACATAATCTGCTTGTATTCAGTTTTAAATTAGTGTTATTACTTGAAAAGTTTTACATGAAAACTTTCCTCATACTGCCCATCGCTGCAGCTCCTCTTTTCAGCCTCCGTCAGAAACCCTTTTAGCTCCCGTCTCCTTTAAGGCCGCCCTCCTGATAAGGTCTGATCTGATTGGCCAGTCAGCCTGCTCTGTTGTGATTGGTCAACAGTGTAGAAAATGTCGGCCTCTGCTCCCTTTTTATTTGGCTTTTTAGGAGAGCGTGCGTTATGCAAATTATGGCTAACGTTAGCGCTGTTCCCATACTGATACCAGCCAGAATCGGAAACGCCTCCAATACTAGCGAAAATGCAAATCTATGTACCATTCCGATACCACGTCTTTAGAATATATTTGTTTAACCCAGATATAACTGCAGTTTTCTTTTCACAGCTCCAAAACAGCAGTGCCACTGGCACGAAGAAGTACCGATAGTGAAGCGGTAGCCAGAACTTAATATCGGCAATTAGTAAACACTTCACACTGGAAAGTGCCACCAGCAAAACAGCGACATGTGCAAAACTTCAGTTTCCAGCTATTTAAAGGAAGTAACTGTTGTTTATTACTAGTTTTATTTAGTAGCTGTAAGAAAAGCTGTATGTTACTCATTCTCTTCATGTATTTGATTTTCAAAGCAGAACCAGGTCAGACTACGATGATAACAATCACTGCCACAAGGGGTCAGTAGCGTACAGCTGTTAAAATACACGATAAAAGTTGTTATTCTTTTATATTCACTGGTATCGATATCAGCCGATATGAAAAATCCAGGTAACAGAATTAGTATCGGGACAGGAAGGATGGTAACGAACACTGAAAAAGCATAATATGTCTCCTTTATGATTGAATTAATGACAGCGCACTTGTAGTGAAGCTGTCGTCGTTGTTTCCGAGCTGACCGAGATGACGGTGCAGGGAAAACTGGCAGCACCTCAGATACTATGGACCTTAATTGTAATGCACTCTGAGAGAGGTTAGACTCTCCGGCTCGAGAAGGAAGTATGATTCACCGCCCTGGTTCGGGCCAGAAAGCAGAGAGGAGGGAAGCAGGTGAGTGCAGAGCGAGATAGAGAGATGAAATGGAAAACCACAGAGAAAGCACCAGAACACCCCCCCTCTCTCTCTCTCTCTCTGTGTCTCTCTTTCTCTCAATCCGTTTCTCTGTAACACGCCTACACGACTGATCTGATACACGATCCAAGCCTCACGGATGTGCGAAGGGCCGAAACAGACACACAAAACACGGTCGCTGTGCGTCTTCGAACGCGAGCGCTCACCTGCAGCTGCAGCAGGGACCTCGATGAGTCCTCTCCTCTCTCGTTGCCTGGTAGAATGGTCGGGGATGCGTTCGCACTCCGATCGACGAGAAGGGAAGAGCAAGGAAGTGGCAGTCAATCGCTGGCAGTGGGAGCCATGGTGCAGACACGCAGCAGTAATACGCTGACGGGGTGGGGCAGGGACAGGTAGTGACCAGTTCACTGACATGTTGCCAAGTGTTTCAACAAAGTACAAAACCACCCAATCGATTGTAAAATCCTTTCTCCCACTGACGCCTGTCTTCAAACCCTCATCCCTTCAGAACACATGCGCCCACACACACAGTCTGCCTTCGCTTCTCCGCCACACTCGTCTTTTAACCTCCCTGGAGCCAGATCAGACGGGAGGAAGGACAAAATCCCCACAGCTTTTGCAAGTTGTGTTTGTGTGTGAGGGCGTGTAAGGCAATATAAGTGTGCGCGTGTGTGTGTTTGCACGGTATCCACAGTGACGGTTTTGATCAGAGAGCCTGTCTATCTGTAGGTGTCTGGTTCCTTCGGCTGGCTCAACCCAACCCCGTCAATTTTCTTTATTTGGGCTGTTTGTTGCTTGTGTGCCACTGGACCTGTTGTGTAATGCTTATGAAAGATTTAAAGGGACAGGCGGCCTTCGGAGAGAGAGTGTGACGCACCCTGGGGAAACTCACGAGGGCCACGTCGTCACAGGCGTCCGTCGTTTTAAACACAGACTATTGAAACAAAACGGATTTTAACACCTGAAATATGCATGATATGACGTTTTCTTGTGTACAAACACTTTAAACATTGACCCATTTTTTCAATTATGTTACTAATCAATGCTGTAAATACTGTACAGAGTTAAAATACAGCTTATTTAAAAAAGACGTGACGCTGGAACGATGCATTTGTCTCTCTAACGGTGCGTCACCTTTACGCTTTGTGTTGATGTGTGTGTGGCCTCAGACGAGCAGACGAACCAGTCTTCACTAATTCATAAGAAATGCCCCCCCCCCCGTAGTGGTGAGGTGACTGGGACAGTATCAGCTTCCGCGCTGATAAAAGGAACCTGCGTTTCTACAATCATAAATACGCAGCCTCAGTAAAGCGTTTGTTATACCATCAGCGCATTTATGAGAGAGAGCGAGTGAGAGCGAGAGAGAGGGGGGGGGAGAGAGAGAGAGACGCTGACTGTGGAAGCGGGAGCTGCAATGCAGACCACGCGCAGCCACACACGCTCTCTTGCATCATCTCAGAAACGTGGCGTCTCTCGGACGCCGGACCTCCAGCCAGCAGAATAAGAAGAGCTCGCTCTCGACCGGGGGATTTCAGTCCCTCGTGCGGTCGCCACCTTCAACAGACACGGTCCTGCTGTGAAGGAGAAGCCGAGCAGCCCTGAGTCCAGGGTGAGCAGGAAGTTTCACAGCTCGCACAGTTCACATCGATTTCCACGAAAAGAAACTGATATGTTGTCCGGTTTCTGGACGGGGAATTTATCTCGGGGGGGGGAAATGGACTTGGCAATTGGATTATCAAATATTTTAAATATCCATGTATGTCTTGGCTTAAAACGATGTTAAAATCAATAAATAGAAGCCAATATTCACACAGCTGCTCTTAAAAGCTCCACCTAGTGTTTAGTCAAATGGAGACTGTATTTCTGGTCCACTTCCAATTAATTAATTCAGGGTTTCTTGCTGCTGCAGGCTACAGAATCCTGAGATCAACGCACGGCAGGTCATGTGGAACTTGTCTACACATGCAGAATGAAATTGGCAAACAAATTAAAAAAGATATTTACTATGTGGAAATCAACATATTCTTATACACTAATTAAATAACTAATTACACTGAAATAATTGCTTGAATTTCCTTGTTATTATGACCCATTTCGTAGCTCTTTCAAACAAAGATCCAGAGAAATGATTAGAAAATTAAGTTACCTGTAAAACACTGTTACTAAGGTACAGAGAGAAATCTGCTGATCGATGAATGTATGATAATAACTTCACAAACGCCACAAACACTGGCAGGGATGTCCCCAACAAAACATCAGTGACAACTCTGATTCCTCAGCTCTGGAATCTCGTAGGAAATACATGTTACCATGTTAACAATGACCAACAAGTCATCTCATACTAAACAGACTTGTATCCATGGAACAGTGTTTCTGCGCAAGCTGTGTATAAAATAAAGGCGCCTCTTAACCAATCAGATTTTGACCTCCGGCTGCTCGCTTGCACTAAGCCAATAAAGTGCTGCTGTGCAGCTTGTGGAGCCAGGGGAGCTCCTCCCATCCAATGAGAATCCAGCTTTGGCACGATGGCCTGTGATGCTGCGGCTTTAGGAAGTCCAGTGCATGTGAACTGGAGAGACGCCAAAGCAAAGTCACCAAGAGAGCAAGGTAAACAACTTCTCTCTTTCTCCCCCTCTTTTTCTCTCTATCTCAGTTTCTCTACCTCGGGTCCTTAGCCGTGACATTTAGCCCTTTTTCCATCACTCCCCTTCTCTCGGAGAGCAATGGATGGATAGATAAACAGATAGAGAGAAAGAGAGGGAGAGGTACAAGCTGCTGCGTACTGGTGGAGGAGAAATCCAGCCCAGAGATGACTGCGTCACCGTCTCTGTCTCTCCTTACTACGCAGAAACAAATGTGTCTCGGGAAGGGCTTTGCCAAATCCCAGTGGCCCAGAGGAGCGAAAACAAATCACATGACAAAAGTGCCACTAGCCACAGACACCGAGCGGATCTGTTGTCCGATAACATACAGAACCCAACCAGTCATACAAGCATGCAGGCTCACTTCTCCCATCAACTCCATCAAGAGTTAACTACAACAAGTAGTCGTCGACAGCCCCGACAGAGAGACATTTACAGAATATTCGAGATTTAAATCAAACATCAGTATTTTCGCTGAATACAGCAACGAACTTATCCTGTAATTTGATTTGATGGCAGCTGTTGTGTACACACGGCTGCATCGGTGCCCACTCCCATATAACGCTGTGTCAAGCATATAACACTGTTTCCTAATAGGTCATGCGACACCATGCATGAATGTATTCACCTATTTACACCGATGTAATCATCTCTATTCCGTGTTGTGACGGTGGCAAAAAAAGACAGAAGAGATGTTTGAATACCTTGATAATTCTCGGCAAAACATTCCTGACTGAGCTTCGCTGTGGTATTAAGAATCCTCCAGAATATTCTTTTTGTTAACCCCTTTGTCGCACCGCAGCCCACCCAACACGCCAACACAACAAGATCTAGAGACACTGTGCCATCTTCAGCATCCATGTTGAAACTCCCAATACCAGCTCACACAGGAACTACACTGCGCACACACACACAGAGACACACACACACACACACAGAGACACAGACACACATATATATATAGTAGCGAGAGGCAGAGCAGATCAGAACTACCAAGGAGGAAGAGGAAGAGGAGAAAGCCAGGCTTGTCCGAAACCACTGTGTCCACTTCAGGTGGAAAACTCCATGACTCTGGGCTTCTGCTATCTCAGCTTCTGTTTCTCCCAACATGAAAAAGTGACGTAGCAACTAATCCAAAATCTCTCTCTCTCTCTCTCCCTCCCTCTCCCTCCCTCGGTCTCTCTGTCTCCCCCTCTCGCTTTCTGCTTACCTCTCAAACACACGCACTCTTTATTTTCATCTGGTTGCAGATCAGCCATTAACACAGCTGCTTCGAACTAGCACATAGACACAGAAATGGAGCAGACCACACAGAAATGCATATGTACGTGCGCATGCACGCACAGCCGTGCACACGCGCGCATGATCACGCTATTCCTCTTCCTGAGTGTGACGCAGCACTTAATTCTCTGCGCTTTTATACCAGTGTTGTGGCTGCACAACACAGCGTAATGATCAAGCTGAGGCAGAAACACACTTGCTCGCAGCCACACAAGGGAAGACAGCATGAGCAGACTGCAGTAAAAGGGACCCTACCACCACGGCTCCCTGTCCCCCACTCTGTGACGCTGCTGTGTCCCCATTTCCCCCCCATGTCCCCTGATAATTGGTCTCACTGCCTCTCCGCTGCCCTCCTCTCTGCGAGAGACACACTCTGGCTCCTCTGTCTGCGAGGCTGAGCTGACTGAGCCTCCTCGATCACCTGACAACCCACTGGTTTTAAAGGCACATCACCAGCTTATGTATCAGTTGCATAAGCGCTCAGATGGTGTTTTGGCTTTTCAAATACTGTCTAACGAGAGACTCCGCTCATCTCTAAAGCTCCACCGGAAGAAATACTTATCTATAAACATATACGTTGTCTTTTGTTAAAAAAAAAACAAACATATGATGGTTGATACAGTGATTTCTGCATTCTGCTTCTCATTCAGTGTTAGTACTTTTTACTTCCTGAATAGAACTAGCATAGAAAAGAACAAAGCGTGTGAGGAGATTTACCATGAATAGGCCGACCACATGTTCTTCCTCTTTCAGTTCTTGTTGTTTCCTGCCTCAGACCTCATCCAAAGGAGACAAATACCAGTTCAATCCTCTATCTCTACTCAAAATAACACGACTGTCTGATTCTAAAATGTCACAAATCTTATAAAATGACGAGAATATGAAAAACATTAACTGTTAACTATTACGTGATTGTACAACACTTTGTATTGTATGAAATGTTAGAGGGAAGTTGCTGTGTCTTTAAAATGACTGTGTCGCTGTCTTATAAATAGTCTGTTTTGGTTCAGTCAAACATTAGCAGAGTTTATTTTAAGAATTTGGGCCTTTGCAGTTTCATTTGATTCTTCACGTACCTTGATCGGATGAGTTTTCATTTCTAATGCAATTTGGCCAACGGAGCTGTGGGAAGACAAAAAGGACAGAAACACAATTCTTCAGTCCGACACCAAAAAACAGAATAATTCATGATTTAAATATTTGATCTTAATGCGACTAACTCCAGCACCGTGTAGAGAGTTAAAAGTCTATTTGTCAATAATCCACAATTAGGTTGAAAAATAATGTCCTCGATCGAATTAGCCCCAAAATTGCTGTTGTAAATACCAAGGCAGCACCGCAGCGTCCTTCACGTCACTAAGAGGAACAATCTGTTCTGTACACGGCTGCGTTTCCAAAGCATAAAGTCCCTTTTACATGCCAATCTGAAACGAGAGCTTTGTCTCAGTTAACAAAAGATAAATAAAGTTTCTGTCTGGAGCAGCTCAGCCGTCTGTTATAGAGGCATAATGTTTGCATTCAACAAGTGCCTTCATCAATAATTCATATCTTTCTCTTTTGAGTTTGGAAGAATATTTCCACAGAGGAAATATGGTTTATTATGAAAATCACAAGTGTTGGCTTGAACTGCAGTCAACGACATTTTGAGTGCGTCTCCAAAGCTGCAGCAGCGCGGCCTCGCCGACCGAACCTCGGTTTTTGAAAAGGATTGAAAGATAACTCAAGGATAATTCAAAAGGCTGAGTTGTCACAAAACATCCTTTTAAAAAAATAAAATAACTTCCTTTATCCTCCTGGCTCGTGTCTAGATTTTCATCTAGTGGCTGTACATTTTCTTACCTAAAAATCACTTGTAGCCTTGTGACGTGCAAATTCCCCACCGGAGTCAGAGGATACAAAAGCCCACAGCTTCACCTTACAGGGACCGAGAAAGGAGAGCAGCGGTAACAGAATCAGCTTTCATCCCCCACCCCGAGCTACACGGGAAACGCAAGAGATCTCAGGGATCAAAGCATGTTTGCTCAGAGTAGATACCGAGTATTGATCCGAGGATTGAGGCGAATCCTCTCTTCAGTCTTCACGTGCGTGTCCTGCAGGAGATCACTACACTAACACGCATTCTAAAAAGGAATTTCTCCGCGCGCCACGTTACATTTAATGCATCTAAAACCCGAGTGAGCTCATGTGCTGGTTCCTTTTCTTTATCTTTATCCAGACACCCAATCGTTCTGCAGCCTGTCGCAGCAAACAGGAAGTTTTACTGTGACTGTGGTTTGTGTTTATGCTGACTGAGACGTGCTACAGCTTTAAAAGATACATCCATGTGCTGCTCCTTCCTGTCTGCTATTTATGCTCCTCATCCAGTGGGCAGTGTGTTAATTTTAGCCGTGTCATCTATCAACCATGCTCGTTCCACTTCCTAAACCTTAATCTCTCCCCTGGAAAAGTGCCCAGTCGGCTGCATTCATATACTGTTTTCGGCCGTATTGGCATCAACGGGCCTGGGTCCCAAACGCTCGCACACGTGCATTTAATAAAACAAATGACATGTTGTTGTGTATTTACAGTGTGTTGACAGTAAACAGTGATCATGTTCTGTCGTTACCCCCGATCTGCAGGGGCCACGTCTTCAGCTCGTGGTCGTGTCGACTGAGAAGGAAGAGACGTCGCAGCAGGTCCTGAGAAAATCCCAGGTATTATTATTATTATTATTTCAGGACATTTCAAACATAAAAATAAACTAATTTGATTTAGTTTAATTGTGACACTTTGACAACTGGCCACACCTTGGATATAAAGTTTTCAAATGATATAAACAGTGAGCTGTTGTACCATTTCTTGTACGGTAAATATCGCTGGTTTTCCATGACGTGCACTGGCTCTTACCTTCGAGAGAGAGAGAGAGAGCGAGAGTCTAAAGCAGCACCTCATTTCCCTCTGTAGAAAAAAAAAAAAAAACGAGAACAGCAATATTTATCTGGAGAGGAAGAAGAAAGAGTCTAATCTGGACTCTGTGGTTTTGTCAGATTCTCTAATACGTTCATTTCTGTGCGTCTCAAACATGCAAATCCAAACGTGGAGATGTGAGACAACAACAGATGTGTCAATCCTCCTGTGGACAGAGTTACTGGGAATTAAAAAAAAAGAGAAAACTCATTCTCGTTTACGGTAGATGTTCTTTCCCTGGAAAAATAAATCTGACTCATTCCAACAACAATGTTTTCTGATACCTCATGCTCTGTGCGTCAAACCTTCACGAGCACGCCGCCCTGTGTCGGAAGAGGGAATTACTCTTCAGAGGGTTTGTTTACATCAGGAATAAAAAGTGCGTATGACATAGAAACCTCTGGATGGAGCCGAGTCGAGGCGCAGGCGCAGGAGGCGCAGACACCACAGCTTTCCAAACAATAAAAACCAGACTGAGGAGGAATCAATAACACTGATTATAACAATATGTTTAAGAAAAATTCAAACTCATAGAAGGGAAAAATATTTCTGCAAACGGAACAACGAGGGAAAACAATCTTACATAATATTAACTTCAGGTCTTCACACAGCAAAAGATTCTTGAATGAAGTGGTAACTTATTTTTACATTTCTTTAAATATGTTCTTGTTAAAAAAACTGAATATTTAGCAGGGACATTATACACAGCAGGATACTGACAAGTATAATAATGACACGATTTAAAAGTAAGTAGTATGTATATATATGTACATATACATATCCAGAACAAAAGCAGAAACATACAGATTCCTTTTGTTTTGTTTTTTTAAAGTACACTAATTTAAAGTACCTGTAACTTAATCCAACTTCTTTTCCTGCTCCTTGTAATTGAGACGTTAAAGGGACGAAGCCAATAAACGAGTCTTCATCACAAAACAAGTGAAGCTGAGGTAAACATCGACGACAAGCGCAGGTACCACGCACATTAAAACCATTACGCAGCAACCGGGTCACTCACTCCAGAGGTAAAAACGAAGTGCGCAACATCCTCCTGCGGCACGCACCGCCATCTCTCCATCCCTCCATCTATCACTCCATCCCTCCATCTATCACTCCATCCCTCTCTCTGGCTCCGGAGAAAAAATGAGCCACAAATGCGCACAGACGCGTTTTGTTTTTTTTACAAGGAAACAGCTGAGAGCAAAATACCTCGCTTATTTCCGGGTAACGTTGGAAACTGCGCACGACATCGCAGTAGCCAAATCACAGTCGTGCGTAATTCTCATTGGCCGCAGATAAAAGAGAGAGGCACTTTAAAAAAAAAGAAAAAGAAAAAGAAAGCATGCGTTACATAAATCAAACGCAGGTGAATGATGACATAGTGGGGAAAAAAATGGAGGAATAATAACGAACGGGGGAATTGAAAAGGAGGATAAAAACAACGCGCAGTTACCGAAATGCACGCAGATGATGGTGCGTGGATGGTGCGGGGTTCACCGGAGCAGAAAGTGCATGGAGACGCAGAGTTCCTGGAGGAGGAAGAGGAGGAGGAGGTGGAGGAGGAGGAAGAAGAGGTGGGTGAGCTACTCACAGTGTCCGGGTCTCGAGAGCTCCGGTCCCGGTCCTCGCCGCCGTCCTCCTCCCGGTGTTGTGGTTGAAATCCTCCGTGGCGCCTTTAATGAAGCAGCTCGTCCGTCGACATTTTTTCACAGCAACACCAGCGAGCCACGCCCACCCGCACACACCCCCGTTTCCTGATTGGGCGACGCGGCGAGATGCGTCGGCGCGGTCACGTGCTTTTGACGCATGTTTGCAAACAGGAACAGGGCAGCGTGTTACGTATGAGGCAGGAAAATAATGAAATAATAAATATAATAATACTAGAAATAACAACATTGACACCAGTTATAATAATAATGATGCTAATAAAACTATATTAGTAATAATAATAACAATGATAATAATAATAATAACAACAACAGTAGAAATGGTAATACTACTAATAATATACTTCATCTAAACAATACTTTAAAACAACAACAATGATACTAGCACTACTACTACTAATAATAATAATGGTGATGATGATGATCGTAATGATGATGACAATAATAATGAGAAGAAGAAGAAGAAGAAGAAGAAGAAGAAGAAGAAGAAGAAGAAAAAATAATAATAATAGACTTTGTTTACAACACTTTTCAAAGTTAAAACAAGATAAAACATGACAGGTCAATAATACAAAACTAAAATCTAATAAGACCTCCAACAATGATTTATGAGTAAAATGAAACATGTAGGTCATATTAAAAGAACAACAGTGAACTGGAATTAATAAAAAAGATGCATTTTTAAGAAGGGATTTAAAATCTAGTCCATGTTCAATGAATGATTCATAGGCCACGTGAAGGAGGCAGCTCACCGAGTGTTCTTAACAATCATAATTACATGATCCACATTGATTGAGCCTCAAACAGCTCCGTATCCTGATGGTTTATTATTATGGAAAGTAGCAGCCATTGATTTAATGATCCTTGAGCTGTTTTCATGAATGGAAAATGAAATCTTGATTCAGGTGAAATCACTCTGACGTCAGATTTACCAAACTTTCAAAAACATGCTCCCCTGCCTCACCTCCATGCCACGTCCTGATGATATTTACTTACTACTTCTCTATAGGCTTATTTGGTATGTGAACAATAAATGAAATGTGCAGGTAAAGCAGCTTTCTTACATACAGCTTTCAAGATTTATTTGTCACTTACACTTAAGTATTGCATGTTACGTATTACTTACTGGGGCCTATTTTGACTCTTGCTGCTGTAATATTGCAAATGTTCCCCATTGTGGGACGAATACATCTTATTTTCTTTTTGTTCTCTTATACAATGAACAAAATACATAAATTCCTCATGGCTGTCCAAAGTTTACAGGTTCAGTGAGAGGATGTTCTGATAAAGGAGGAATAGCCCCCGTGCCCTTTAGGGTCAAAGCTATTAGAAAAATAATATAGAGTTGTAAAACCGAAGCATTGATTATCAAAACAAAAATTTCCAGATGAATCCCATGATGCCCCATTGACCATAGTGTGTATAAGTAGCTAATTTGATTCATTTTTAATTGTCTGACAGCTTCTTAAATCAACCACAGTGTTTCTATTAGATTATATACAAGTAGATTCCGATAATAGATCCAAGCCCTTTAATCTAAACCTTGAATCGTGTTACAAAGAGGACTTTGTGACCAGGTTCAGTTTGCCCGGTGTGATTCGTGCCTGATTGAGTCATGCTTTCCCCACGAGGGCCTGACTGCAGCGACACGTATCCTCGACTCGACCACAGACTCGGTCGACACTTCCTGTACATGCGGAGGTGCTGCAGATCAGACAGCAGAGGGCTTGTTAGCCTGGTGGCCTATTTCCTCCTGGTTCCTGCTGCCTGGCAACATTGCAGTGACCTGATGCTGCAGTTTGGTTCCTGTTGGCTTTAATAGCTATTTTCTCATCTTGAATACTTTCATTGCCTCCAACCCATTTCTTATTTCTCATGACACAACACTCATTGATAGAGTTGTGTATGTTCACTGTAAAAGAATCAGTAAGTTACATAAAATGACTCTTGATTGAATAGTTCAACAGCTTTATGTCGCCTGCAGATTCATCCTTCGGGAGAATAATGATGGTGCGTGTTGTTTTCTTTCCACTTCATCAGCAGCACATCTTGTTAGTGTGCACTACACTCTTGTGGCCTAAGAGGTGCACAACACCCAATACTCAAGAAGTGGATTTATTCACTGCTTCATCCAGACGTGGTGCAACACAGCACTCAAACCTCCCAGTATTGAGTTGGTGCACAGACGTTTATGACATTACAGTTTTCTACCTGAGCACAGCCAACTTCAAAACAGAAATAAACTGAAAGATTTAAAAAATATTAACAGAAATAAACAACCTACAGAAATCTCTCTTGTGAAATTTCCAAAATATTTGATCTTTAGCTGCAAGAATCCTGTAGTTTAGGTTTGTACCCTACCTTGTGTAAAGAGCATCTTGATCACCACCTGGCCGGCTGCAGTAGAGGTCACACATCCCACCTCCTCCGTGTTAGCAGATGGGACATGGAGCAAACAAACAAAAAAAGAAAGTACATGTTAGATACATTTTTCTCAAAAGGTGGTTTCTGTCATTTCAGATAGTATTGCACTCTTGTATGCAAGTTTGGTTTGAATTAGTAATTTGATGCAATTAAAATGGGGGGAAATGTGTCGTCCATCTTTATAAACAGTCAATGCTCAAGACTTTATTTTGTATTCAGTAGTCTTCCATAATAGTGTTTCTGTGATGATTCGGTTCAACTGCGTAAGATCAATGAAATTTAGTTTATCTTATAAAGACCTGCAGGTATTTTAATGCTCTCATTTTATAAATCATGTACAAGTTAATACTCCAACATGTTTACCAAGCAGCTTCATTAGAAACCGTTCACAGACAGAACAACATGTGGAACAGACTCCCACCGGGCTGCACTTACAATTTGGCAGGACTTTATAAACCATGATTCAATAATTACACAAATTGTTTCCTTTCAGTTTTCCTTTCCATTTCGTTCTTTTCTTTTTGACTTCAATGTCTTCAGCTTGCCCCTGGTTTGCCCCCAAGGCCACAGCAGGGGGCATCCTATCCCAACAATCCGTCAGACCTCACCTTCTGCTCCGTGCTGCCCTCTATCGATAGTAAGGAGTATTACAATGTGGAATTATATACAGTATATCACTTATAGTAAATATAGTTATGTTATGTGTGTTGTGTATGAGCTTATATCAAGGTGTGTACATTTTAAATACACATTTCATTTGAAAAAGTATTTTGAAGCAAATCTAACAATTTCTTTTGACAGCCTCATAAATTAGACCTTTAACATCTTGTAGTGTTATTGTGCGATTTGTCTGCAACACTGATGTCATCTTTTGTACATTAACACTAGTTTGCAGTAATCCAGTGCACGGACTCTTCCCTGCAGTTTACTACAGGGTGTGATGCATCCATGGTCGGTTGCATCACTGGAAAAGAGAGACGATGCTTTCCAGATTGTTTCCTACAGCAGATGTTGGTGTTCGACAAATGACAGCACAGAGAGCGCCGTGCAGGAAACAGGCAGGATATCAACTTTCCATTGTTATTTGTTGTTTAGGCGTCTATGGAGACAACATACTCAGTTCAAGGTTTTTCAATTTGCATCTTTTGTTCATCAGAGCATTTCTTCCATTTTATTCTGTGAAGACGTTTCAGAGCAAAATACCTCCACAGAAAATCCGGTATTAACATAAAGTACAAACTCATAAACACACAGACTAAAGTGTAAAAGAGTCATTAAACAAAAACGATTAAAGATTAAACGGCCTTTAGACCATCTGTCTGACGAAACGCTAACATGTGTCTGGTCACTCCCTCATGTGTGCACATTAGTCAGCGGGGCCCCATATTTGTCTAAGAGAGGGCCCCTCCCTTAATGTGGATCCCAGCTTTGAAACTGCATAGTACATTTCCCATGATGCATGTTTGTTTTTTTTTTTCAAAGTATGTGAAATTATATTAAATTCCTCCGCCAGCCATCATGTGCTTTAGATTTTGAGAGAATGTCTACGTGAGTGTGGGCGGATACAAATTGTTGTGTTCATGCATGGAAGGGTGTCGCACGAGAAGAATATCCTTTCACTGCGAAATCTTTTAATGAAGTTTTAATAAAGTGCAGGAGATTCCTGAAACTTCCTCTGGTCACTTTCAGACACCCGCTCACTTAGAGTAGTGTTGTTTGATTTCAGAGTTAATAGATATGAAACTTTTATAAGAACAATTTAACCATAAACTTTATTCTAAATGATTATAAATAAAAACCCAAATAGAAAGAATGTATAAAACTTAAAAAAATAAACATAAATGCACACCTTTTCTACATTGTTTATTCTGTAAAATAAGTTCATATTGCAGAAACCTTATATTTTGTATATGTTTGTTGTATTGCATCAGAATATGTGGCTCTAGTTTCTCGACCTCATCCTTTCAAGCGGCCATTTCTTTAATTTTTGTGAACTTTATACCACGAATTAACTTTTTACAAATAAAATGTTTCTAAATGTGCCTTATTAATCCATTAAAAGCTCTGCTAAACCCAAAGAAAATGTCAAACAGACAAAGATCGCATTTACCTCTTACCTATCGTTACCTCTCCGACCAGAATTGATGCTAATACATGAGGGGCTAGCTATCAGCCGCTAGCTCTTTATTTCCCCAGGAGTTAGCCCAGACCGAGAAACGCTGATGTTGCGCCAAATCTACCGGAAGTGCCAACAGGTGAGTCGCTGCTAATGAGGTGGATTATACAGGTGTGCTCCATCTGCTGCCCCCGAGTGGCCAATATCGGTTATTGCAGGTGGAGGCCAAAAGTCTCTGCTCAAGAAATTAATAACAATAATAATCACAACACAATACTAATACTCCTCCTACTACTTCTAATAATACCAATAAAGGCCCTTTCTATAGGCTAGGATATAAAAAACAGAAGGATGTCAAGTCCTGGCTTGTGGATTGATATTCACTGTATGTGTCTTATATTTAACTCCCTTGAGAATAACTATATATTGTCCATGGTCATCTCTGGTTTTTGTGTATTTTCAAAGCTGGAAATGTTGTTGTGTTATTGCTTAAACTCCACAGAGGTTGTCATGGAAACACCAGCGTGATGATTCCAGAGAGGAAGAAAGTAGGCAAACATTCTCTGTGTTGTATTTTCTTCTAGAAAAGAGGATGAAGTCGTTCTGAGGAGTGCAAGTGTTTCATATTTCACGTTTTAGGTTTCAAATGGTTCTCCTGCAGGATCCCTTCCTCTCAACCTTTTCATGAACCTGCGAGTTTATCCTCTCTTCATTTTCATCCCAGGTTAAATGTGCAGACGACACCTCTTGACCTCAGGGTCCCGCTCGGTCTCTCGTGTGCTCTCTCCTCCCTCCCTCCCTCCCTCCCTCCCACCCTTCCATTCCGCCCGATATTATCTTACCATCAATGAGCTTGCAAGGGGCGTGCTTTGGCAGGCCCGGGGAAAAACATGACGTGGTTGGCAGCTGTGACTACGTTGATGGGGGGAGCCTCCCCACAATAAAAACAACCAGCTGAGTTTTGTTTTTTATAATCCCAGATTCCATTGCACGTACACTACTCTTGGCCGACTGGAGGAGCGGAGGGGTGGAGAACCTCAGAGCTGGGAGGGGAGCGGGGCCGGGGCCGGGGGATTTATGTGACATTGAAGAAAGCTGCGGAGGAGAAGATTAGGAGTGATATACTGTAGGGGAGCAGGGGCCAGTGGGTGGAAATTACAAATCATTAAACTCTGTGGTTTATATATTTATATAAAGTAGGGCTGTGCAATACATTCTGCTATTTGTCACACATACCTTTTCCTTGGCCTGTGTATTGGGGTCATAGCTTTGCAGATGTTAAGTTACTTCCTTCCATCTTTGTGATTCTTTGCTATGTAGGTGAAAACTTCTGCTGAATAAACAGCAGCTTGTTTAACAAGTAACAACACTTGCTTTACTTCATAGGGACTATTTCTTCATCCTAGAGTTATTCCAGTGATGAAAGCTCATAATGAGGCCTCTCCATAATCCACACATCTTCATGTTGCTGTTAATGTTTATTGTCTTTGCTGTGAGCAGCACAGATTCCACCCCTTTCATCTCCATCTCCTGAATTCGGGACGGTGGCAGTGGTTGGTGACCATCCAATAACATTGTGCCGGAGCGAGCTGTACTGTGACACCTACGATTACATGCTGCAGACAACTAACAGTACTGCTGAGCACAACGCCAACTTTTCAAGAATTTAAGGGGAATGTACAGATGCACCTCGACGAAATGTTGTCACATGAACGCCTGCGTGCGTATTTTGTGTGTTTCTGAAAGAAGAAGAAAAACAATGGGTTTGCCGGTAGTGTCTCGACTCAATGAACTGAAACAAAGAAGAAAGATCTTTACTATGTTAAAGAAGAACTTTGATGCACATGTCCAATTTGATTCAGAGCACACACACACACATGTGCACCCGTGAGCTCTGCCTACAAGCAGCTATAATGGCACATCCGTCCTAATCAAGCGGCACCAAATTGCACAGACTCTTAGACATCAGTCTCCTAAATGCGCCTGTTTTTTTCATCTACACCCATGAATTATTCTTTGGGAAATCTGTGAACATGTCGCCCCCAAATTTAATGGGTTCCTCCCTCATCTATTCCGTATCCTTCCACCACGTGTTGTGATAATCTGTCAGGTGTTTTTTGCATAATCCTGTTTACAAACAAACAAATGGACAGAGGTAGGACATGTGCATGACTTGATACTTTCAGGGGTAAATGAGAAAATATGGATGTTTTTTGTGTGTGACTTTAACCTCTGAGTTCAACAGAGGGGAGAGAGGAGCCGTGCACTCGATATCCTCACGTCGGTTAGAGGCTGTGTAGAGTAAGATGATCTCAGCTGAGGAGTCACCTCACAGAGTTCAAGGTCAAGTAGGTTGCAGATACCCGGCGTGCACGAGAGCGCATACAGGAACATTCACGTCCGAAGGGATTTACACCGTTTAAATTTGAACTGCGGAGCAGTTGGCCGCTCTCAGATTATAGATGACGACATTCGACTCAATGTATTTATGTGTATATCATGTGCTTCTTGAGCAGTTGTGGCGTAATGTGACGACGGGACAGTTTCACGCCGCCGCTAAATGGCCTTGAGGAAATATTTTCCAGGGGCAGGGGCAGGGTGGGAATTCACATCAGGCCGGATCTGGTGATGAAGGAGAGGGTGTGGATTGATGGGAAATGAACTCGGTCACACTGTCATGTACATGTGGACGGTGAGAGGATGAAAACTTAAATATACAGCGTGATGGATGAGTGAGTGGACGCTGCACTGACATGGAGCTCATAGAGCGTGTGGAGGAAAGGCAGCTGGGGGATGTTTTCACTGCCCCACCCATGCCAGGCAAGACAAAACAGTGTGAAGTGATGTCATTACTACTGCTTATCCAAACCAGCTGTGTGACCTTATGGGCTGTGTGGGATTTAAATTCCAGGCGTATGTATTTGTGCACGTTTGACTCTTTCGTTTTTAATGATGGATGTTTTCTTTTTGAATAAAAACGAGGCTGGGACAAAAAAAAAAGACAGTTCATCAAAAGTTGTTTACTTTTTACTTTTCTTTATTTTTTTTCATGTTAAATCAAATTGAAACCGCAGGGTGCGAAGAAGAATGAAATAATCACACTGGAATGTTAGCAATGAAAAGCAAAAATGACATTTTTCCTTTTGTGCTTTCCTCCCTGGTTTGTCTCAGTTTATAAGCCAGAGGAAAGAAAAACAAGCAGACTTCAGCCACAAGATGCTTCTTTCTCGCCGTCGTAGAACCTGAGCATCTCTGCGTATGACCCGGATCAAACATTGTAAAGGTGCCACAGAGTCCAATGTTATAGTACAACACAAGCTATGACATGAAATTCTTTGGGCACATGATAATGAAAAGTACACAGAATACAAACCAGACAGAGTCACCATACTATACACACTGATCAAGAGAATACTGGGAGTAAAAAGAGCTTATACAGGATATTGAAAAAGAGAATAACACTGACAATGGATGAGCTTCGCGTTAACTTTGTGAACTCGCTTCACTTTGCAGTAGCAGATTGGTGAATTCCTTAAAACTCGGTGAGCCGTCACTCCACTTATTTTACAAAATTGTACACATTTGAATTGCTAATGTCACATGCACATTCAAACCCGTTGCTTCACATCAATCATGCATACAGTACATACAGTGAGCAGAAAAGAAAAGCTGTGTAGATGCATGTTTAGATATTTACAGTACAGATGCAAGTACATGTTGACCCACACACGTGCAGGATTTGCCACACGCACACATTCGCACACATCAATAACTCAATCAGACGAACAAGACGAGAGCCCGATGGGGTTTCTCTCTGAGAAGCTTGTGAACACATTTCAAGGCACCGTGGTTTGTTTCCTGTCAATCTGTCCGTCTGTCGAGGCTTTTCAATAAACCAAGGAACAATTTCATTTGTGAGCTCATTCTGTTTTTCCTAATCGAGGGTTTTTGTTGAAGCTTGGAAGCTGACGACGAGCACGAGACCCTGCTGGGTGTTGACAGCACGTGAATGTGACTCCAGAGGTTGCAGTCGTCGTGGGAGCCAGTGTTGATTAACGCTTAACTACACAACCCTGAACTGCTGTCCTCCAGAGAAAAGGAGGTTTTCAGAGGCGTGTGTGGACGGGGGTTGTGTTTGTTGAGGGGGGGGGGAGTTCCTGGGCTGCCATTCGTCGGTCGTCTACTTCACAGCTCGGTGTCTGCCGTCTTGGCGGTGGAGTGGCCGTTGGTGGGAGGAGGAGCGGGCTCGGTCTTGGGGGCCTCGGGGGACTCTCCGTTCTCGCTGGGTTTCTCCTGAGTTTCTGGAGGGGGGTTGAGGGGGGCCACAGACACAAGGGTGTTCCCCTGGTTCTCCTGATCCACGGGATAGGCCTCCTCCGCCTACAAATACAGAGCAGATCCAAAAACTCGTTATGGAAAAACTGGATGAAAAATACCTGGATATCATTATCACTTCACTAACCCTTCACTGTGGATCTAGATGAAATGTTTAGGAGACCGATATCTAGTGTGTGCAATGACAATGTCAATAACATCTCCGTCTTTAACAGAACAAAGATCTTTCTACATCGGTTCACTTCATTAATGTGAGACACTACAGGCAAAACCAATGTTTTTGAGGCTTTGGGCAACAGAAAACATCCAAAATACACATGTAGGTGTTTATTTTACGATACTTTGTTTATTTACATCTGTAGATTTCCCTTTAATTCACCAAAAGTTAGCATTGTACCCAACATGCAGTCCTGTGAATGTTGTCTGCAACATGAATCATCGCAGGTATCACGGTAAAGCTCCCTCCTGCACAAAAATCTTTACTCTAAACAATTTCCTTTGTGTTTTCTACAGATATAAATAATAGTTTCCAATAAAACATTTATTGGGTATTAATAAATCAGCAACTCTTACATTTAAACTTTTAAGACCAATCAATAACTGTCTACATGTAAGATATAAACCTTCAAAGGTTGGTCAGTAAAATAATAATGTTAAAAATGACAGAGTTGATTTATTGATCAGATACAGTTCTGCACACAGATGCATCCTTTAACCCCCTCACTGTTCCTCAGAGGCTCACACACACTCTAATGTGGTCGCCATCATGTGATATTGAGAGTGGCGCAGAGAAACAGCTGCGGGATGAAACAACAAGCTCTGCAGATGAATGAGGCAGCGGCGAGGAGGGTGTGGGTCTTTGGATGCAACACACACTCAGCCTATTCTCTCTGATAGCTGTCCAGCAACGTTCCCTGATTAAAACACTGACAGGAACTGGTTCAGAAGTGAGGGAATCGACCTGTTTTGAGTCCAGATGGAGGGAGGCGTGAACCTCGCCCAAGAAAAATCTATGCACTGCTGCAGGATCTATAACTACAGCACATGCAAGTCCCACAGATGTGACTTCAGATCCATTTTAGATGAACAGAAATCAGAAAGAAAAAAACGAATCTACGCAATGATTTTCACTTCATTGGCTGAACCATCTACCAAGTCAGTAACTCGGCTACATAGGGCGACATGCAGTGCAGTACATTGTACAGTGACTCTTAACAGAACACGAGAAAACCTTCTCACCAGCCTCACTCCCTTGGGGTCGGCCCTGCGTTGGCATTTCAAGTAACCGACAGTGATCGCGATGGCAGCGAGCAGACCAGTGACCAGAATCCCGATGAATACGGAGGAACCTGACGATGATGGGATCTCGGTGCTTTTCACACCCAGCTGAGAACAACATGGAAAAGATGAAATCGTGGTCAGAAGAAGTAGGTTTGTGAATTCACCGGTGGATTTTTAATGTTGATTGAGAAAACAAAGGAGAAATAACTCAGGTTATAATAAACTTGAGTTCATTTCACTCGTGGGGCCAGCGTCACATTCGCGTTGGCATCACCTGGTGCTTATCTTACCTTGTCTTTCAAATGTTCACTCTGGAGCGCTTCAGCCAAAGTTCCCATCTTAGCTGCAGGGGTAAAAAAACATTAGAAATAGATCAGTGCTGCTGCAAAACCCCGACCCAAAACCAAAGAACAACAAATAAGTGTCAAAAGTTCATGTTAATATATTGTATCATCAGTACTCACCATCCTCACTGGTCACCAGCATGTTGTTGCCGTCTTGGAAGATTTCTAGTGTGCAGTTTATGGCGTTGCACCAGACCGCAGGGTTCGCCTGAATAATACCTTTGGATACCTCCTATGAGAAAGGATGGAAGAAGATGTTCAATGCATACTGCACTTGTGCAATCAAAAACTCAGACGAGCAATAACGTGAGATGTGTATTATGATATAGATCATTTTCCCTATTTTGAAAAACTGAATTCACTGATTATAGAAAATAATAAAGGAACTTAACTCAAAACTTGCAAACAGATTACAATTTGATGTTCCTGACCATCAGTGCACATGTGCCTTCGTGTGCGTAATGGAGACAAAAAGCAGTTGGATGGAAAACTTGCTGACCACACCTTCTTTTTTCCCACCTTCACCCTGAACTATGATATCACCCCATTGCACAACGTTACGCTTTGTGATTTGGGAACGCGCTTTTCATTTTCTGTAATGCAATCCAGACAGCTCCCAGTGTTCCCACAGGACCGCTATGAGCAAACCCCCGAATCCTCAGTTAGTTGGGAGTGGACCCGCAGCTGGATCCGTGAGGAAGGGCGGAGGACTCGGAAAGATCACTCCCGTGGATCCTCTTCGCTCGTCCATCTGTCTGTGTCACTTGTGACCCATCATACGCTGCTCATCTTACTCTCAGGAATCTCATACTCGCTGGGGTTGACCTTACGTGGCACCGACGCCTGGAGTTCAGACGAGTTCACGGCAGGAATTCGATAAAGACACTTCAACAACACAAAGGTCTAATGTGACACTGAAATACTCATGTATGCATCGTGCAGAAGAAGATCTTTTTTTATTTTGAACAACCTTGCAGCGTTGTTGCTTTGTTAACTGTGTTCCAGCTCTTTCATTCAGCCATTCACTCACTTTTTTAACTAATCAACATCTGGCTCAGGCCTCTGGCACAGCGCGCCCATGTTTAGTTTCAGGCCGAGCCGGACAGATGACTTCTGCAGCTGGTCCTGGCTCGGTGGATGTTACAGTAAGGACCCAAATGGAGGCTAATGTAAAGTATGCAGACCGGGATCTGACCGGCTGCGTCGCCGCCTCTGCACCTGGACCAACGTTTGCTGTGCTTTGACACAATTATGATTTAACAGTGCAAGAGAAAAACGATAACTGTGTCGTAAAATGGATCCAAATACGACGTTTTCTCGACAGGCTGATATCTAACTCCTCGTCTTCCTCTCGGGACGAAACCTGAAAAACACCTCTTTTTGTAGTAAAACCTTTTTGCCTTATAAAAGAAAAAATCACTAAATGAAACCACACCCTTGCAATTCCTCCTCTGGCCCTAAGGACCTCGGAGCAGGAGAGGAAACGTTAGTCGTCCTCTTCATTTATCTCCTGCCAGGAACACAGGCTCCAGATTTACAACGCCCGAGGAATGTCTGAGAAAAGATCTGCCTTTATCAGGGGCTGTATTTCCAACTGTAGCTCTTTAAAAGCACATTAATCTTACTCTCTTACGAAGAGTGAGCTATTTCCTCAGGAAGGTGCAGGCGGGGGGATAAAGGTCCCTGTAAGAAAAGAATGTGTCACTAGATGCTGCTGGATTACTTTGATACCGGAGATGGTCTCAGCTCTCAGTTCACTGTGGTTTTAAATGTTGCAAGGCCAAATCTCAACGGGTTGTTGGTTCGATGCCGCCTGCGTTTTGGCGGTGGCGCAGGGTCCTGCTGTCGTGTTGGTGGCAGGTTGATATCTCACTTTTACAAGTCATAGTGTAGAGATAAACTCACGCAATTTTCCGTCAATACCACGACCTTGACGGCGTTGCTCTCTGGGATGTCGTCTTTTCCAACACACTTCACGCCCGGCTGGGGAGACAGATCGATAAAGGAGTTCAGGAGAAGGAATGTTGCGACCTCAGTGTCCATTAAAATAGAAAGGCAGCGTTTGAACATTGCACACGCAGGTACTCACCGACACCAACTTAACGACACTTGAGACATCATCTATCCCATTGTTGCTGTCGGAGGGGGCCACGATCGTCCCTGAGTTGCCCCCGTCCATCTTGTCTGGAAAAAGTGCAACAGTTACAATAGTTGCTGGGAATGGGTTATCTCCGGGAACCACAGAGGCTGCAGGGTCTTGACCTCCTGCGGTCGCAGAGTCAGCCGCAGTCGGGGCAGCGGAGGCATCTGGAGCGGCAGCACCTGGAGTGGCAGCATCTGGAGCGGCAGCAGCTGGAGCGGCAGCATCTGGAGCGGCAGCATCGGGAGTGGCAGCATCTGGAGCAGCAGCATCGGTCGCTACGAACACAATCCACCGGACAAGGATGTTATACACGGGAACATCGTGGATGGGAAGAATGAAATGTGAAGGTGACCGTCACTAGATTCAGGAAAAACTGAATTTTGAAAATAACTTCTCAAAATAGCCACTGCTAATCTCAAATCTCATTTATCAAGGCTCCTACCAGCGTTGGCGCCGGCGGTGAGACTGGCAGTCGCGACCTCGGGTGCTGCTGTTGAGTCATCTTGACATATCACCTCATCTGCAAGGAATGGAGAGAGAGAGAGAGAGAGAGAAAGAGAGAGAGAGAGAGAGAGAGAGAGAGAGAGAGAGAGAGAGAGAGAGAGAGAGAGAGAGAGAGAGAGAGAGAGAGAGAGAGCAACATTAACACTTTGACATTCATCTGATGAATCAAAGCTCTTTGATGAAAACATCTGCTCGGTATATCAACACTTTTTGTTCCAGGATTTGAAAAGTCAGACACTGTGGTCCCCCCCCCAATCAAACTGAACAGTCAATAGACAAACATCTTATAACTCTTTGTCCTACTTCAATTCAGGGGATAATCCTGCTCATGTTCAAGTATTGGGATTAAACAGTAGCTCCTATAATTTGGGTCTTTTGGGGGATCTCATGGAGGGAAGTGTATTCCTAAAAACGGATTCTGCATGTGAATGTGCAGAATGTGCTGTGGTTGAGGGACAAGATTTGGGGACTTGAAGCCTTTGAGCAACTTTTGCTTGCCGGCAGGTATTGGAGAGCAAGAGAGGAAGGAACATATTGAATGAAATACATCAGCTTTTGGCTTTTTAGTGATGGCGTCTGGACCAAAAATCCAGAATCCACTTGAAGTACTATCAAGGTTAAATATGGGAAAAAATAACAATCCTAGAATACCAGCTAGTTCTCTGAGTCCAATCTTGTCA
Source organism: Hippoglossus stenolepis (assembly GCF_022539355.2). Classification (NCBI taxonomy): domain Eukaryota; kingdom Metazoa; phylum Chordata; class Actinopteri; order Pleuronectiformes; family Pleuronectidae; genus Hippoglossus; species Hippoglossus stenolepis. The sequence goes on from NC_061488.1 coordinate 4,078,920, forward strand.
GTTTCTTCTCATGTAATGAAATGTTTGGTATTTTGGGATGGAATTTAAAGCACACACTCGGTGGAATGAGTGAATGGGGGCAGGGGGTTGGATTGAACAGCTTGGCCGTGCCCAACCTGAAGATGGCAAAACCTATTAGCATGTGTGTTTGCTAACTAGTGGTCACACATGGGCTAATTCTCACCGTCTGCACCCTATTTTTTTTTCACTCCACACTCGTCCTCTGGGGAAAATCGTGTTTCTGTAATAATACTGGGATTAGGTTGGTTGGTGCTAAACACCTCTCTGACGAAGCAGAAGTAAAAGAAGTCGTATCAATTTGTGTTCAGGCCCAATCTGGGATCAGACTACCAATCAGAAATAGAGAGAGCTAAACTTCTCCAGCCGCTAACGAGGCCTCGAGCCCTGAAAACCATTTCATCCTGTCCAGTCACCTCTAAACACTCCCCTCAGCGAGGAAGGAAACCAGTACAGCGTGTAAACACTTTGACATCGAACCAAAACTATGCCGCACTCAGAGGAAATCTGTTTGGTGCACCACGCTCATTATTTGGTTGTAGACGCAATTATGTAACTGTGTCGGATATACTGTAGATTGTTTAGTGTGTATTTGAAATCCTGTAAACATGACAGACTTTAAACAACTGGAATAAGTTTCTGCTTATCGATTCTGGTAAGAAACTATTTTGATTTTCAATGTGAAATAGTCCAAAATGTGTCAAATCTTTAGATAACAAAAATATCTTTCTTCTTGTAAGAAGCGAAGACACAACTGCTGCTTCAAAGAATTCAGAGAATTTAGGAATTTAGGAATCTTTTTCATCGAGGTTCATTACGACCTCAACATTCAAATGTTTATAAAGTTCTTGGAACACATGGTTCCCCCCCCCTGGTTTTATCTGGACCAAATGGCTCAACAATGTCCAAGGCTGCTTGTGTTCTGTAGTTTAACTGACTTCAGTTTCCACATCACAGAATTTACCCAATACCTCTTCTTTTAAAGCTCTTCACTGTCTATATGCTCATGGCTACACATGCACATGGACAGACACACACCATATACACACTTTGACCTTACACTCTGCACTGTGCAATCAGAGGTTTATACACAGCGACGCTCCACCGCTGTGGACACAGTCACCTCAGACAGCTGTGTCAGAAATCTCACTGTGTTTCCAGTCCGGCCCCTCAGCACGAGGCCTCCGGACCTCTTGTCTCAACACAAACGCAGAGGAACACACACACACACACACACACACTCCTGCTCCGTAAACACAACCTCTCCGTCTCTCTGCAGAAAGCAACACGGCTGAGTCTGCAGCCGCTGAGTGCAAGTAAATCCTGCTCCTCACTACTGTCTCCACTACTGGGCAACATCAAGTGGGTTTCCTTCCCAGGCTGTCCTCCTTGAAGCGCTCAGCCTGGGTGTTCCAGGCCTTGACGTGGTGTGTGGTGAGCAGCCGTTGCCAGATGTAGAGAACTAAATCGGTTAAAGAGGGGATATGACTCGGGCCCAGATCTGAGAGTAACAGATCCGATGCTGCATTCTTTTGCCCGGAGTTGGACGAGGCAAATATAGCCAAACAAATATAGGGGCAAGATGAATGCAAATATTTAATTGGCAAATTATGACTGTGATTTGGTTTATGTAGAACATTAAAAAAAAAATTTCTTTTCTGATTTAATCTACTGTAAGTGTTGCTGGGATGAGTTGCAGTTGCTCTTCACTACGGGAATGTAAAACACTCAAAATGTCAGTTACACGATAAATATAACAGACACCAGGTCTTTAAATAAACCAGACACTTGTCAAGAACTTCACACTGGATATATATATATCTATATCTACATTATATGGAGAAACAACCGTGCATTGCACATCATCACTCATTCCTTGAATTCCAGAATACAGAATGTGGTGGTCCACACCGATAAATCAAATTACGAGGCTGAGATGAAGTCAAACACATACAGATGTGAGGTTTCCTGGGTTTAACTGCATCGGGGGTTGAAATTGTATATATTTCCAAGATGTTAAGACTAAAGTGGGAGAGCGGGGGGGGCCGACAAGGTGGAGGGGGAAACTTATCATCAATTCATATAATGAAGTCGTTAGGAAATCATTTGGTTCTGTTTCCTTCCAGAAAACCTCTTTTCAACATGTCCTCCAACTCTAAATTCATTCACTGATTCACAAACACACCCAAACACATGCACGCACAGGGCGGCTGCGGATCAGGAGTTCGAGATGGTCGTCCACTAACAAGAGGGTTGAACCCCCTGACACCCATTCTGAAGTGTCCTTGAGCAAGATACTCAAGCCGCTGTCTGTTTATGAATGTTTTGAATGCTGTAGAAACAAAATAGAAAAGGTGCTGAGTGTAGAAGAACTGTGTGCATGTGACTTGTGCTTTGAGTGGATGATAAGACTGGAAAAGCACAAAATAAATACAGTCTACACACACACACACACACACACACACACACACACACACACACACACACACACACACACACACACACACACACACACACAAAGCCTACGTAGCTGACACGTGTGCGAGGCCAAAACAAGGAAAAACACACATCATTGGAAACATTAAATTTGGGCAGCTATTCCACACAACATGAAGAAATTAATGAGGTCATTTTTGTTGATCTCAGCGAAGCTCTATTTGAGTTTCAGGTCCAACTCTGCGGGACACAGCCTGATTTCCTGCCCTGACACTTCTCCGTGCAGCGCAAGTGTCTGAGGAAGACAGAGATCACAAGTAAAAAACAAAACGTCTGTGATTGTCGGACTGCACGCCTTTCCTGACCTCCCCGACCTTCTGCTGCTGCATGTACTCTTGTAAGTAAACTGTTATCATAACCTCCACAAGGCGACGGCTGCACCCACACAAATAAAACTCTCTTTCTCTCTCGGTTTTGGCCTTTGAAAGGATTTGGGATTTTCTTTTTGTGCCACTGGCGCCTGTGGTGATGCAGTTTGAAATCAGCGAGGTCATTTCAGCTGCAGCAGTGAATTGATAACTACACAACAGATTCTGTGAGTGTGATCACGTCAGATATCATCTGTGTCGCTCACCGCCTGTCCCAGTCGAGCTGCCATGTAATTGCCTATTGCAGCGCTCAGATTTATGTGAGTGCATGGCAGCAAAAACAAACAGTGTCACCCCTGATTAACCGGGTGCAGTCAGAGAGTATGAGGAGGGGACAGAAGTCCGTCACTTGTGGTGTTTAAAGTCCGAGGCCTGCTTCCTCTCTGGGGACACTGGGGAGGAGTCCCGATGAGCTGGGGAGCGACGCAGCTGCGGTAAAGTCTCCTCAGGGAACTCCGGCCATCCCTCCCTGCACATGTGCTGCACTGGCACAGAGCTGTCAGACCGGTGACATCATGCGTAAGGAGGGAGAGCTTCAACTCTAAATCCTGGGACTCGCTTTCGACCTCCACCCAGACCACTGAGAAAACAACTTGGCTGTCGTAATGGGTCCCACCCTGCTGTCGTCGCATATCCACGACCTCCAAATACAGATGTCCACAGAAAAACCTAAAGTCTCATCTCATCCATTTATTTTATTTCTCTTATTGCAGCTATAACAAAAAAGCACAGATGAGGTTTAGACAGCAAGTAAAGAAATTATGATAATCGGTTATTCCATGAAATGACAATAAAGGCGAACAAGGCTCATTGCATGTGTCAAGAGCCCAAGATGAAGTCGAACTCAAAGAGAGTAAAGCAGCAAATATTCATCGATTACAAAAATGTTTGTGTTGATAAACTAATAAGGTCCTTTACACTAAAATACTAGTTCCTGCAATCACACAAACACAATCCATCAAGTGAAGCCACAGAGAACAAACCCACTTCACTACTACTTCCTACTCCAGTGAGAACAAACCGCTCGAGTTCCTGAACATGAGAACTATTTTGGTTTCTGAGCAGACGAGTGGCAGGACTTGACCCTTTCCACCCTGCCCACACCCCTGGTGTTTCTTAACAAAACATGGGAGATCATTTTGAAAACAGCATAAGAGGAATTAACAACAGATCTGGAATGTTATTCATGCACAACCTATAACAGGATGTGGCTGTAACAGCACACGACGTGCAGTGACCTCTGCAGAGGTGAACCCGCTGAGGGCTGCAGATAACATGCACCGCCGCTGGAACACAGACACACGGCAAAGAGACTGCAGGGCTGTGTAGTTGAGTGATTCACGCAAGCTTAAGTTTCTGTCTTTCCTTAATACACCACTGTTACTGGACCACTTCTGAAACCCAAATAGAACTAAAAGGAAGAATGAAATGGTAACATTATGATGGATAGCAGCTACCGACCATTGTTTTTATTCAACCCCTAATTTCAGTCATTAAAATAGTTTCACTAGGGCCGTGAAACTTAAAACCTGTTTCCAAAACAGTCCATCCATTTTGTTAGCAGATCAGAAAGTGGAAACACCAGCTGCTCCGAGAGGCTGCAGCAGCTCGCTGCTCCCCTCCCTGACTCAGAACCAGGACTGGGCTTCAGCAGCAGATGTCCATGGACAGATTCCAGCTGCTGTTTTTACACGAGACTGTGTGGGGAGAGGTTGTAAAAGGATATAAAAACCGATAGAGTCCGAAACAATCTGGTTCTGATACGACTGAGGCCAGGGAGACAAACTCTAAACTCTGCATTGTCCTCTGCACGGAATCACACGCACTGTGTTTCTCCACATACAGTACAAATGAACGTCGTGTCAAAACAGTCTTGTGTTTTCAATTAAGATGCTTGGCTGCAACAACATGGCTTTTACTGAACATGAATTACCGGGAGCAATTATTCTGGCAGTCAAAAGGCCTCAGTCAAGGCTCATTAAGTGCTTTTATTCCCAGGGATCCACTACCACCATAAAGACAGCCCTGTCTGGGTATCCAACGTGCACTCAAGTGCCTTTCTGCGTCGATTGCTCTCTACTGGTGTTTGGCATCGCAAAATCCCAGGATCACTGAGCTGTTGCTGTAGTTTTAGTTCTGAGCCAGTGTGAAAACGCGGGGATGACGAAAGAAGCTTCCAAAGAACACACACTTTAGTCTTATAGGGCCGCTAAACAGATCCTAATAACCCATATCTGCAGTTTCTCGGCCCGGACGCTGATTGTGCTGCCAAATTTTTTAGAGAATGAAGTAGAATCGGGAGGAGAAGGCGACTTTCCCCTCCTCCCCATCCTCTTTACTGGTAAAACCAAACAGCTGTAAAATTGCAGCGGGGTGCCAGGGGAACAAGGAACAATAAGCTCACCAGAACAGCAGTAATTGGAAAAGTTAGATTTGAATGCGAGCGGCGTCTGCTTTTCATTAAGATTGTTCCACTAGGTAAATATTGTTGCTCGACGATCTGTTTCTCAGTCAACTCCTTTTCCTGGATGATCATTTAGTTTTGTGGCGTCGCTGGTTTTTGTTTTCTTATCGTAAATGTGTTTTCTTTGGAATGGAGTCGGATTCAAATGAAGATAAGTCAGAAACGAGACCGTCCTCCCCTCTTGCTGTTTCACGCTGATGAGAGCCGGCAGATGAGATAACAAAAACTTATCACGTGCATCATGTGTACCATGTGTCTTGAGAATATTTGAATGATTTCAGTTGCAGACTCGCTCATCGGCAGTTTGACAGAACACAGGCTCTGGGTTTAATTACTCTGAGAGCTCACGTGGCCCCTCAGCCGTAACCTCGGGCCCCAGTGGACACACACACCCGCGCTGACATAAGACCACTATCTGCCAAGGGTTACATAAAAGAGACCCACGCCCTCCAGCAGATGACGTGAATCAAACTTCATCACAGCTCGGGACTGAAGGAATGCCGGTCAATAGCTGAGGGCCCTGAGAGAGAGTGGCAATATTCTGCGCTTGTTTGCGTTGGCAGGGCGAAGCCGTCTGAGAAAACAAAGCTCTGTGCCCTTGCAAGCTGGATTCTACTCTTGTGTCTTCTTGTACAAAATCCAATCAGCGTTGAGGATTTATGACATTTTAAATGATGTGCATCGATCAAGTGAGAGCAAAACAAAAGAAAATCTACTATGCTCTGACTCGGGTTTAATGTGGTTTATCGTAACAGCAATTGTCACAGCTCATTCTGCTCCGCCCGAGGCCCCTGACTTCATAAAAGAGAAGCATTGCAGATGACGGGCTGAAGCGAGCGAGACGAGATGTTTTTCTCCGTCTCCAGAGCAGATTCGAAGCCCGGGTTTTCCCCTGGAAACCTTGAGAGAGGGAGCGAGAGAGAGGGAGGGAGGGAGGGAGAGAGAGACGGCTTCCAACATACTCCAAGACGCATTGCATGACATCATCCAACATCGCAGTGCGTGCCCATTTCAGCGCTACATATTTGCACGACTGCATAACTACTGAGAGACAGCCATGGGAAGCGGGGGACATAAACTAAGTCTGTGTTTGCCAGAGAGTCGGGGAGATCAGCCAGCTCCTATGTGACAAGGATGTTTGCTCCGATAAACAAGAGTCAAACACGTTCACCAATCAAGTGCATCAGAGGCTCTGGTCTCATGCATCCTGCCTTCACATCCACTCTGCTGTCCTCGTGCTCCTGTTTGTCTGAATCAGTGTTTCTGCTGATACGTTCTGCAGCTGCAGATGTTACAGATGTTATCGAGTGAGCTGTACATACACACAACACAGACGTGTGATGTCGGTGTGTGATGTCAGCTCGCCTGTGATTCTTGTTCAGATTTGTTCCCCATCTGGACAAGTGCTACATCCAAAGCCTCTGTGAAATGAGTTTGCTGTTTTCTATGGTTTACATTAGGACTGTGCGATATGAGGAAATATATCATTTGAAAAATTCAAAATGTCACAGTTTCAGATTGGGCTCCATTGTTTATTTTGTTGTGCTGCACATCAAAGTCTTTACAGCAGTTGTTACACTGGAATTGAACTTCATCAATTACAATAAAAAAAACTGGAAAATGGGGCGATGCTCCTTGACAAAGAGTCTTCTTCATTTGAACAAGACGGTCATAATGAAGCGTGAAACATTAAAACTGTCTGTGTCCGTGTCTGAGAATGTCGATGTCATCAGACCCAGACCTCTGACCCATATACAGTCACATAGTCCTATACTGTAAAAAGAGTCCATGAGGAGACAGAGCGTCTCTTGTGACTTGGCTGCTGGTGCAAAATGTACCAAACAACAAAAACAGAAATAGACCAGGAGGTATTAAAGATAAAGAGGCCTGATCTAGATTCAGGAAATCGTTAAGAGCAATAAACTGAAGACAAAACATCTTTCAGAGCCAAATGTGGCCGTGCCCCTGCAAATTCACGCTGCGATGCCGGTTGGACACAAGTGTCAACAGTGTGGCAGGAGCATGTGAGCGCAGCGCTGCTGCTGGATGTGGTCAATAATTGAGGATGATTCGACGCACACGAGACAACACACTTGTGGAATTCTTAAAAAAGGTAAATCAGAAGCTGCTAAAATCCAAAACAGGGGTGAAAGGCGGGTGCCCGTGAAAGATCCTATTTCAAGTTTGTATTTGAAACATGAAAACAACACAACTACGCCTGGTTGGCTGGGCAGGGGTGTGTCATAGGGTAATGTGTGTCTGCTTTACAGACACCAACAGTGGTAAACAAACAACACAAGTGATATTTAAAATGTTGTTCCTGTGTCATGGCTTTAATTTCTTCGAGGGAAGAGCCTGGAGTAATTAGATTTCCATGTAAATCTAATTACCATCTGTTGAGCTGCTGATGCAGACGGTGCGCGCTGTTGCCTTTTTATCGTGCACACGACGAACATGTTCCGCCAACTCATGATCTTTTCCCTCTCAGAGTAAACCCCTGGTTATTTTCATCCTTCCAAGGTCACTCCTGACATTTACCGCACCTCTGCCCATGGATGGGGCCCGACGGCTCTGCAGAAGTCGTTACCAGGAGCAGTCTCCGCTTTACAACCAGCGAGGAAGCAACACTATCCAAGCCATACATCACCCTGCAATTAGCATCAGGCCTCGAGACTGCCCCAGTGCGTCCACTCACATCCACGTGATTACACACACACACACTTACACACACTTACACACACACACACACACACACACACACATATTTACTGTTAGCACGTCTGTAGGCAGATGTTTACAGATGCAATTTTGCTCTCTGTTGAAACCATGTGCTGTGCGGGCGCTTTGTTGTATGTAGCACACATGCAGCTCACATGCGCTTGAAGCATCTTTACAACTCACCGGAGATACAGTCATGTTCAGAATAGTATGCAACGCAAAGAACCAATCGGACTCTATTCGTAGTAAAGAATACAGTGATGTGTTTTGGGAAGTCGTGTGTGTGTGTGTGTGTGTGTGTGTGTGTGTGTGTATTCAAACACATGTTAGCTCCACCCAGGTGCACTGCAGGATGTAAAACATAATTATTCTCAACTGCAACTTTCCACCCGTGAACATGCCCCTTTGTGTCTGCAGCTGTGCCCCCTGCTAACCATTCCTCTCTGCATCTGTCTGCACCCTCATGGCTAAACACATCAAAGCAACCCCCAACTAGTGTGAGTATAGAGTCTGGGTCTATAATGTCAAAGATTGAATAAAGGAAAAGCAAAAAAAAAGTCAAATTCCCACAAGCAACACACGCCTCGGTGTGGAGAACACAATCAACGTGGAAAAAGAGGATACCACAGTTAACGATTGGAAGAGTACTCACTGCTGAGCAACAGAGCGCAGAGCACCAGGACTCCCGCCATCCTCCTCCAGAGCCAATTCATTCTCCACATGGACGCAGCCATCCTCTCTGGTTGGACTCAGAGCAGCCGGTGGGACTGTGTGCGAGAGCGAAGGAGTGTTGGTGAGCAACGGGTGAGTGAGTGTGAGGGCAGAGGGGGGGGGAGTTGGTTGGGAGTTTCCTGTGAGGTCTGAGTGAGCGGGACAGTCAAGCAGGATAAAGCGTGGCTTGTGTTCTGTTGCTCTTTATATGGTCCCACTCCTTCACCCTCTCTCTCTCTCTCTCTCTCTCTCTCTCTCTCTCTCTCTCTCTCTCTCTCTCTCTTTCCACACCCCTTCTCTAACTGCCTTTCCCCCAAAGCTTTCCTCCCATGTCCTTGTGTGCGTACACATGTGGGCACCAGAATGACGGCGGCGGGTGAAGCTGCACATCTGGCCCGAGCCTTATCTTCGCTGCAGCTTTGTTTCCTGGCGAAACCGCTGGTCCTCCTTTTACGGAAGTTTGCACGATTTGGTGCAACGGCTTCTGTGGTCGCACGTCAGGAAGTGTCAAGGGATGATGTTGTAGACGAGGTACAAATACAAGGTATTTCCACTGGTGTGTCTTTGAGAGGAAAGCACACCGGCTCAGTGTAACGTCGAAACACATCTGAAACTTGAAGGGCCTCAGTAGAGTGATTACCTCTGCAAAGGCTCATCAGTCTCCTTAGAGATTTATTTTAATTAATCAACATCCATGAACTATTCTCTCACAATGTTGAAGTAAGTGAAAAACAATTCCTGGCTCCACCCCCCTCATCCAGATCCACACCATACTTTAAAGGGGTCTCTGGGGACCCACACTGCCTCCTTCTACCAAGTTTCATGGTAATCCTTCATACAGTTTTTGTGTAATCCTGCTAACAAACAAAACAACAAAAACAACACCACATCCTTGGCTGTGGTTTTTAACGAAACCAGGTTATCTGCAACACGACAGACTTCAGCTTGATTCAATTTGTAGAAAGGTGTTTAAAAAGCTAAGTGTGACCTAATCCTCTGTGTGAAGATGCACCTGGTAAACAGGAAGCACTGCTCCTGCCTCCTACATGTTGTGTACATATGCTGTTTGGCCTGTTAAAGGCCTGCGGCGTTACACACACACACACACACAACACTTGGCTGCAGCTTTTGTGTTCCCCTGGACAGATGACGAACAGCCCGCACTGAGTCATCCGCTGAAACACACAAGTTCACATGCACGCTTACATGTAGTGTACACGCCTTTTATAAATGCTTTAACAGACACACACACACACACACACACACACACACACACAATGACCTCATTGACAAAACACACATTTGGTGATTGCTCCACATCAGCAGAAAAATGACACACTGCTGCGCTGATGCGAGGTGTGTTGTGTAGTGTTGAGTGTGATGCTGGGTGTTTCCCGCTCGTGTTCACACAGCGATGTGCTGCTCCAGAGATGCAGGCGGGCCACATCTGGAAGCACTGCAGTCCCACCGCTGGGTTTCTGAGGACTGCCTGGAGGCTCGCTTGTCAAACAATGCAACCATACGAGGCGGAGCTGAGCCAAGACCAGGCTGGTGTCTGGGAACGGGGGGCTCCTGCTGTTCACCTTGAGTGTTTCCGTCCAGACACTTTTTTAGGGTTCGCAGAGGGCGTTCACAATTAATACAGCAGACACTGGGAGTTTTAAATGTTCAAAACTGTTGTTATTGAGGAGAAATACAGCAGTGGAAGTTGTTTGCCACCAAAAAGTGCAACTTCAGTCTACTTACATTTCTTTTTTTTCAGATTTATATGAGGTCAACGTGAACTTTGACCTTTGACCTTTGACCACTGAAATCTAATCAGTTAATCTCTGAGTCCAAATGATGGGTGGATTATGGAAAATACTCTAAAGGCAGACTTGACTTCTTCAAGAGGCCAAACACAAGTTTGTGAGTTCACTGTGACCTTGACCTTTAACCACCCAAATCTAAATCAGATAATCCGTGAGTCTAAGTGAACATTTGTCCCAAATCTTAAAGGATTCTCTCGAGGTGTTCTTAAGCAGACGTGTTCACAAGGCAAACAGAGTATTGTCCCACTCAATCAGGTCATTCATGAGTCGACGTGAACGTTAGTCCCAAATTTTATGAAATTCCCAAAAGGGTTTTTTCTCATATCTAAAGTTCACAAGAACATGAGGTCACTGTGACCTTGACCTTTGACCTCTGACCAGCAAAATCTAATCAGTTCAGAGTCAAATTGAACTTCTGTACCAAATTTTAAGACATTCACTTAAAGTGTTCTTCAGATATCGTTGTTCACAACAATCTACACGAAAGGACATCCTGAAAACATTGTCGACTGAATACAACTTGCTGGGTATTGTTTCGCCGTCTTAGTGATTCAGAACCAGTGTCATTAAAAAAGTTGCGTAATATGAATATAACTGGACCTTTTGTCACATACAGACGGGGTCATATAGGTTTTGGACGACAATTAAATATTATTATTTAAATAAATTTAAAGAAATCAAGTAAACTTGGCTGAGGTTTGAAATATTTCCTGACGCCACTGAAACTGTCTCAACTTTTATTTCTGAAGACCTTTAAACAAATGTGAAGGGAAGCTGATATAATTAAGTTCGTTCTCCTGTGAGTAAAATACAACGTCTAATAATTCTTTCCCAGTATCATAACTTACAAGATCATTATGAAGGGGCGTGAAACCATCAAATAAAAATGTTAAACTGCCCAAATACTTGAAAAAAAAAAAAACATGCACGTGTAATGCAACATGGCGTAAACCCCCTCATTAAAATTAATAGGCCTCTGAGCTGGACATGATGATATAAATACTGTATGTGGATATATTTACTATGTTTTCACGTAGACTCAGTCCAAAGAACTGACTCATAACTATTACACAGCACCATAAACCCTGGAGTTTACTCCTCTGCTCCATCCACAACAAAATTCCTCCCCAATCAGCTGTGAGTAGTTTACAGATTTCTTTCCAAAACAAAATCACAGGCTCTCGAGGACCCGTCCCTCCCAGTGTCATGGACGATATAATTGCAGACAGAGAAACAGTTATTTTCTTCCAGGCGAGCCGGAGCTAAGCCACTTCCTAAGAAGCCTGGTCTTGATCTGAGTATTTTATCTAATTTCACATGAATTTCTTTCTTATCTCAGGTTTTTAGAAAATGTTGTTTTCAAAACAAAAAGCTTCGAGAAATTCCCAGTCAGGGGTTCCTTGAACATCACAGCACCAGTGAAAGAATGACCTCCTCAGTGTTGTGGAAAATTGGTAAATGCTTTATCTTAATTCTTGTAGAGCTTCACAATGTCGACTGCGCTTTTTCCCCTGGATCGAACTCTGGGGCCGCATTTCTGGCCCCGCCCTTGATTTGTTCCCTTCAAACATGACAAACAAAGACTTCACTTGTTTCCATTGGCAGCTCATCCTATGCACCTGCAAATATTTCATGCGGGGGTTCCACCGGGTTCAGTTTTGGGTCTCCTTCTATTGTAGTAGTCTTTACATTGTCCCACTGGGAAGAATCATGAAATCTCTTTTCACCGCTGCACAGATATTCATACCTTCCCCAGACTTTTCAATATCAACCCTAAGATATTAAAGACGAGTTGGCTTCCTTCAGGTAATCCGTCCACCAAGCTTTGCAGAAATCTGTTCTGTAATCTTGCATCTAAACCAACCAGCAAACCAAAGGACAGGGGTGAGAACATAACCTGTCTGGTGGAGGTAATGAGCCTGTGACAGGAAGCCCCTCCACACCGTACCACAAGTGTTCAGAGCCTCAATCACCTTCCACGTGCGTGAGACCATTAACACACTGGAAATGTGGGTGTTATAATTCATCGCTATCTAACTCTGGACTTCTCACCTTCTGTTCTAGACAGTCATTCATGCACAGATATCCAGTCTGGACTGTAACTCCTTCTTCCAAGGTCTCTCTCAGGCTCGGTCCAAACCACCACTATCCTTATATCCTTAATGGGCTGAGCAGTAAATCAATATAATGTTGATCAATAGCAATCTGACAAAAGTTTAACAAGTATTGATATAATGTTTATGCGTAGAGCGAGCACAGATAACACATAATTCATCTCCATCAGATCTGTAGAATGTTTTGCTTTTTGTCTCTACAACCTTCACTCAGGAATTATAAAACAACGATATGAACATCTCTTCTATGGTCTCATCCCTGCATGTGTCTCAGAACCTCTTACCCGTCATCAGACCCGTCACAATGACGAGCCGGCTCCGTCCTGTTTGTGCAGAAACAAGTTTGGTAAAAGGGCTTCGTCTCTGTAGCCGCTCCTCAGATCTGGAACAGTCCGCCCGAGGCCAGTGCATCTTAAGACCCACTTTTATTCTCCGACTGTATTTATTTTCATCTAATTCATTGGGGTTTTAAAACCGTTTTACTTCAGCAACATCTGTTTTCTAGCCGTTATGCTTATGCGCCTGTCTTTGTGAATACAAAAGTGATACATCAACGGAATAAACCTGAAACTTGATGCTCACATTTTCAGTTGACATCTATTTTAACTGCTCTCCTGGTTTTATGTACTTGTGGAGGATTATGTGTGACATGGTGAACTCATGTGTCTGTTTACAGCTGAAGAATCCTGATTAGCTAAGCCTGGCGGGGGGGTATTTCTGAGGGGGTTAGGGTCACATCTCTTCCTTCTTTTCCTCCCCACTTCTTTTCACTTGTTTTAGTTTACATGCACAAAGAATCTCTCCGCGGCGAGGGGGGGGCATTGCCAGGACATCACGAGGATCAGCACATGGCAGCAGAGAATCTGACCCTCAGGGACCTGTTTGGATTTTTCTCTCCTCGAAGGAGGTTTTGCTGTTTTTTGCGAGTCTTGTCTCGGAGCCAGCTGGAGGGAGTCATCGCAGCAGCATGACTGACATGTGACTGTTCTGGCTAACAGGCATAAATATGGGGATAATGTCGGTTACATTAAACACTGGCAGTTTCCTAAAATGCATGAATTTGAGTGCATGAGATCCAGAGGCTCGGTTGTTGCTGTTTCCAATAATAGTCCTGCTGTTGGCCTGGTTTCCCCTCTTCTGTTGTGATCCATCATCTTTACTGTGTCTTCAAATCTAAGATATCTGTTCTTCTAAAGACTGCAATAAAATAAAAGTTTTTCATATTTCATTCGTTATTCTGCTTTTATCTTCATACCTGCACTCGATACTTTCTTCAAGATGATATATTCACCCCTGTCTGCTTGTTGGTTTGTTTGTTTATGCAAAAAAACAATTGAACTGATTTGAAATAATGTATGGATTATTATTTTGGATTTTGATATTGTGAAATCAGCCTCTGGGGGCAACGGCTGAGACTTTCGGGGCTTTCAGAGTAGGCAGCGGATATCGAGGCAAAGACCCAACCGTCTGTCACCGTTCAGAGTCCGACTAGTTTCTTCTATCTTTCTCCACACAAAACACAAACAGCAAAACTTTCTGTAAGAGTCTTTGGTCCAGACAACATTTAGGCTAGTCTCTATTAAGAGCATATGAATGAAAATAATAATAAAAAACATCAGCCGATGCATTTCAGTCAGTGTGTTTCCGCCTCTTTTGCTCTTGTGGGCAGCCACACCCTGCTCGAACCTGATTGGTCAAAATAAAACCCAGAAGACTTCATTGTCATCCCTACCTACATCCCTTCATCCTTCCTTTCCTCATCCCTCATCCCTTCCAACTTCAGCTTGAGGCGGAAATGTGCCTGAGAGGGAATCCACACACTGTTTCTCCATCCGCCCAGTCCACGGCATATCCTCCCAGACCAGCATGACACATTCTTCTGGAGGGAGACATTCTTCCTCCATCTTCATCCCTTCACATCCATTCATCCGATCCGCAAAATCCAATACAGCCTGAATCTCCATTAAAAGATTCAAACGACTGTCGTGGTTTGGTCCACGCTAGTGAACAGGATTTCGATGTGGGACAGTATAAGATGCCATCTGTGCCATAATAATTAAATCAGTGTGTGCAGTTCTCCCTTAGAGGGTCTCCTCTTGGGGTGTGGAGCTGGAATTTGTGCATGCAGATTATTGGAGAGGTTTCTCGGACAGGGTCATCAGTCATTTGCCCAATGGCGCAGAGGAAACAAGGAAAAAGGTTCTGTCTTAGTGTGATGACTGTGCTTCTCCATTCATTCCGATGGGCTCCTCTCCTCCCTCATCATCCTGTTGACCTGCCCATCTATCGGTTCACCCGCATCAAATTTCCTCTTCTGTTTCCTGCCATTCTCCTGCCATTCCCCCTCTGCCCTGTGTGTGCAGACAGACCCGGTGATGACCCATGAATGACAAACACGGAAATGTATTTATATTCAACCTCAACCCTGTCGCTTGTGCTATCTGGATGCCCTGCCGAATTCCATGTGCGTTACATAAGACCGTGTGAAACAGCGCAGACCTGGCCAAGTGTTTCCGCATCGTGATGGCGGGGCAGCACCAGAGTCCAGTTTCTCACCGAGGGAGCTGCGTGGAAAAAGAAACACAGGAAGACATAAGCGTAACACAACAGCCAGACCTCAAGAGTAGCTGGCGATCAATGTGAAGTGTCCCACACTGTCAGGTCAGGGGGTCAGGTCTCAAATGTGACGTGTTCAGAGGAAATCTAATGGTCCTGGGTTCAGTTAAAGAACTCCAGCCTTTAAGCAATTAAGTCAACGCCTCGATCCCAAAATCCCGGACAAAACCTAAAAAGAAAAGAAAATCTGAGAAAACAAAACCTGCAGCCACATAAAACAGCGTCCAGGACATGATGTCACGATCACGTTATCAGCAGTGACACGTTATCCTATTGCAGAGAACAGGCGGCCAGAGGAGTCAGAGGCAAACAGGAAATATAACCGAGGCCTCTTTTGTTATTACGTCATGTTCTGACAGACCCAAAGAAAGTTTCCGCGTAAACACGATTTTCACACAAAATACTGCTGGATATGTGTGACAGGAAGGGACCGAATATATGGATACACAGTCCTGATCGACTCCAGGAGAGAACGTTCCCCTCTCTTATTCGTTTAGTTCTGACATGCATGACGTGCTCACTTTGACGAGAGGTCTGCGTTGTTACACCGCGATGCCAAAATCCTGCCTCCTCCTCCTCCTCCTCCTCCTCCTCCCCCTCCAGCTCTCCTCCATCCTCTCCTCTGCCTTGATCCCTTACAGATGTTCTTCCTCAGCACTCCCCTCTGGTGGAAGCCTACTCCTATTGTTCCTAAAATCAGTCCCATGGCACCGGCCGCCCAAGCCCAATGCACAAAGCAGGAACGTACAACAGTGCAACGGTTTCGTGAGCAGACTTTCATTCCGAGTTTAGTCAACATAGCAACAGGTTTTTGGGAAAACCCCCAGCTCTTGTTAGGAGGAGAACCTTCAGTCCTCTCGTACACATACACCCACATTGCCTTTCTCTCTGGTTCTGTCTTTTTCGTGACCTCATTTCGAGTCTCCGCTCTGTCCCCGGCTTCCTCGTGTCCTTTCCCCGTGTTTTCTCTTTTTTTGAAAAGGGCAAACTCCACAGGCCTGTAACTAGCCCTAATTGGCTCTGATTGGGTGGCTCTGCAGACATCTTGAAGTGATTTATGCTCAAGGTTGAGAGGGTTGTGAAGGGTGGGAGCGCCCCGGGTCTCAGAGATGCTCAGTCCATAACCCCCCCCACCCCCCCAAGAGATTTCAATCCCTGATCCAGATTTTCTTCTTTATATAGGTCCATGCATATTAATGCAGAAGGTGCACGAGAGAGATCCCTTGCACAGAGTGAGACCGGAGCATTTAGCTCTTCAGCAGGGGTTTCACAGCTCATATTTCGCAACCATACAGTATTGAGCAATCATTTATTATCCCTTAATGTCCAAGTTACGTAACTGTTTCTATTTGTCACAAGAGAAAAACAAGGAGTGCATAGGGCGGGAGACTAGTGAGGACAAGAGACCCCAGATCACAGCGTCAGATGATCATTTTCACTCTTTAAACTTGTTAGGTGAACTTACCAGGAGCATCCTCTCACAGAAAAATGGAACGCGGCCATTTGCAGGATACCACACGAGTGCACGCCACCACAGTGTTGGCACGCTGCAAGTACACAATAAACTGTGTGTGTTCTGGCAGCGCACGGCCAGATAAGGTCTGTGGGATTAATTCATTAGTGTGCCGGCTGCCCAGATGGCTCTCATTACACGTATCTGTTCGATTCATCTCTGGAGCACTCTCACATAAGTCAAACTGTCGGCGGTGGACTGTCACTATAAAACTGGGTGATTCAAGACTGTTGTATCTTTTATTTTTTGGCAAAGATTGGTACTGACTGATATTATAGGCTTTTAGGAATCCATTTAAATCTGCATAAAGCTCAAACAAATCACATGAAACAGATGTTTTTTGTTTTTCATCGGTTTCTTCCTCCAAATTTGAAGGTTTTAACTTTTATGCGACCATATTTTTTCCTTTATTATTCTGATATCAAACTATAATGCTCAAACAATAATGAACAGCTGTCTGAACACTTTCTCTTGAGTTGTGTGATTCATTTTACAAGGGAGTTTTGCCTCAAAGTTATTCCGCACATGAACCACGAGATGGCGCTGTAAGACCAGGGTTGTAAAGCCCATCTCGAGTTTAAGGACATCAGGGAGAAGACTTTTCCAAATGACTCAACTCTGCTCTCTTGTGGCAGCAGGAGAGACCAACATTTAGGTTTCCTTATCTTCATTCTTGTCATAGGGAATCGACCATATGTCACACTGAGGTAAAGAGGAGATCTTGAGAGATAGTGTCAAAAAGAAACAGACAATGGAGACGGACCTTAAGCCAAGAGGACGAGGAAGAAGACAAACAAAAAGAAGAGACTCAGACAAAATGCATCCGAGATCAGATCAGACAACCTTCACACCTTTTCATTCAATAACCCAATATAAAAACCCCACTTTTGGGGGGGGGGGTATGTTGATGAGTGGTGTGTGTTTTGAAGCAGGGGGCTACACACCTCAACCCAGTCCTCCTCTGAAGTCTTGCTCTGGGCTCGTCAGGAGACGCTCAGGTCCTGCACATCAAATATTAATTTCACAGAAACTCCTAGGCCTTAAATAATTCTCAAAGAAGTGTGCCGAAAGCAAAGCCTTGCTATCCCAGGCACGTTTCTGTCTGGACAATGGATTCAAGGGAGCACGGGGAAGGAGACGGAAGGAAGGGGGAGAGAGAGTGAGCGGGAATTGGATCTATTGTATTGGCCGATAACAGATGGCTTTCTTGAAGAGGTGCGCAGTGTGCAACAGGCAATGTTTAATGACAACAGACTGTGGTTAAAAGTGTGTGGTGACGAATAGAGATGATGTTAAAAGTTATTTTTAACCATTAAGAGTTCAGAATTCTGAAAGTTTCTGAGGGATATTCTCCATCGATTTAGTTTCCCGGGCCTTAATATCAAGCTTTTTGAAAACCCTGCTTTCATCTGTTGCCCAACAGGCCGAACTCAGCACCTCGTCGCTGTGTGTGTGATAACAGCCGTCACCTGATCTCATCCGATCTGACCCCGCTCTCATCCAGGCCTTTACTCCAACCACAATTACACCACGCCGGATGGATGATCTCGCACTCATTACCCGTCTACGCATCAGAGACTGTGACTGAACGGATCTGTCCCCTCTGGTGAGTGTGTGGCAGGTGGTGTGTCGACTTGGCCCCCGCCCCAGTCCCCGGCCCTGGCGTGCTGATAAGAGCTCAGCGTGGAGAATCAGACAGCGGCGCTCTGGCCTTTTCAGAAGCGAGCAGGAGAAAATGAGCCATGAAGGAAATCGGTGGTGATTATCTTTATTATCAGCCAGGGGAGTAACCGTGGAAACGGCGACCTGTGGGGGAGAAGGCGATGCACAAGCTGTTCCGGCAGCCTGCTGATTGGCCCATACAAGCTCCAGTGGTAATTAACATCTGCATATGCAAACGAATGCTCCAGCTAGGGGACTTTGGGTTTCTCACCTGCACCCTGCGCCTCGAGCAGGAAGGTTTTTGAGATTGTGTCACTGTCTGCATCTGTAGGAGTGCAAACACACACACACACACGTGCACACACACACAAATCTAATTATGTGTGTTCTGTGACTTCAGATTCTTAACACAACCCCGTTCCTCTGTGCACTTGTGTGTTTTAATGTCCCCGCTCATTTGCATTGCTGGAAAAGACTTACTGCTGCACTTTTTTGGAAGCACAGTTGGTCTGGGTGGACCGGAGGCCGCTGGGTCGAATGGACGCCGCCCACCTCTTTGTTTTTGCTGTGCGGTGCTAAAAGAGATGAGGCCACACGACGGGACGCTGACAGGGAGCCTGCTGGGGGAACCTCATTACCATCTCAGGGGAGCAGGGACAAGTAGCGTCCACAGAAAGACACCGATCGGCAGCCTCGCCTGCAGATAGGAAGAGTCACAGATGAGAAAAGTAGAAGTCATCGTCAGCAAATGTCAGGAGGAAACTTCTCATACTCCAACGCATGGCGAGGAACCACAGGCAATGGTCTATTTAGAAATATTGGGCTATTTTGACTCATATATTGTCTTATTCCAGACTATTGGAAACAAAACATCAAAAATACAGATGTTGGCATTTAATTTAATCCAGTTAATCTAGATTTCTAATACAAAACATCTTGTGTGCACATCTAAGAAAACATCAGAAATCTTCAATCTCTAGTTTTATCCCTATTTTATATTCTGAGGTTTGTTCATAGATCATTAATAAACTGATTTATATCACATTTTACTCCTAAACATGTGTCGGAAATATATTTTTACAACTGTTTTCATATGTGTAGAGTGATAAAAAAGAGATCTAACAAAAATCTAAACCTTTAGCTCTAATATGTTGAGAAATTGAAACAGGAATATGGATGTGATTTATTCCAGTACTGGAAATTTGTATGAATTAGTTAATGTGATAATGCATCATGTCATATGTCAACATACATTTTAAGAAAACCTGTAATGGAAAAAACATTTCATAGTTTATGTTTATATCTATTATCAGATGTTTATGTCATTTTCCTTTTTCATATGAACACGTGTGTTTGTGTTACACCCAAGACTCATCTGATTATTCACATGCTTATTCACGTGGGCATCTGTTTCCAAACATCACACCATTAACTGTATCATGTGTGACGTGCACGTGTGTGTGTGTGTGTGTGTGTGTGAGGTTAACACATGCTCCTGAATGAGTGTCTGACCCGTGAATTATGCAGAGCGCCCACAGACGTGGCCGGCGCGTGTCGTGCTGTGGAGTTCTAATGAGAGAGCGGCGAGACGGGCTGCAGAGCGCACTGAGAGTGACAGCGCCACTATAAATAGAGCCTGTGCTGAGAGCTTGTGACACTGGCAAAGCACGGAGAGGAAGAGCTGAGCCTGGGAATGGTATTTACCACTGGAACAGGGAGAGTGCTCCATCGTCTGGAGGAGACAGGTTCGGACAAAAGAATTTACAGGGATAGTTCACCCAAAAATAAAAATGTACTCATTATCTATTCACCACTATGCCGATGAGGTGTTTGAGTCCACAAAACACGCGTTGCAGCCAAAATTGAAGTAAATTGCCAACCTCTTCTTCAAACGTAAAAGTAAAGAAAAACTGAAAGTGCCTCCTTTCTGCTCCTGTGGTGTCATGCAAGTGTCCGTAAGCCCCGACATTCAAATTCGACTTGCAACGGCGTCATTCACACCGTGTTTTTAGCCTAAATGTTGTTATGCTTCTCTCCTCGCCTCTATTCTCGCCTCTGCAGCGATCACAAGTTCTCTCTGATCTCGTAAACGATAGAAGGAGCAAAGGTACAGTTTGTTCTGAAGCACTTTACATGTTCGACCATGCACTCCTGAGGTTTGGTGTGTTTATCATCTACAGGTGAACAATTCTGCAAACACCACAATAGATGTTGATCCATAACCTGTTTATGATTAAACACATGGTGACAAAATGTCGGCTGTGATTAATACGGAGCTTTCACCTCATTTTGCATTAAGAGAAAACAAAGACTAACAACCATTCGGATCAGAATGAGAAGCGACGAGGTCCAACAAAGTGTCAGGAATCGTTTCATTGTGAAATTAATACGCGACTATTCTTCGAAATGGGGTTGAAGTCACCCCTGGCATCCTCTTTTGCCAACACACATTAATTATTTCAGAATTTGCCTTGTAATCCAGGCTGAGAATCCTACCCAGAACGAATGGGATGTCAGCTTTACGCAACTACTTGTAAAGGCATTACAGGGCCTTAAGTCCCACGTGGATTTGAATTGGTCCCAGCAGTACAGGATTAGAAGCAGCGGGGATTAGACCTTCCCCAGAGGAAATACTGGAGAAGGCCAAGGGAGTCGAGATGTAGAATACTGCTTCATATACTGGGATGTGGAGCAACACTGTTTCTGCCATGGGCAAAGATGGACGACATGACAGCTACTCAAAAGTGAAGAAAAAACATCTGGATCGCCCCCTGATGGCTGGCTGTTGTATAGATTGAAAACCCTGCCTCCTCCGTGTTAGTGGGGACATGGGCCAAACTAATAAATTAAAGTACAGTGTAAATCATTTTTCTCAAAGATGGTTTCTGTCATTTCAGGTCGTTCTTATCACACAAATGTTTGTTCCAGGGTTTGTGTTTCTGATGAGTTTGGTTTCGTTATTTCATGATGGAAGCACAAAGAGAGTACATGAAAAGTCAATAGTATATATATATATAAAGTATATACTATTATACAAATGCACTACCTTAAATAGGATCAACATACCTTGTGTGTATATACCTTGCATCCTGCACATAACGATCCATTCTTGATTCAGCAACTCTGCACCATATAAGTAACCTGTTTGTTATCGATCCATATTTGTTGCACTGCACTATTTTCCTCTGGTCATAATTAGTGGTTAAATGTTTCTTGTTGCACATTTTTGTTTCCTGTTGCTTTACTTTCTTGTACAGTTTATCTCTATTGCACATAGTGGTCACGTTTATTGTACGTGTATTTGTGTAAGTCCACCGAGCGCAACTACACCGGAGTCAAATTCCTATATGATATATTATGATACATAAATCTGATTCTGATTGAACGTCTTTCCTAGTTCTCTCTCTGCCCACTCACCTGCAGCTTCTGTCTCCTGCTTCTCTCTAGTATAACAAAGCTGCATCCAACCGGTTGGACAGTTATTGGAAAGTATGAGCACTTGCACTTGCGCCTCAGTGGTCGTCCGCAGTCGTTTTCTGCCGGCTCGCTGACCTCGGGGCCATTTCTACTCCAGATAAACACACTGACCCAAACC
Organism: Hippoglossus stenolepis; assembly: GCF_022539355.2. Taxonomy (NCBI): domain Eukaryota; kingdom Metazoa; phylum Chordata; class Actinopteri; order Pleuronectiformes; family Pleuronectidae; genus Hippoglossus; species Hippoglossus stenolepis. Next base: position 4,101,006 of record NC_061488.1, read on the forward strand.
TCCGGCAGAAACCTAATGTGATCGCGGGGCCCCGTGATGGTGCAGAGGAGCTGCATGAAGACAAACTACCACCATTCAGCATGTTACAGCCCTGGGTTACTCCGGTAGCTGCTGGCCAGGAAAGGAAGTGAGTGGGAAATAGAGGATGAACTCAGAGCAGCAGGTGAGGGCCGAGTTGTAAACTTTGTCTCCCTGGCGCCCACATACACTGAAGGAGTTTGGGGATGTGCCAGACATGTGCCTCAGGACAGAGGTTTTCAAACTGTGAGTCTCTCCCCCCCCGATGGGAGGTGTGAGGAGAAAGTGACAGGTATAACACCACAGCGCTGGAAACAACAGGATACTAGATATTGTGGTTGGGCTCCTTCATCAACACAGTCGGCAGCAGCAGTTTCAACGAGGCAATTTGCAGCACTCCCAGACCCTCGGTGCACAATTGCGCAATTTGAATCACGCTCACGCTCCTTTCTCTTCTGAGCCGTAACTCAGTCAAATCGGCACAAACGCAACACAACACAAACATTTTTATATTCAGCGTAACTTGTGTTTCCAGCGGATGACATTTTCTCTGTTGTGTAAACGAGTAAATGTCTAAAAATGCGCTTTGAATTCGAACAAAATTCGAACAAAATAAACATTGTTTTACGCTTGTGACATGATTCAAAACATGTTTATTTATCTGAACTCCAAATCCCACAATGCCTCGAGAGATCCCTTCAAATTTGGGATCTCACGAATCAGAATGTTAACACTCACAGATGAACTGATAACATGTTTAAGGTCAAAGGTCAAGGTGGCTTCAGAAATCATGTTTCTGGCCTCTGGAACATGATTTATTCTATTTCAAATAAAAAAGAACAAGTAAATTGATTTTCTAACGAGTAAATCAATAAAAAGACAGAATTAAATTCAATTATAATTAACTCTGGCACCTTGTTAATCCTCAATTTAATTGCTTAACCTTCTTTTCTTGTATTTTACTTTACTTTCATTATTATATTATTTCAACATTTAAACCATGTTTGTATAATTTTTATATTCAACATTTGATATTTTGTCTATGAGTGACTGGTTGTTAATTGTGTCTCAAACAAAAAGACGTGGATACAGATTTCAGCTCTATGCAATTTTTAACCAGCAAAGTTTATTTATATATAACAACAGTACAAAGTGAATCCTTGGCTTGCAAAATAGGTGTGCTTCATATTTACAATAGGTACACAATAATATATTATCATAACAAAAACCAAAGCAAATAAAAAACAAGAGAACAAACTTTTTTAAATACTTTAAGTTTCTTACAATTTTTCACAACACTTTTATAAAACAAGAAGAACAGACAGCCATTATTATTATCATCATCATCATCATCATCATCATCATCGTCATCATCATTGCCAGTAATTACTATTTTACAGAACTCCAGTGTCTAAAAAGGGTTTGTTTACAACGTGTTTAAAATGGAAGGATACTCATTTTATACTTGGTGATAATTGAGATTATTACATTGATCTGGATTTCAGTTCCTCAGTCTGATGCCATGAAACAAACAATAAAAAATGCTTTGTCCTCTATAGGGATGACGACATGTGCCAGAAAAAAACCGCAACATCATCTCTTCGGCAACACATTACACCGAGAGCCCCCCAAAAAAGAAAAAAGTGCACATAGCATCTTCAGTTTGCAATCAGCTTGAGCTGGAATGAGGTCGTGTTTATGAGCGTCTCTCCGTGTCACTACTGGCAGTCAAACTTCCTTCTGCGCTGCAGAAAGAGTAAACATGCTTCCTTCTTCTCACTTCAAACTGAATTGAAAAGGTTCCCAGAATCAAGCATGGAAACAAGCAATAAGTAACAAAAACAACCCCCCCCCCCCCACCAAAAGAAATCTCTTTCACAAAAGAAAAGGTGCATTCAGCTGTGATTTAAGACGCGTACAAATGGGCTTTCGGGAAGAAACGCAGTTCGACTGTTGGCGGCGCGGCTCGACGTGGAGAAACCACACAGAACTGAAGCATGAAATATAACGCATGCAAAAAAAATCTCACACGAGACAAAAGGAGGCGATGATATAAATGATCTTTGAGGGAAAAAATCAAACACTCTCGACTCTAATTTGTGTGTGTCTGATTTCAGATCTGACAACAGGGGACTCCGCTAAGTGTCGGAGGGACTTTAACACACCTACAGTTCATCCCTTGGGAAAAGGAAAAGGCATTTACGTCCTGTTAAAATGATAAAAAAAAAAAAAAGCATTACTCCATACAAGCAATGTGAGGTATGAGGAGGATACAATTCTATTCGCTGAAATTGGGAAGACACCTTAATCAAAAGGAAGAAGCTTCGTGTGTTTGCGCTCTGAATCTGTTGTGTACCTACATGTTTGAGTCAGGGAGCGAAAAAAAAGGTGCTTTTTCAAACGAAGGAGCAAAACACAACCACTCTTACCCACTTCTGCCCCCCACTGGCCAGGCTCAGTAATAGCGCGTCAATCATCACCTCATCTTACATTTCTCCTTGGCTGCGAGTTTGATGTTTCTTCTTTTTTCCCCCCCATCTCCTGATCACACTGTGCACACAACTGACTCACATCAAAGAGCAGCTTCAAAGCCGGAGCAGGAAACTAGAGCTAAAGGGGTTCTCTCTCTCTCTCTCGCTCTCTCTCTCTACCTTCCCCTCTCTCCCTCGCTTCTCGACACTTCTCTTCAAACAGCGCAGGCAAACTGGGCGCCGAGCGAGGCGATGTCTGCCTGAGCCGGGCCCGTACCCTCTTCACCTTTCCTCTCACTTTATCTGGCAGCCGAGCGCCCGGGCCAGGTATCACCCAAAAAAAAAAAACCGCTGGGCTCCGAGAAGCACTGAGAGAAATGTGATGAGTCGAGGACTAATAAGATCGTGAACATGCAGGTGGGTATCTAAGGCCACAGAGAAAAAGAAGCACCTTTCACCCGCCCATGGTGTTTTTCACACTCTCAGCACACACACACACACACACACACACTTGCAGTACTGCACTGTACAAACCTTTAGTACTACATATGTTCAAGTACTTGATGTAAACAACAAGCAAATATATATCTGAGAGGAAAATTATATCCAGAGGACGGAATCTACAGTTTGTCGTCGTCCAGCTAGAAGGTTGGAAGGTTACATCGGCCTTTTAGCTGGTGACTGTTTGGTTTAAGTCTGAAGACGCATCCACAAAACATGAAACATACTCCTGTCTTGTGTGTGTGTGTTTATGTTTTTTTGAACTCCATCCTCTTTTTCTCCTGCTCAGGGTTTCGTACCTTTCGAGACTTTTTAAACTCCAGTTATTCGCGCTTCAACCTCAACCGGCTCCACACTCCAAAATACGAGAGCTTGGCTCCCTCTGTAAAGCATAAACCGATTTTTGACACATTAGCGAAGAATCGGAAACGACAGGATCTTTTGGCACTTGGTCAAAGTCGACCCACGCGGCTGTAGGCTTTTTATTGTCCGTGCGAAGACGTGGACGGTGGTCGGGTAAGATCTCCCATCAGCTGCCGTCTCAACTGGCCAACAAGAACTGGCAGGACTCGTTGGCACTTGATAAAATCAAAGATGGACCCTTAAAAAAAAACATTGTGATGTGCGATCGCATGCAGAGGAAACAGAAAGTTCCCACGGATACAAACAGAGTTTTACCAAAGGGTCTTGTCTGGTATCTAATAGACTCTAAATGCTGTGAAGATGGACGACACGACAGATCCTCAAAAGAGAAGTCAAAATAACAGGATCACCCCCTGGTGGCTGGCTGAAGATTAGGTCTTAAATCCCACCTCCTCCATGTTAGCAGATGGGACACAGACCAAACTAAAAAGTCAAAGAACACATTGGATAATCTTTCAAGTTGGGGTGTTCATCCAGGGTTTTATCCAGAAGGTGAAGAAGACCTGTCATCCATCTTCACACACACAGCCACTGGTTTGTAATAACTGCTCGACGATACACTCTCCTCGAGCAGAAAAGTGGATGATAAACGCAGCCGGACGGTTTTGGGGTCAGGACAGTTGACACTTGATGCTGTAAATATCTACGGAGCTCAGTTCAACTGAGTCCCTTTGTGTTTTGATAAAACTCAAATAGACGTACACTCAAAACAAAACAAATAAAAACATTTTGTACATTCACAGACACTGATTGGCAAGTTATCGACCGGCACACACACAGATGACCTAACTGCTGGAGAAAGCCTTGGACGCCCGAGTGATGCTGAGTCAAGGTCATCTCCTAAATACACTGTATAGACCTCGTCCGTCGTCATCCTCAGTCTAGGTGCGAGCATGCTGGCTGAGCCGTGACCACCACCAGCGGAGTTCATTTGACTCTTCGATGACGCGCGTGCACAGAGTTTCCTGTACACATCTGATTGGATAAAGAGCGGAGACGTTTTTGTCCGAGTCACGTTGAAGCATCAAGTCCGAGGAGGCAGGGAGGGAGAGAAGACATGGATCATGGCCTGTATAACGACCACGCCACCCCGATGCAGCGTCACTCTGTCCATGTCTCTGTACAACAGCATCCTGGGGGTATTTCAACTGCAACTGATAATATTCACATGTACAAGTACAAAAATAAAATCTGCGAAATCTGAGCGTCGCTGTCCAACGTGAGGTTTGCTCCTGTGCTTCTCGCTTCTCCTTTCTTTTTTTTCTCCATTTCACACTCGGATGAGAGTAGAGAATAAATCTCCATTTGCTCTCACAGTCTTTGCAGGAGTCTTCCTCAGTACACACACACACACACACACACACACACACACACAAACACACACGCGCATGCACCCACTTTCCTGTTAAACTGAGAGAAAATGTCCTTTGAGAAAACAAAAAGCAAACAAAAAATAAAATAAATACAAGCCATGTGTTCTCCGCTGACGTTCCTTCCTCGTGTCACTTTCGGCCCCAGCTGCAGGGGCCTCTGTCTCAGTCTGTGGGCCCTTAGCTCATGAAAGTCAAAGAGGGAGTGTGACAAATGAATGCAGTTGTGTGTCTGTCGGGCCGTGAATACAAGAGGTCCCAGGTCCGGCTCGTGGTTGAGGCCCCCCCCCCCCCACGACGAGAGGTAAGTAATGTGGGACCATTTTGGAAGGTCCAGTAGAGACTGTGGTCCGCTCTTCCTCGTTCCCTCTGCTCGTCAGCAGGGGTCACTCTCAGCTCTCGAGGGACATTGCAGAGATGAGCTGCTCCACCTTGTAGCCGAGCCGCTGTTTCCTCGCCTGCTCGTCCTGCTCCAGAGCAGCCATGATCTGTACAGACACAAAGGAACTGGTCAGATACCAGCCATAAAAGATGTGTGTGTGTGTGTGTGTGTGTGTGTGATTCCATCCTTGTTATGATACATTCACAGAATTAGATCTGATGACCTTTAATAGCGAGTAATGGGCGTCTGCTGCTTTGGTGTTTCAAAACCTAGAATTACATTTTTTACGGAGTGGCGTGGATTTTTAGGTTTCTGTTACAGACATCACACGAAAGAGTTACATCAGCGCCTTTGTCTCTGACAACATTGAGACACGTTTGCGTATTAGCTTTTCCTGTTTTATCTTCTCAGCCCCATCTCGTAAATTTGGCATTTGTCAAGTAGGGTTCAAAAGGGATTGAGACAGGCTCTGCTCTCATCTCTCTCATCTGGCGTCTGCCCTGTCAGGACCAATCTGTGTCAGGGTGACACCAACATACACGGAAAAGGTCTTTAATATGAATGTAAAAGTGTGGAAAAAAATACATGTATTACAATGTGTCTTCCACACCTTTCAAATGGATGCATCCAAATGCTGCAGCCGTTATTTGAACAATGGTTTGCTGCCGTGTATGTTTATTACATTAGATCAATTTCACATCAGTCTACACTGCGCTGCAAGCAGTGTTTGATTCAATAATTTATAATTAAAACAAAATAATTCATCGGTCCTGCTTATGCAATATGTGATTTAAATTATTCTGAAGTAAGAGATGAATAATGGATTAATATGAGGGGGGCCATTTTCCATGTTGGGTCACGTTTTAGATTACAAATATTATTTTTCCTTTACTTATTCAGTTTCTTTGTCACCTCTTTATTCAGAGGTAGGAAAATAAATCTGTAATAAATATTAATAAAATATCTGGTTTGTGTCGGCCCCCCTCTCACGATATCCACTGCTGTAAAACAACACACAGTACCATGTTTATTTTGGTGCTTTGGGACATTTTATGAGGTGTATCATGTCTCCGTTGATGGGAAAGTCATTTAAGTCTTTCCGTCCTTCAGCCAGTCACGATCACAATATTAATTTTCAGGAGTTTGGCGTTGGCAGGCTGTACGAGCGTCCGCCGTTTATGCAGTAAAAATTAACTGTCTGCTTTTTGTCGTAAAAAAACATGTCGGCAGCGCTCTTGCTCTCTTTTCACTCTGCACGGCGAACCTTTGTTTGCTGCCGGTCCTTCTGCAGAACACAGCCTCTGCCTGCCCACCTACCATCTTCCACTCATCTGCTTAAGTGCTCTTAAAGTCTGGCAGCTACGAGCACAGCGCTTCCTCCTCCTCATCGGGCCAGATAGCAATCTATTATTAATCTGTAGCACTGTATGCAGGTGCAGCTCCCACCACCATCTCCCAAATCCATTTAAGCAGGCTGCCGCTCTGGCCTGGTTCGCCCGGCACACAGCCCCTTTGTGAAGGGCGGAGTGAGAATGAACGAGCGTTTACAGGGGCTAGATGAGGTTTTTCCTAGGCACTGTGATCTGAAGAGATAGGAGACACTGGATAGGAGTGAAGAGGTGTATGTGCAAAACGAATGCGTGTGCACACGTCCCGCCGTATGTGTGCAACCGACAGCGGCAACTGCGAATGTTGCAAAAGCGAGTGTGTTAAATGCACGGAGAGCAAAAGGGGTAATGGGTAAAAAGAGAAGAATTGCACAGGAAGGAGGAGGCAGAGAGAGAGAGAGAGAGAGAGAGAGAGAGAGAGAGATACTGTGGTCCAACAGAAAGGTCAGGCTAATGCTTCCCAGAGGAGGATCTGACATTAGAAGCAGAATGTCTCCATGAATGCTCTTTCCTTACTCTTCCCTCCCTCCATTTCTATGTGATCTAACAGCATGGGTGTGTTTGCGTGGCCTATGATTCTACGCCCTATATAACAGGTAGCTCATTCTAACTCTGAGTGTGTCGACATCCACTTTCTCCTTCACAGATCAGACACCCTGCCTTGTTAAGCTCAGGTCTCACCACACCTCTGGGCTTTGGGGAGGTCTACTGAAGACTCGGAGCTGACCTCACTAACCTTCAGCCAGATATGAATAGTCTGCAAACACCGAGGGCGAGTTATACATACGTTAAAGTGTGGGTTAAATCTGCGGCGTGCCTTTCGTTCAATTTGTGCTCACAATCTGCCCGTAATTAGCGGCTGATTCACGAAGGCAGGAGCTCATTATGCAATCAGCGCCTGGGACTGCCCTCCAGGTAAAATGTGCAAGTGGAGTGCAGCTCGGTGTGGAGTTCACAGGAGGAGAGCAGCGAGCTCAGAGAAGAAATTATACTGCATAGGAATACTTAACAATATAACTAAACATTTAATAAGAGCCACTGGTTCAACGGCAGCTGAGAAAAAAACCCCCCGTTACATAATGAAATTATAATGTAACCTTTCTGTTGGACTTTGTATTGTTAATGCATCAGGAGTCATTACATGGAAAAGGCAAAAAGCGAGAGAGGGAAAATAGAGAGAGAGAGATAATGGATGGAGCTGGTGTTAATACGGAGGATGTTTTTAATAGAATATAGAAGTAAATGTCTTATGAGATTTAATTAAGAATAACAGCATCTCCTCTTTGGGCTGTGGTGACGCTGGTTGCAGCTTTTCTTTATGAAAGGGTAAGAGAGACCTGAAGTAATTGAGTCTCAGCAGATGAAGACCTGCTGCAGGAGTCAGTCTGCAGAACCTTGAGGCTGCATCACCCCCGCTGCTGCACAGAGAGCTGTAGAAAACCCGAAAACCCTGGTCTGGTATATCAGCTGTCATTGTGACCTTGGTCACCTGTTTATTCAAAGTTTATTATTATTGAACGTATCACGTGTTCAAATCGCATTAAATTTGAAACACTGCACTTCCTTGGGCCCTTAACAACACACACGACAATTGTGAAGCCAATAAGATAAATGGTTCTTGAGATGTGCGAGACACAGACACAGAGATTTCTGGAATTATTAGACAGACGTTGCAAAATATCATAAATGTATTTTTAAGTTCCCGTTTGCTTTCTTTCTGTTGCAGTCTTGCTTCCACAACACCTCTGTTATTTCAGTTTTTGTACTAAACTGCCCCTGAACCTGATTCCTGCCTAATGCACCACAACTTTTCATATATCCTCCCCCAAACTTGTATGATTCTCCCTCACATATTAAGGAGAAGGATGCAGAATCGCTCAACTGTACGTGCTCATTTTTGTGTTTGAGTGCAAATACATGAGTGTAGGCAGATGTCACCGACCTCCTCGCTGTACTTGCTGATGTAGGAATAGATCTCGTTGAGCGCGCTGAGCATGTTGAACTCTGTGGAGTGGAGTCTGGCCTGCTCTGCCAAATACGCATTCATGTCCTGGTCGCTGATGGATGGCAGCCGGTTGATGTCAGCGTAGTACCTGAGGACCCAGACAAAGCAGCGACATTAGAGACACGCTGAGTCCATGTAAAAGCTCAGTTGAGACCCTGAATTCTCTAAAGTCACATATTTAAGTCATAATATCACTTCCACTAACAACGGGGGCCTGCTGACACAAAATACTTTAACAGAATCTGGCTGAGTAGTGAAGCGGAGACTAAAGATAATCGTGAATCCATTTCCCAAATATCACAGCTTTTATTTCAAGAGGATGCAAAAAAAGATGAGACAAGGGGGGGGATCAGACTGAGGCTGCTCCGGCTCCTACCTCTCTACCCAGCTCTTGTAATTGGGGATATCTTTAGCGTAGAGCAGCTTATTGGATGGAGAGTCTTTGCCAAGGCGGTGCTCTGATGTGGAGCAGGAGTCCATGAAGGTTTGAGCCACGACGGACAGACAGGCGTCCGTGATGCTGCTCTTGTGGATGTCAAACACAAACTGCGGGTTCTTGATCACGTTCACCCAGAAACGCAATGGGAGGCTGCAGGAGGGAGACAAAGAGAATCGGTGAGAGACAGACAGAAGTTATCTGAGAGGGTCGGTTGAAGCCGTCGTGTGATGAAAGGAGAAGTTACATCACGGTGTACAGTCGCCTTACCAGTTGCTTTTCCATGTGTGACGTACGTCTGTGTCATGAATGGCATGTTTGTCCGCCTGCTCGTCCAGGAAGTCGAACATGTATTTGATGGCCAAGGGAAGAGAGCTCCCCCTGTGGACCGTGCTGAACAACGTCTCAAATAGGTCGTCGACAAATTTTTGTAGTGTACCCTGGGAGAAGAATGGAAGGTGCACACATGCCGTTAAAAACACGACCTGAATGCAGCGACGTCAGGATAAACGTCAATGAGAACTGAGCATGTTGGGAGTAGAGGAGAGTATTGATGTACCTTGGTCGCTAGCAGCCGGGTCAGATAAATCTCAGAGACCATCTTGCTGCCGCGGTCTCCTTCCTTCTGGTCGCCGTGCTCGTGGTTCTTCACCAGATGCCACACCTTCACACCGCTTTCCAGATCGGGGGTGATCATGGGGGCACGCGATCGCAGGCTGTCGGGACTTCCCGTGTAGCGGAACGACGAGTCTGTCCGGGAAAAGACAAAAATAAATTATCGGTAAGACTAAATGACTGTGATTACAAAAGCTTCCCTTTGTGTAATTTAAGCATACAGCTAAAATAGCACACCCACTCACACACACACACGCACGGCACCTCTCTCATTTCCATCTCTCCTTTGTAACTCATTACAAAGCTGAATCCTGCTCTAAGCCAGGCTGGGGGGGATATTGCAGTGGTGCATAATTTCACAGAACAGCAAAGTGCTGAACGGGGGAGTTGCTGGTGCCTGGCTTTGCATTGATTCGTGCCATCCCTCTTGATATCGGTATCCTTGGTGACACAAGGTGGGTAAAAGCCCGTTTTCCTACATTAGACACAACGTTCAGGACGGCGGCATTTAGAGAAAACAACATATTTATTCTCTGGTTTCCACGTCCATCCTGAATTGTATTTTTTTTCTCCATTTCCCTGCTTATATCATCCCTGCCTCTGTGTCTGGCTGCTCTTAAAAGCCGTCATAATTGGCTCTTCCCTGCCACATTGTGCCAATGCCATGTTGAAAATGTCCCACTCTAATCAACGCATCAAAAGATCCTTAATTTGTTACGCACTGAAGCCACCCTCCTTCATCCACCGATACGTACACTCTCCTCGTCTCGGCTCTCGTGTTCCGGCCTCCTTGCTCTTCCTCACTCAGTCTGAATGATGCTGGTTTTATAGTTTCCCTAATTAGCAGGCATCTACTGCTGGCAGCGCGCTCTCCAGAGATACAGGATCTCCACGAGAAGCTTTCTCACCTGCCTTCAAAAGCTGAGCGGAGCAACAACAAAGCTTTTTGCCGCCGTTACAGCCACTTACACGTTCCAAGTAAGCACGGCTTGCACCTCTGGAGTGGCCCCGAGGGACCAGGGCCTGAGTAAGGGGCTTTGGATGTACGTGGCTGTATGCAGGGTGGATTTGAGGTCCCAAATCCCATCTTAATCCAGTCACTGGATTTTACTGCCTCGCTATTTCGTCATCCCCTCCATCCCCCCCTGCACCCTCAGCCTTTTCTCAACTCCCCTCCCTCTATATGACCCACAGCCCCTTCCCTCTCTCACTGCCGTCCCCAGCTCCTGGGCACAGTGGGGCTGCAGGGGAGTTGTGTTCGGGCTGATTTTAAGGCTGCAGGGAGGAGCGGGTGGGTGCCGGGGGTGTAAATTGAGTCAAGATGCTAAGTGTTGAACGTTAAATTGGTATGAATCCATCAGCAAGTGTCGCGGTGCAGCTGTGCCTGCTGCGTCAAACAGTGATTGATGAGGGACGGGCTCATGCCAGCAGAGCTTCTGCTTCCTCTGCCGTGGCAAACGCAACTCCAGCGTCTGAGCAGCCGCAACAAACAACACACAAAAATAAAACACAAAAACAACTGAGACTGAAGCCTCACTGGAGCTCTATTCCACGACAGATTGTAACGTCCAGATTAAGAAGAAAAAACATCTTAATGCGCTGAAGGTTTCCTCCACATCTGTTTACAAAGCTTTGGTTTTATATCGTCCTCCTGTCTTTCCTCACAACAGTAAGGTGCTTTGTTTCATAGAGTAATAAAGTGTTCTGCAATCTTTTAAAGGTCATCATGGATATTCCTCATCAGCTCCGTTTCAAATGTCACTCCACATTATTTCACAGAACCCACCCTGGAGACAAAACGCTTCCACTGAGCACCTCCAGGTTCAGAGTCTTGTAATTGCTCAGAGAGAAAAGGAACTCAGTTCTTCGTTTTTTGTGGTCGGCAGTTTAAAAGCAGTGTTCACTTTCCATCCCCGATCTGATAATTGGCCTTGCTCACTTATCTTGTTCTGTTTGTGTGAAGCACCATTCACGGAGAATAATTAGCAAGCCCAAGTTGCCTGGTGCTGCTGTGTGTGTGTCTGGCTCAGGACCACAGTCGGTAACCAGCGGCAGTATGGGTGTATTTCAGTGACTGTGTGAGAAAGATGGACGACCTGTCTCCACTTCCTCCCGCTGTACAGTAACGATGCTAAAATGTCCTGGATTTAAGCGCTGACATCTTGCACCGATGACGTAATTTGGAGTCTGCACAGTAGTTATTTAGAGAGGAGCAGCTGAAGCAGCAGCCCGACCAATCCAAAGTCAGTGTCAGCTGTCACTCATGACCTCTCTCCCCATATTTATACATACACATCATTTTTGGGAGCTGTCAATTATCTTTACAGTGATTGGTGTATTTATAAGAATGTGTGTATAGTTACTGCCTGCACCTAGCAGGCTGCTCTGTATTGCATCATCGTTACGATAGCATCATGAATTTCTCCCGATCACACCTCTTCTCCATTTCTTTCTCTTTCTCCATGTATCCCAATCTTGTGCCGTCCAACTGAGTTTGGACCCGAGCTGCACAGTTAACTGCAGCAAACGCTGTTGGAGTGAGAAAAAAGGCTGCAAACACCCCCCCCCTCGGCAGCACAAAGACGAGCTCCTCCAAACAGAGCTGAACCCTCAAGGAGAGAGAATCTGGCTTTGTTCATAACTGGAACAAAAGCATTATTGTGTGTTTGTGCAGCAATAATAGCAACATTTGCATGGAAATAACTGTTGATTACCTGTTGAATAGGCTTGAAAATCCATCCATAACTGCCGAATATAATAACAGCATACGCCAAGTGGCATTTCGCAATCAATAGAATCATTTCCCAGCCAAAAAAAGAGTCTGAAAAGAACAATCTGGTTCACAAGCTCACCGTATCTGCTGATGGAGGTGCGTGATATGCTGGCCGAGGTGGGGATGTTGTATGACGAGGTCTGTTTCGGCACCAGAGCCACAACGCAGCGGTCCGACACCTGCGTGAGAAGAGACACATGCAACATGCTAGCATCATATTGTTTGGATGATTTACATGCTATAATTAGAATGAAGTGGAATTTTCCATTCTCCTTTTCTTACATTTGCTCTGCTTGTGCTCAAACTCTGCGTTTGCACTCAGATATTTTTGGTGGACAGATTTCCTGCGCTCCAGCTTCTGCTCTTCTCCTCCTCTCTTCTTCACGCATATTCAGAACCAGCGTTTTTGCACGATAAGAGCTAGAGCGCAGGAAATCCATCTAAGTGCGAGTGAGTGCAAGCGAAGGTATTTGTGTGAAAGCATTACAAAAACCGAATGTGTTTCTCTCTCAAACTAAAAGACCACACTCTTGAATGAAGACAGGAGAAAGAAACACTTTGAATCAAAGTAATGATATAGATTACAAGAGGGAATGTCAGGTTCCAAGTAAATAATCTTACGAAAAACAAAATGTATCCCAATTCCCTCGGCTACCCATCCCTCCCTGTCATATCTGTCCTCCCTGCTGGTCGCTACCACAGCCCCATCGGCTCGGCGGAGTGCAGTGGCTGCGTGATGGCTGCACTCCGCATGCCTGTCACTGTCATCGCCCTTTACAAACATTAGAGACATGGTGTGAGGTTTGAAACGAGGATAAGATGCTCAGAGGAAGAGACGAGGGAGGAGAGAGACTAGAAGGCTGCGTGTCTCATGGCGTAAAGAAAAAGGAGTACATAGGTATAATGACTGCATTAGAGATGCAGTGAATCAGACTCAAAAGAGAAAGATGAAGAGAGGAGGCTGTGTAAGAGACGGTGTGTCATCAAAAAGAGCCAGATACCGAGGTTCATCCTTCTCCCCCGGTGGGTTTCGTATTTACAAAGGAGACTTGGCCTTACATGACGTCTTCCAGTCACTTCGGATCATCTGTAAGATGCTGTAAGATGCTTCTTCACTAAAACCTAACCGTGCATGAAATGCCAATTTCACCCGAATCAATCTTTAATATGCGAGCATTACCACTGCAACTAACGCAGCAAACAAAACTTGCCGTTCTTTTGTTGGGAGCTAAAACAACAAACAGACTTGCTGGCTGGCATTTACAGCCCAACCCCGAGGAGGGATTTCTGCTTCAGACCCTGCACAGAAGAAAAACTGACGAGCCTGCGGTGGAGACGTAAACAAAAGTAAAATGCCAGGCTCCAAAAGGAATACCTCAAAGAGTCGATATAGAAGAGGGAGACATTTCTTCTTTTCATATGTTTTAGCAAGAATTGTTTTTTTCCGTCAACATCCTTTGTGGGAAAATAAGCCGCTGGATGTGGAAAGGACAATTACTGAATTCCTCCTTTCTCTTGAGAGCAAACTTCCCCTAATTCCCCCAATCTCGTCCTCACCCCTTTGTCCCACTCTTCCCAAACTAATCTCGGCTGTGTTATTAGTTGGATTCGCCATCTGGCTTCTACCGGCCACGCTGGAGAGACGAATGAAGCTGAGGATGAAATCTGGACGAATCCTCTTACTGATGCAGCTCTGGCTCTCAGACCTCTTGAAGAGAAATGAAAATGGTCGCCATAACCCCTTCCCCCCCACCCTCAACTAAAGGTCTCCGACCCTTCGCTCTCCTTCCCAATTTTCTCTGCTTTCCTGCACCTAATTCCTACGGCCTCTCCATCCTATAGCTGCCTCTCGGCTGACGATGCTCAGACCAACTCTAATACACCACCGAAGTGGACTTCCGTGAAGCTTCTATGATACATTTTCCCTGGAGAGCATGAAATAGCCTCTCTGCCCGCCCTTCCCTTTTTACACCTCCCTCAATCTCTCCCTCTCTCTTTCTCTCTGCTTTTTATGGCTGACAGAGAGGCTACAGCCGAGATGGGTCCTTGTGATAGAGTAAATGATTGAAGGCGTGCAGATTCGCCCTTCAGGGATAATCCAGTGTGGGGCTGATAGGAGGCAGGTATGATAAGGGCTGTGGGCCCCGCCTGTGATAAGACCTTCCATTAGACAGTGTAGAGCTGACCAGACAGCAGAGTGTGGTCAGCCCATATCTTTCACTTCGCAGCGCTCCCAGCACGAGCCACAGCCCTGGTCCTAGCCTCGGTCCCCTCTGGGTCCCATCACTTCTGGATTCGTGCCCTCAGATCCTGATGCAAATCACGCTCTGCCCAGTAGCTTGGAAACACACGAGCAACAGTCGTCGGGAATGACGAAATGTATAATGGACGATTGCATGTGAATGTGACTCTCTCTCATGGTGTCACATAGTGTCGTTTGAAGAGATTAAGGCCAGTGTGCATACGGACTGAATTTAAGTTGGGTTTTAAAAACAATGAAATATGTCACGGAGGAATCAGTGCAAGTTCTTACAACCTCCAGATAGGACTCAGGGTGCAGCAGCACTGCAGGATTAATCAAATGCGTCTCTCTTCTTCAATGGAAAACAATATTTGTTCAACGTATTTACTCAGGGAATATTCTACCTCCCAAAATTGGTTATATTCCCTCCTGTCTGCAATGTGTGTTCAGGTTTACACTGACAGCAACAGCGATAGATTAATGAACAGATAGCGATGTAGTACTATCCGTTGTGTCCGGGGCCGTTGAAAATAGCCCAAAATGCCCCAAGTGATGTCTGCAAGTGTGGGTAACAGGATCTCGCTGGCAGGCTCTCCTGGTGTGGTCATCACTGTCTGCTCCGCCTGTTCCTTCGCCGCAGAGGGGAGGACACACAGAGGTCGGCGGGGAAAGAAGTTTACGGACCGACTTTACTTTTTGTTTTGACGCAGTCTCAGCCAAAGGGAAAGAGGAAGACGACACTGAACACGAGTCCCCAAAAAATGTATGTAGCAAACAAGTGTTTATAAAAGCCTCAGCATAGTTTAACAGTGACAACCCTGCTGCATGATAATGTCTTGTTTATGAGAATTGCTAATGCTGCTCTCTGCACAAAGTGACTCAGAACTATGAGACGTCTGATTCCTGTGCTTGTGGGACTCCTCAGGTTTACTGGCCGGACACTTTCCAGCGGCAGCAGCAAGGTTCGAACGAACACGTCTCAAGATGATAGAGATTATGAAGGTGGAGAAGAAAGCTGAGACAAAACCGATCAGTCTGTCAGTGTTTGCCTCTCTGTGCAGATCAGATCTGTGCTGTGTGTATGAATGTGCTTTTGTCTTCTTCTATCTTTATCAATGCATGAGCGACTGTTAAAAAATACAGAATCAGAGAGCGGGGTGGGAAGATGGGAGTTAAGTCCCCTGACGATGAATGCAAAGGTTCGGAATACAGATCCTGAACTAATTTTAAACGTGTGTATTTATGTTTTTAATTTCTGGAAGGTGGACATTTCCATTTCCAGCTTATGTAAACCATTATTTCCCATGTGGCCGGGTAAATAGCCAATGGGGTTTCTTGGGATGCTGCGAGTCCAATGAATTTTAATGTCGCTGTCTGGCTCCTGTGTCTCTGTTACGGGAGAATTAGCAAAGACTCAAGGTGTTGCCTAGTCTCATTCGGCATATTTCAGACCCCCTTTCAATATCTCCACTTTACAACTTCCCGTTTTTGCCTTCCAAGCTTTTTCCCCTCACTCTGGGGCCTAATGAGCTGTGCTCCCTCGCTGTGATGGAGAGCCAGATGTGCTGCAGGAGCTGCCAATGTGGTGGCATGGCGTACGACGCAAAAAAACACATTCAGGCTCACTCGCCGGGGCCACTGCCAGCTCATCAAAACAGTAATGATGCGCAAGTGTCTATGTCGTTTCATCCCACTCTCATCTCATCACTGCCCTGTTCCTCCACGCTGTCTCTCTCTTTCTTTTCCTCTCTCTTCTGCATGTTGCCCTGCAGCCTGCCACCATCTCCTCTGAAGTTGCAGTGCTGGGCCTTTCCGTTCTGCACAGGGGAACTTTAGATCCGAGATCAATAGCGGCCCTCAGATCTGCCACCGAGTGAGTGAAAACGTAGAGCGACCACACACGCGTTATTGTGTGCCCTGTGGTGTTTCCCCTCGGCTAACAACTGCAGACGGATTGCGACGCAAAAGAATGGACAAAAAACAACACAAGAGCCCATTACGGTGTGGAAGCAAACATGCTGCACGGTTTCATCAAGGATTAAAGCACCGCAGAGACCAGAGAAGAAGAGGTGCGCAGAGCCAGGGAGGGAGGAGAGGAGAAGAGAGGAGAAGACAATGCCCCCAAATGACTTCGAAAAAAAACATAAACAAGCCAAAAGTGCAAAGTGAAAACCTGAGAAAGTTGTGACAGTGAAGGTGAGGACAGAAAGGCAGGGTGACAGGGGAGAGGAGAGAAGCTGCGTGGCGCCAAGTCCCCTGTGAAGGACACTGTGACGTGTCCCTTCCTCTAATGACTCCTGCATCTGTTAAATTATTCTGCTTACTCTGCCGGGGCAGGAGTTCACACTGACCCCCCACTGTCACAGCTTGAGCTCTGCCAGACCTCATCTCCTTTTTTCTGCATAAAGACGGAGCAGCGTCTCCTGGCCCCGCGGTTCCGGTGTCCAGCCACAGCTGCAGCTCTGTCCCGGCCCCTGCTCTTGACCAGGTAGCCTTCAATCCAGCCCCACGCCGTCTTAAAGCAGATGGCTGACTAATGAGAGCTGCTTGAGCACGAGCTGGAAGAGAATCATGACCTGTGGAGATGGCTGTCTTCACATTCCGCCTGGTCTTTTTCTTTCTCCATTTCATTCCTCTTTCTTTTCTGGCTACATCTCACTGCCTCTTTGTCTAATTTTTTTTCATTAAAATATTTCAGCAGCCATAAGGTCTCCCTAAAAATGCAAAACTCCACTTCACTTTTCTTTTTTGCTTAACAAGGGGCAACGAACCCTCAATCTGTGAGGTGTGACTCGAGTCTCTACGTCTGAAGAGAAAGGGAGAGGCGGCCGACAGCGTGACTAACTGTTATGTGCGCACAAGTCAACGGGGCAAAGGGGCGAGAACAAGAGCGATCCCGTCCGCCCTGACTCGAGCAGCCTCTTCTCTCCGGGGAGGAGGGAGAAGTGGCGGCTGAGATGTTGAGAGTTCATCTCTCCTGCCACCTGCACAGTAATTGTCCTCTATTCTGCGAGTCACTTGGATCACACCAGACACGGGGCATGCAAATGAGGAGCTGAAAATTGGCCGTCTAAGAGTCAACAGCAGGAAACATCAAAGTTTGGCAAGGTGCAGTGTGTGGTGCAATTTACATAATAAAAGCCGCAGCAGAAACTGAACTGAAATGAGCCTTTTCTCTGTGACAAAAAGAAAACGAGGTGAAGTGCGAGAGTTAATTAAGAGAAAACATTTTCACGAAAGCCTTTGTGTGTGTTTTACCTGGTAGTGCATGAGAGTGTTGAGTCGCTTCCAGTCGTTTTCTATCTTGGTGGTGATGTCTTCATCCTGCAACACCACGCGAGCCATTCGCCCCTGGCGCCACTCTGAGGGCACAAACACACACAAACACAATAAATAATTTTGTTTGTCTTGGTGTGAGAGGAGAAGTTTGGTGTGATGTGTTTATTTGTCCAGTACATGTGAAAACCACGTGTTCCGGAAAGTGTAATTGGTTTTATGGCTTCACAACCTTCCAGCGCAATCATCAACTGTGCTAAGATCAGTGCGACTTCCTTGTGGCACAGAACTAACTTTTCTTTCAAACCTCATTTGCATTTCAGTCGGAGGAACGTCATCGCACACGGCTCCCGAAGAGAGAGCTCTCCACACACATTACCCAAACATGGAGACACCAACAGCCGACTTCTCGTACTGCTCTCGGCACCTCTGACACGCATCTTAATTAAACATTACACACGAACAATGTCATGGCGTATATATGCAGGCAGGCTGCGCAGTTTAATTGGTACTTGTGTCCTAGAGATGGCGTGCCATTAGCATACGCAGCCGTCGTCCTGTCAGGGTCAGAAAGAAAAGACGAGCCGAGGAGAGAAGACGGCGCGAGAAGTGATCTAAAAGAAAATCACCTCCTTTCAAAAGGTAAAAATAGGAGGCAGGTGGAAACAAGTGGAAGCTTTGAGCAGTGCTGGAGGAGAGGGGGCGGCTGACGGCTTGTTGTGGGGCAATGAAATGATAATAAGGGTGCTGATGAGGAAGTGGACAGCCATTGTGGCTCTCGTGCCGGGTGTGATCATTGATTTTCTCCTCTGTTGACTGGGTTTTATTACTCTGTGCCTCTGCCAGGGGAACACATGATATCTCTGCTTGGCACAACATCCTCCGAAAACTGTCGCACCTACACTCGGCTCTGCCGGAAAAACAACATCATAATAATAAAAATAAAAAAAAGACACAAAAGCAGCCGCACGTGTCCCCACACAGACACGTGCACACTCTCACACTGACGCACACGCTCAATTTACTTTTCAAGGTAGCAGAGAGAAAGGGTGAGGAATGGACAGAGGAGAACGAGAGAGAGGACAGTGGATGGACAGAGGGCTGGTTGGGGGGGTGATGGATGATGTTCTGATTTGCAGTATGCACGGGGGCTTTGTTCTCTTTGCCCATGTGAAGTGAGAGGAGGGAGGGGGGCAACGGGAGGCAAGTTAAGGAGAGGAGAGGAGGTGGCAGACTGCGTGGGAGTGGCGCCCAGCATGAGGCTGCAGAGCCCGTCTGTCGGCTCTTACCTGGGTCAGCCAGCCAGCGACATCACACACACACACACACACACACACACTGACACACACACACACACACACACACACACACACACACACACACACACATTAACACACGCACACTCCTCAGTCTCCATCCACTGTGTCTTACTGGCTCTGCCGTGCAGCCAGACGGAGGGACGCAGCACAGTGTCAGTCAGCTTGATAGAAGGCCTGGCAGCAGCACAGTGGGGCTGGCTGGCTCACTGGGCTGCTGGAACACAGCTTTTATCACACTAATGCCCTGATAATCTGTACACATGGCGAGGTTTTCTCTCACTGATACATTAATCTGTGGGTATGAAGGATTTCGCACCTGCCAACTGCATCTGTGAGCGTCTGTGTGTGTGTGTGTGTGTGTGTGTGTGTGTGTGTTCATATGTGCAAGTGCATGTTTGTGCCGTACCGAGGTCCATGTCCACAGCTCGTGGCCGCTGAGAATACGGCATATTCTTGTAAACGGCATCCAGTATCTTCTCCTTCACTTGGGTGATGGTGTCACAGTTCAGCACCTTCACTGGAATCTCCGGACTGTTCTCGTTGTCCGGGTTCACACAGTTCAGGATCTGGATTGTACAGATGGGGAAAAATAAAGTCACTTGGGGAAACGAGGGAGCAGAGGTGTCCGACTTGGGTACAGCTTGATGCTTCGCCCTCATTAGAGTCTCCTGGGAGCATGGCACGAGCTTTAAGAAACCATTTCCGCTTTCCCTGGCATCCCGAAATCTAATTTCACACCTTCTGCGGGATACCAATTTCCAGCTCTGCCGGGGTATTAGTGCGTAATGAGCCAAATTTCCAGTCAGAGCAATCAGAGCATTTTCATGTCACATGCTGGCTGTGTGAGTGTGTTTTTTTGTGTCTCTTTGGTGTGTTCAAATCTGCACAGCCACCAACTCTGATGTTGCACCAACACCGGAGCCTGTGGGATCACTAGTTGTTTTCTTTCCACGCAGGCAGGAGGGAACCGAGCACAGCAGACCCAACTATCATCTTAACAATGCTTTATGGAGAAGAAGTAACAACGGAAAAAACTAAATTAGGAAACGCAATAGATAATATATGTGGACTTCTGTGTATTTCAGCTTGGCATCGTTTGAACCTTTGAGCCAAGTGCTCCCTGTGCTTTACGTCATGTGTCTGCCTGTGTGTTTATATCCGTGCACACTTCTTTCGGCCTCTTCGAGTGCCACATACCAGTGTTTTGTACTCAATCTGCTGGCGGATGAGTTTGTCTTCACTCAGGGAGTAGCGGGCCTCTCCGGTGATGGCATCAATGGGCCCTTTCTCCATCTGCTGCTTGATGGCGCAGTACAGCATGAACAGTGGCTCCCCAGCACACTCCTGCAAACACACACACACACACACACACACACACACACACACACACACACACACACACACACACACACACACACACACAAAAACAAACAGATTGACATGCATTAGAAAACAAAATAATCCATGAGACTGAAAACACCTACAAGTCCACCTATTGCACACATCTGACAATGTGCGATCACACGTTTAATTTAGAAACGTGCTGAATAAGATACACAAGTTATATTTGTATGTGTGAGTACATAAAAACACAAGCTCTATGCGCGGCTTGGTGCACCAACCTTGAGGAATTTGTGAAGAAGGAAGGCAAACCAGTTCGTGAGCATCTTCTCTGCGACCGACTCCGTTCTGAAATGACATGACAAAAACAGGAAAACACATTTTACTCAGTGTTTCTTTTTCCTTTCCTATTGATATTCCAGAAGTTTTAGATAATAGAGGTGTTGCATAATTCATGAGGTTATGAGCAAGACTTCAGGGAGGTTATCTTGGCATCCTGGGTGGGTGCGTCTCGCCGCCGGTTCTGCCTGTGTACCGTCTGCAACGCTGCGGTCACGGTGAATGAGCAGAGCCGAGCAGAGCGCAGATAGGGCGTCTGTGCGTGCGTGGTTTGTGTGCGTGCGCAAGTTAAAATGTGTGAGACTGTGTATGCATAAATGTGAGCGGTAGCCGAGTGTGTGTCTGTAGTCATGTGTGGTCGAACACGGCGGGACTTCATCAGCTGTGACAAGCCTCAGCTGTTGAGAGAGACGAGTGCTGTCGCAGCCAGGTGACGCCTGATCACAGCCAAAAAGCATCTCTCCTCTTCCTCCCTCACCTTCTCTCCCTTCCCAGTCAATCACACATGGAGGTACAGCTCGCTGCTGGGCTTGATTAGGCATGAAAACTACACAAGTGTGCAATGACCTCGCCGCTATTTCTAACACGGCACACAAGAGGACTGGGTGTACGTCTTTTTATGATTCCTGCTCGTATCTTCCTCCGAAACGGCAGACAAACATCCCCCCCATCTGCCTCATTAGCACCATCATGGAACAGTGGAGAAGCAGAAGTTAGACGTACAAAAAATAAAAAGACAGAACACCAAACAGCCAGGTGGGAATGGTTAACAAGCGTGAAGCATAGATGAAAGGGTTAGTTCTGTGCAACTCATGTGGACGAGCACCTGAGGTGCATAACAAGCTGCCTCAACTCCACAGCTCCTCGCTGCTCTTTCACCTTCTCCGTTTGACTGCGTCAGAACAGAATTAACTAGAGTGGCACTCGGTGGAGCGCAGGCCTCCGCCAACGGCCGACAGTCCCCTTAAATCAACCAAGCCAACAAAACAATGCACATCATCACATAATAATCTCCCCTGCAGGAGAATGATAGGTCTCCTCATCAAGATCCATAAATTATTAACATCGAAACTGGTGAGATATCTTGGGGAGCTACCAGGTGAGTTAGCAGGAGACCCCCCCCCCACAGGGATGCTTGAGTCCTCCTGCAGTGGAAGCAGGTTCGGCTGCACTGTCAATAAAGGTCTATCTATCTATCTATCTATCTATCTATCTATCTATCTATCTATCTATCTATCTATCTATCTATCTATCTATCTATCTATCTATCTATCTATCTATCTATCTATCTATCTATCTATCTATCTATCTATCTATCCATCCATCCATCCATCCATCCATCCATCCATCCATCCATCTAACCAACCAACCTACAATCAGAAAACAGAGCCTCCTTGATGGATGTAAAAAATAAACGTTACCTGTACAGTCACTGACACCAAAACTGGTTTGTATGGGATATTGAGTTTTCCACCAGCCCGTTTTCGGTCCACACCATTATCTCTGTCACTTCTCCCACTAGCTCCTAACGAAGCTGCTCACTCATCACAAGTTAACATGCCTTGTTAAAAGGCCCCACAGTCTGTGGCAGCTTCTGATTGTCACCTGGCCGCAGATGATTACTCCCCCATCAGCTTGTACATCAGCGTTGCCTATTTGAATAGAAATGCTTTGAGAAAAAAAAAAATGACCCTCTTAATGTGGCAGGAAATTACAGTGATTACTCTGGTGGATATGATGGAGGGGCCTTACAGTGCACGGTGCTGAACTAAGGATTAGAAGGAATTGAAGCTGCCAGGTATTAAAGACAAGCTGGAAGGCTTCCGTCTCCTCAGAGCTAAATAGTACTGGGGATGATTATACCTATTCAGACTCTGAATGGACCTGGAGGGAGATTATGACTATTATGGAGATAATTGCGTTAAGTCGTGTTCGAGGGGTATAAGTAAGCAGAAGTCCCGGAAGAATAGTCTGAGCCGGAGAAAAAGGTTACAACAGCAAACGTTTTAGTTGCCGAGACTAGAAAAAGAGCTGGTCACTCGAATGAGACATTTAAGAATGACACATCCTTTTCTCTCTTTCACATGCAAATGCAGGACTTTGCCCTTCAGCTGCAAGACAGTGGCGGAGAGAGGCTGCCTTTTGCTTTGAATGACGTGTTGTGATGTTGTCACTCACGCCTGGAGGCAGTTCCTCTGTGAACGAGACTGCCGGCCAGACTATTGGCAGCTCGCTGAGGGGATGGAGAGCGGGATGACAGAAAGTGTAACGTGCCAACAAGGGAGGGGGAGATGTAGATTAGTTCACCCAGTTTCAGCTGCAGCATGAGAGAGGAAACACTGCTGAAAAGCCAAAATCTGAGGAGGTGCACGCTCCTGAGCATGTGTAGCTGCTTCCTCTGCGGTGGCACACATGCACCAGCTCCACCCTCTCCCTTCGTCTTTGTCATCCCGACATATACAAACAAACAGGAGAGGGTTTACATGCACAGAGAAAGGGAGACACACACACACACAGACGGTGCAGCACAACAAAAAGTCTTCATTCACAAACACAATAAGGAGACGCTGCGAGTGCCGGAGGCTTCAGTTTCACGCTGAAAGAAAAAACTAAATATATTGTAGATCTTTTTTTGACAACACCCCAAATCCCTGTGTAATTGCCCCCCTACCCTGCTTATCACGTCCCCCCCCAGCTCGTATGAGTATTGAGTGTGTTAGAAGTTAATGGAACCTATTAAGCATTTTAATAAGCTCAGCAAGTCCCGAAGAAGGAAGTCAAATAAAGGCTTTTGTGCGGGGGCTACGCCGACTCCCCCTTAATATCTTCGATGCACTTTCTTCTCCTCCTTCTCCTTTCCTTCTTGTCCTCCTCCTCATCTGCCTCCACTTCCCTCTTTCAATTAATTGAGTTCCATTAATGAACATCAGGATTTCATTATCCCACATA
This sequence comes from Hippoglossus stenolepis, assembly GCF_022539355.2. Lineage (NCBI taxonomy): Eukaryota > Metazoa > Chordata > Actinopteri > Pleuronectiformes > Pleuronectidae > Hippoglossus > Hippoglossus stenolepis. The sequence goes on from NC_061488.1 coordinate 4,124,854, forward strand.
ATGTTTAAGAGGGGGCCTCGCATCCCCCCCCATTTCTGGTCTCCTAATGGCAGCTGGGATGCAGGGGGGGGGGCGATATTAGCAGGCGGCGGAATGTCTTTCAATGAAATGAATGCCAAACACAATACTGGCGCTCTTAATAATGCTGTACTCCATTGCTCTGCATGGGCGGAAATCTCATTACTAAACGCTGAGGAGAAAAATAATACAAGATTGAAAAGTCTCAAGGTGATAGAAGCAATGTTCTGTGATTCCATTAAAAGAACATTATGAAGAGGAGGGAAGAGAGAGAAACCGGGTGAGGAGAATGGCTGTGGCAAAACTCGAGGAGATAATGGAGAGAACGGAGAATGGAGTTCAATGTCAAAAAAGAAGTGGCGAGCTATTCTAGGAGGCTCTGGCGGGGGTCGTCGAACGCCGTGAGAGTTCCAGTAATAATGGACAATGCGGTGAAGTGAGCGGACAGGTCGAGCACAGGCAGAGGAGGCGAGCGCAAGAATGTATTCTGCTAATGGCGGAAAAATACAATCCAAACACCGCGAGGTGCAGCATCAGTTCCACTTAGTGCGCTGGAGAGCGAGGAAATCAAACACATTGTCAGAGCTTACACACGCTTTCAGAAAGCTTCAAGGGGAATGTTAGTGTCTGCGAGCAAAGATCTTTTCCACACCGAGAGAAAGAAAGCGTCTCACATCTTTAAATACAAAGGGGGCCAGAGCTGCTTTGAACCGCCGCGCCTCAGAGGAGCACGAGTGCACGGATTCCAGGAGCTGATTGGTGATATTACATCTTTGCTACGTGGAGGCAAACGCTCTGATTTGTTTGACTTTGCATGACGGACGGTAAAATGGGATCCAGCACTTAGCAGAAGCGTAACACACACAAACTGTCCTCTGGCATTCAAACACAACCAGCCCACGATTACTCTCAGCCAATGACACGAGCCCACTGCGTGCGTCGCGTTCTCAGTGGCCGCTACGCAGTCAACCAGTTCCTCAAATAAGTGCCATTGATTTGTTTTCCATCCTCTTTAATCTGCCACGAGGCTCTTTTGCATGCAATCAGTCTTTTTTCCTCATTCTAGGATCCGCCGCTCCAGCCCATTCAGCTTCTTTTCAGGAGAGGAGCCCAAACTTTCTCCTGCTGCATATTTATGCCCGGCTGTAAACATATTAGGCGCCGCGAGTGGAATCTACTGTCGGCAAATGTACCCATCAGATCAAGAGGGATGTTGTTTTAACAGCCATTTTACCAAGTCCACCTTTAACCCTGAAAACTCATTACTCACTGTTTTTTTTTTTTTCTTTATCAAAAATCTGAAATTATTCTGGCATTATCTATATTTTTCGGACTCTGTATAAACAGTTTAGTGACAGTGGAGTGAAATAAGTTAATCTAATATAATCAGTCTCAATAAAGTCCAGATAGCACATCAGCAATTTAACAGTAAAATATGAAAGAACTTCTATCAGGAGATAATCTGCCGTGTGAGAGAGAGAGAGAGTGTGAGAGGAGAGAGAGAGAGAGAGAGAACGGTGTGTTGGAGGCGGACGGAGCTGGTGAGCGGCAGGCGGAGACCGAGTGTTAATCAGAAGAAGTTTACACGTCGTTAATGTGCTGCCCACGTAGCCTGAACTCTGTGGAAAGCCTCCACAGCCTCCGACTAATTTTCCAGATTAATATGTTTATGAGTTGCCTAGCTGCAGCTCCTACCGCTGAATCCCGCTCCGACGCATTCAACGTTTCCCCTTCATCCCCCCACTCGTCCTCCCTCCTGTCTTCCCCTCTCCCTCTGCACTGTGGTTAGTGATGGCCCGGTGCTTCATCTTGTCACTGGAACTCACCGCAGGAACGGGGATCAATAATTAAGGGACTTTGCTGGAAGAGCCACATCGTACTGCTTTTGTGTTATAACTTCTCTATGCATCTATACTCTCGTATACACACTTAACAATATATAGAACACACACACACACTGCTGCATACAGGAATGATTTAAAGGTACAGTGTAGAGTTTTCATGGCAGGCACGGTTGAGTTGTTCGTAGTGTTTTGTGCTTTTAATCCTTTTACATTAGATATTAGATAATATTATCTATGTTTCATCCCATAAAACACCCAAAACCAACGAGTGTAGCCCATATAACTGAATCCATATTATTAGAATAACATCATTGAACAATAACTATTCAAAACCACACACATGAGATCAACTTTTGAGTGACCCAGTCATTTATTTAGAGTTAAAGGTCCAGTGTGTCGGATTCTCTATTGGCAGAAATTGAACAATCACCTGAAACTAAGATTCTTTAGTGTTTTTGTTACTTGAGAATGAGCCGTTATATCTACATCAAGAGCAGGTCCTCTTCCACGGAGGCTGCCATGTTGAGCCTCCATGTTTCTACAGTAGCCTGGAGTGGACAAACCAAAACACGGATCTAGTCATGACCATTCCTGTCTTCATGTTGCCTGTAGATTCCTCTCCACACCTAAAAGTAGGGGTAAGGCGAGGACGTATTCCACGTATGGCCATCTGCAACCTCACCACTAGATGCCACTAAACCCTACACACTGGTACTTTAACCCTTACGAATACCAACTTGTTTTGTAAATACTCAAAACTGTCCCGAACAAATAGACTTTTAACACTAGTGTGAGAAATTCTTGCAACAGCTACAAATCCCATGTGTCTTAGGCGGATATATAGTAATTTTTCCATCCATGCATATTATCTACCTCTCTATCTTTTGTGCAGAATGTGGACTATCCTTTACCAAACAGCCATTTGGATCGTACACATTAAACATTGATGACTTTAACGTGCCACGCAGGGAGCATGAGGATAACATGCTACGGCACCACGACAGATGGAACTATTTCCGTATCTTTGACTGTAATGCTTGTGCGAGTGTGGTTTCCTCTTCGAGGGTCGAGGACGCTCCCGCTCGTGGACATGTTCCCCTCTAGAGAGAATCATTCATTCAAACAGCCGAAGAGACGGCGAAGCTCTTTGCTGGGACACTCTCCACCCACTGTAATATAAATGAGGACAGGAAGTAGGTTGGGTGACCCGGAGGACCTTGCTGTATGTTGGCTCTCTCCTGCAGCCATGTAAACTTTGCCCAGGGACTGTAAGCTCACCAATAATTCATCCAGAACAACAGTGAGAGTGACCGCTGCTTCTACTTATCTACTCAGAGGACACTGGATCCCAGCGTATCCAGCACAGCTTTTATTAAGTGAACCAGAATCCACTTGCACAAACGTGTGGCACCCAGACAGACACATTTGGACATCATCAAAAAAAGATCAAGGATCTGCTTACATGCTCATTGTAAGCAGTGTTCATTAATACCAGAAAACAGAGAGCGTTTCTCTATGCTATTATATGAGATATAAGACTGAGGTGAGCCAATAGAGAAGACAACTGAGCGGGAACATGGCAACAAAGCGGCCGCCTCACTCTGCGCCCTGCACAAACACAATTACCGCTTAGAGACGTGCTCAATTTGACTATCATCACAGACGTGTGCATGTGTGCGAGTCAGCTGGTCGGCCTCAGCTTTTTTCTCGGCAATAGACGATGAGGAAGGCAACAACGGGAAAAGCGCCATGTCAAATCGATAATCCCTTGAACTCCTCAGAAAAAAACGAGGAGTGAAACGTGGACATTTAGCCCTGTACCCGGGATTACGGGACGCCGTTCCTAATAAGGGAGGGGAAATGAAAACTGTCGTATGAAATAGCAGCTGAATCCAGGTCCAGGTGAGGCTGCGTCACCTCAGTCCACTTCTCTGTCTTTCCACCTCCAGCTCTGTTTGCCTCTGTCTGTTGTTGTTTACCCTGACTACTAATGTGGCTTTTTTTTCAAACACAGACACTGAGGGAACATTAACATCGGAAAGAAAGGTGTCGTTTTGAAAGTGCAGCAGCCGCCTGCTCTCACTGAATCTGCTTATTAGTCATGTAAACATAATCAAAAAAGCCACGCAGAGAGTGGGGCTTTCAGAACGCCTGTTCACGGTGACCGCGCTTTGTACGTTCTGTTTTCTTTTCAGCCGAGCTTTTGTCTGCCGCTGCCTCCGCGCGCGCACAGAGCCGCCGCGGCAGCCGAGGAAACCTGGGCCAGGACTTAGCAGGTGTTTAAAGTTTTAACACATTATCCCAACTCCCCTGGAAAACAACGTTCACTGGAGACACAGAGACGGAGGGAGAGAAAAAAAAAAAGAAAGTTAAGTCAAACCGCCTCTGAATGTTTCATAAGGTGCCTGAGCCTGGAGGATAAGTGAGACTGACATCGGCAATGAGAGAGAGCGGGGGGGGGAGCGACAGACTGAGAGAGAGAATGTGGAATTTCAGAGAGGATTCAGATGTTTCTCCCGACGTGGAGAGGGCGCGCGGCGTTTATCTCAGCGTACTGTAGATTTTGCCGTGGCACTCATTACAAGCCTTGTTCTGGGAAGTGTTCTGCACGGCAACGCAGGGGAGAATCAGAATGCATCCACCCACAAGAGAAGGAACCAAGAACATACGGCTCTAAAAAATCACTCCTCATCTGTCTGTCTATATGTATTTAAATGAGAGTTGTGTTTTTAATATCTCCATAAATATCCTCGGGGCACGAGATCACATATCCACAAATATACAGTGAAATAAATCGTATTCTTCTTTTAATCAAATCAAACACCTGAAACTAAATCACAGTGTTTCCTGTGGATTAAGGCAAATTCCTCTTAATGAACATGTATAATTTTAAAGAGGCTTTTGTTTTTATTAGTTTATGTAAATCTTTTTTTAATTTGATTATTTAAAATGTTCCTGTTGTATGTATTAAATCATTAACTAATGTATTAATGGGCTTTTCTTTGTTGATTTTGTTGAAAGCTTTCGGGGGATGATATTCACTTCAAAACCAATTCACAGAGTTTAATTAATAGATTGGATAAATTACTTTAAATGAATCAGGCAACTCCCAAACCCTCATTTCGCTACAGGACATAATCATCACGCTGTGTCTCAGTGGGCGGCGTGTTACCTCCGCAGCAGCAGTTTGGGGTGGTTCTTGCTCTCCAGGTTGCGGTCGATGAGGTCCGACAGCAGGTGCTTCAGGACGTCGGTGGCGTACTCCAGCCGCCCTTGCAGGGCCGTCATGATAAGTGAGGCCACGTTGCCGCGGTCCCTCATGGAAAAGGAACGCTGCATTTCCAGCGTGCGAATGAAGGTGAGCAGGAACAGTTTGTTGTTGATGAGCTGGCCGAACAGCTTCAAGGCCTTCTCCACATTCTGCTGGCCGTTACCTGACACCTGGATGGACGAGGGAGAAGAAATGTTAGGGCTGAACATCTTCCAGCACTCAAACTTTCATTTAGACTTTGAATAGCGATGAGTTTTAACAACTGTTGTTCCTCAGCTTCCATCCTGACCTTGTCTCACACAAAATAAAGATTTTTCCAAAGGGACCAAAACCCTCGGTCATGTTTCAGTTCAGGCAGACAGAAGTTCCCACTCATCGCGGGTAACCGAGAGGATCTTAATCAATTATTGACCCAGGTCTGTTAAAAAGCATTGTAGCCCGAGTTAGCTGCCATTTCACTTCTAAGTCACATGTCAAATTACTTTCCAGTGTAAGACAATCCCTACGTGTCAAAACTCACTTTCTTTTACTTTCCCCCCCCCAAAAAAAAGTTTGGATATCTCATCCAGGGTTTGAGGACAGAGGGCGTTGTATCCGGCACAGACTGTACAACCCCGGGAAAATGTGAGAAATGGGTCTGTATAAGTACAACTGACTCGACTTGACCTTATTTGATATGAAAACTTGTCAAACTCAGAATGTCTCGCTTCTGCAACTTACTGAAGGAATCACTTTGGAAGTGGAGGATTTTCAACTCTTGACTTGAGATTTTAAAAAAACGTGGGAGATAACTTTTAGGCGCATTAGTCTCAAATCGGCGCGATTATCCTGTGGTGTGCAGCAGCCTTTACAGGGACAGTCTGATCTGAATCCCTGCACCCAATAAAGAATCCCACCCTGCCTCACACACAATCTACAAATAGAAAGGTGGGCCTCTATCACCACGATTCCATACCTCCGATGTTGGGACCCGCAGTCCTGCCTGAAGACAGGGAATTATTCAATTCATTACTCTCATACCGCAACCACTGGTGGATGAAATAGCCATGTGCCTGGACCCTGTTTTCCATGAGCGAGCTTGCAGGTGAGATTTACATGCATGTTGCCCAGCATGATCGGCTATATGTGTGCATGTGTGTGGGACCTGAGGGTGGAAAGGATAAGTGCAATCATTTCCCCTGCAAGCACTTTACTGCTTATAGAGGTTCCACTGTAGGCGTCTGGTGAAGACAAACACAACCACTCCTTCTTCTTTTAACTCAGTTTGACTTTCTCTTGCCCTTTCTTAATGCATTTGCTGCCTATGTGTCTCATTCATCTTCCTTCCAATTCATCTCCCCCCCTGTCTCTCCCTCTCTTGGTCTCTGTCTCTCACTACCTCCAGTTCTCTGAGGACAGGATGATCCTCGATGCCGGGGAAGAGGACCCTCATGGCGTACGTCCTGTAGTCCAGATGGGGGATTCCAGCTCGGTCCAGGTCGCTGGTCAGCTCATTGATGTCCGTCTGTAACTCGGCAAAAGCTGAGAGGAAAGAAAACAAAGACAAGAGAATCCGTTTATACTTGAGACATACAGCACATATATAAAACTCTTCTGTAATCCCCCGAGGACCGAATGCGTGCACCCTTCTTATCTTCATGGTCTTCACTGCCGTTATAATGAAGTCGACAGTTAGAGCTCAAGATGTCAGAGAAACTCCATGTTTCTCATCTTTCCCCTAAAAAAACACAGAGCTCGCTCTTCCTCATACACAACACACACACATGCACAGCCCCTTGTCACTCATTTTTATCTACCGACCAGTAAATTAGCTGCAGCCGAGGCTCAGAAGAGTGTGTGTGGACCCAGCGTGAGGCTGCAGGTGAGCACTGGTTAATTGGCTCCATCCTGCCTGGCTCGTGTTCAGGCTCACGGCTCAGTTGCTCTGCCTCGCTGCCCTGGGCGGCTCCCCCGTCTGCAGCCTATCACAGGAGCAGCGGCGGTCCCCATAACACCCTCCTCAAAAAACTCCACCATCTCCAGCCACAGTCTCAGCCCTCACCTCCGGGCCCCCAGGCCCCCTGTGACTACCGGGTTTACACGCCAACACATGAGCCTACAGGCACACGAGGGATGTGTGCACTAATACGGAGGCACCCAGGTATGGTCCAAATCCCCCCGCAGGGTAGCACACTCCTGGTCACTGCTAATGGTTAAAACATTAATCTTCTCCTTTCCTACGGTTGCCGGTGTATGACTGATTCCCCCTGTTTCCTCCTCTGTCTGTCGGTGTAACCGTCTGTCATTCGACCGCTCAGGAAGTTTGCTGCAATAGGGTGTTAGGGTGCTAAATAAAAGTGGATGAGCGACTCAGGGGTAGCTGGAGGGGATGAGTAATAAGGTCCTCTCTGGCTGATGAAATCTCCTGAACGCGGTTGAATATAAACCTCACTTTCGCCGTCTCAGTGATTGGCTTTAATGACCCCCATGATGACATCAGGGGCCAATCGGCTGTGTCTATTTGAAAGAACTCATGTAGAACTGAAGGTTCGGAACACAGAGCTTGTTGTGTGGTTGAACTGCTGTTTGCAGGAGCGGCTGCAGGTCAGCCTGAGGTTATCTGGGGTCCTCCCACTGGGTCGGAGTCAAAAGGTCAGATTGACTACTGTGCCCTCGTTTAACCCCCGAGCCACAAGGGAGGTGCGTTTAAAAGCAGCTGTGTGTTGCAGTGACACTCGCAACATGGTGTGGGTCACTTTTGTGTGGCTAAAACACAGCTGCACACAGAAAACACACAATTACAGAAGTACGGAAACACACATAAACATAAACGTGGAATTATCCCTTAAAACATGAATAAAATGTACTAAACATAATGTTCCTCTCGCTGGGAGGAGGTTTGCTTCGCTCTAACGAGAAACTCTGTATTCATGTGTCAGCCTGTGTGCTAGTCTGTGTGTACAGCATGCAAACTAGAAAGCAGAAAGAACTGCGAGATTTTGCTACGTGACCAGACAGGTCACACACGGGGCTAACGGGCCGAATCTGAGTGTTGTGGAATAAAAGCCGGATGACTCACTGCCCCAGATTTGGAGATATTTCCACTGAATTATTCAACAAACACAGACAACCAGTAATTTACTTACTGTACTATATGCACAGATACACATTTTTTTTTCCTTTTAAATGATTACAGCCTGTACGAGAGAAATGCATTCAGAGAGCAGCCTCGAGAATTACTGTGTGTAAATGTAGATTCCAAGCGAAACAGACCCGTAATCTTCCCCCAGTGAAAACAGTCCGCCGCTCCACAGTTTCCCACTCGCTCTGCGCGCTGACTCTACAGCTCTTACCTTCTTTGCACTCCAGGGCAACCCGAGACTCCAGGTTGTCCATTTGCATCTGCAGGCGCTTCAGGGTGAGGTCATTTTCCCGCGACTTCCGCTTGTAGGCGATGAGGACGAGGATGACGATGATGAGGAGGAGGCCTCCGCCGGCGGCGATGCTGACGATGGCGGGAAGGGTGAGCAGGCTGTCGGACATAATGTGGACCGCGCCGGGGGAAACGTGGAGACCACCTACTTGAACCTGTGGGAGGACAACAAACACGCTTAATCACAACTAATCTACGAGTACACCTTCCTGCAGAGACTGTAGAAAAATCCTAAAACACAAAGGTTAGCTGCATAATTTACTCACATTTGAACAAATTATAATCAGTGGTTGCAAGATCAATCAAATGATAATTGATGCACAGCAAAGTCTTATAAAAACAGAGGTAAATATTGAAATTGATTCTGAGTGCAAACAACAAACTGCCTCCTACACACTGATGTCGAGAGGCAAACAAGTCCGAGGCCCAATGACGGAGCACGCAACAAAAAAATAATTGCTGTTGATTCTGGCAGAACATTTCGATAGCTCTAGATTGACTCACGCAGTTCTCCCTTTGACCCCCTTCCTTTCGCTGAATGAATGATGAAAGCATTGCAAACTAATGGAGTTTAGAGGCCAACTATTATGAAGAATAAATCAAAAACGCCGCGGAGAGGGAGAGAAGTTTAGGCAGGTGGAGGCTAACGAAGACACAGACATGTGCTCACCATGACTTTGTATTGCCCGGTGAGGTTCGGCGGCTCACACAGCAGCTGGCTCTCAGACACGGTGACCGAGCAGGGAGTCTCTCCAATCAGCACCGTGTAGTTAAGCTTCACCCCTCCCGATGCTGGGGGAACCAGGTTTCTGCCCTGTGGGCATGTGGGGATGGACAGAGGGGTGTGAAATTAGGAGGAAGACACACACAAAATTGGAAAATCCCACAATTCTAAAACCCCATGAAGCAAATATGTCACCTAAATGCACTGTAAATTACACTGTAACAAATTGCTGTAGTTTCTACAGTAAAATTTTACAGTAACGTCTTGTTCTGTCGTTTTACGAAGTTTACCTGTATATCGCAATGCATCATGGGCCAAATATAATTACAGTAGCTGACAGCATTTTTCCACAATAACACATTGTAAAATTACAGGCAAGTTGTTTTCTGACTGTAGATGGTGCATGTTACAGTTAAATACTGTTGATGTCGATTGCGTTGCACGAGGCGGTTTGAAAGAGGACCTTGACATGAGAGCAGGGGAGCAGAGGAGCAACAGTGTACTTTACCTTGAGAATGATGGGGGAGCCGGGTTTTTGCTCCAGGACTCCAGAGGCGCTGAGCGGCTCGAAGTACGGGTTTGGGTAGTAGAGGAGGTTGGTGTTGTTGTACACCAGCAGCGCCTGGACGTTGTTGAAGATGAAGCCGAACTCGTCTGCGTGCTTCACCGTCTCCAAACCCGGGAGGTATTCTGCCGCCAGGGATGGAGCCAAGCAGCTCATGCTCGTGGTGTTCAATACCTTACACACCTAAAGGAGAACGAACAAAAGAAAATGTGTGAGAAAATCACCTTTTTGAGACACTGACGTAGACGAGTTGCACACAAACACTAAACGAATCATGCAGTGTCGGCCCGAGTCCCTGAAACATGTGGTTCTGTCGTCCAGGAAAAGGCTCAGACGGTTTTCTTTTTCTCCGACTCCAAAACAACCCCAAGTTTCCAGCTGATCCATTATAAAGCCCTTTGTTTAAGTGGGATTCTAACTGAAACTCACTGGGAACAACATGAACTCTGCAGGGAGCTCACCCGCCTAATAACTGGAATTTAAAAAATCCTCATTGTCTGTCATTATTATTATTGGCCTCTTTATTGGGGAGGAAGCCTCTACTAGAGTAAATTGCTGCGGAGGCTTCACTGGAAAACACTGGAGGACACGGAGGATGGAGGCATCGTTCCTCTGTTTCCTCAGGTAGAGATTGAGCTATGGCTCTTTTATTACTCCATCCATCCAAAGCAGCTCGGCTCTGGAGGGAAGGGGGAGTACGGATTGATCGCTGCACAGCACTCTGCTCAGAGAGGTTTTTATCTCCTCTCACTCCCTCCCTCCCTCCCTCCCTCCCTCCCAGCTCTCTCTCTCTCTCTCTCTCTCTCTCTCTCTCTGGGGAAGAAACTTAATTAGAGGTAAACATCATCAGAGCTGCTGAGCGCCGGAGACGACCACACCTCCTACCTGTGGGTCTGCGGCTGCGGAGAAAGCCGGGGGAGATCGATGCAAACTCGTTTTGTGCAGAATGCACCAATTGTGTTTTGCCAGCATGGTGCGAGGCGAGTGTGACGGTAGAGGTGGAAGGAGGGACTGGTCTCTTTATTTACTTTACTCTTGCATATAGATTGTAAGGTGTTTGTGTGTTTTCACCTCGTAGAGCATTGGACCTCAAGGTGAAAATAAATTCATGTAATGTGTTTATGATTTTAAGCTGCAACCACTGATTATTTCAATGATCAATTTTTCTTATTAGGGCCCGAGCACCGACGGTGGGAGGCCCTATTGTATTTCGAAGGATTTGTTTTTCCCTTTTGGGGCTTTTTCAGGACCTAGACGCTCAAATCGTTACCAAAGTGTGCAGGGAATTCAAAACCCCAAAAAGTAATTGTATTCTGGAGTAATTTGAAATGGGCGTGGAAAAATGGCTCAACAGCGCCATCTAAGGAAAAGCCCCTCAGTTAGCTTTCACTGATCTTCACAAAAATCGTAGCAATTGAATGGTGCAATTTGAAAAAAGCAACAGGAAGCCCGCCATTTTGACTTTAGTGGCCATCTTGGCCATTTTCCACTTTTTTACTTTGACAAACTTGTCGTAGGGCTTTCATCAGATCAACTTCATATTGAGGTGAGTGTCATCTAAACAAGATGGAGATGTAAACTACCTCGAATTTAGATTTGTCATCACACGGTGTGACCGTGGCGAAGGCGTAGAATCTTGATGATTCGCCAAGAAAGAGGGATCTATTATAACTCCTCTGTGCATTGTTCCATCAGCCTCAAACCTCATTCACACATTCACAGTCCCGCCCTGATCAGATCCATGTGTCAATATTGACTCATCATTACAGCGCCACCTGCTGGCGACAGGAAGTGACATGTTTTATACTTTGATGCACTGCTCTTGGCTGCTTTACAATATACAGCTCATAAGAGCTCAGTCAAGTCAAAGGACCATGGTCAGATTTGTGACATTTCCTCAAACCGTGTAAACATTGAGGTGCGGCGAAGGTTCATCCTTCGCCAAAGAACACGATGTTGTCATAACTCCACTGTGCATTGTCCTATCACTACCAAACTTCTGTCACATGATTAGAGTCCAAGACTGAACGGCTCCATGTGTCAATATTTCCTCAGTGTCATAGCGCCACCTACTGATTCACCATGAAACAGGAAGTACTTTGTAAATCCACTCTGCATTATCCAACCGGCTCCGAACTACTGACCTATGATCACAATCCTGACCTGAACAGCTCCATATATTAATATTAGTTCAGGGTCATAGCGCCACCTACTGATCAGTGTGAAAATTAAGTTGTGGTAACATTGTCCAATTGACACAAAATTGCTCACGCTACATCAGAGCCCCTACTTGAACAGATCTATATGTCTGTATGTAATAATAGTGATGGCGCCACCTACTGGCAACATGAAGTAAGTTTTGTTTTACAACTATCATTCGATTTACATAAAATGTTCACAGTGTGATGTGCAATTTATAGCGTTTTTTTTACAGTATTTCAATCAAAATACTTTAGTGTGATTGATTTCCTTGGGTTTGACTCACTGATTAATCGACTAATCGTTTCAGCTCTATGTGACTCATGCTGGACAACAGCCAGAAATCCAGATTTACGAGCGACTGCTCCAGTAACGATTCCAGCTCCACCAGTCTGTCGCTGCACCACAAGGTCTGAACGCTCTGCAGCAGCTTCCCCTGGTCCTGTGACATTTTCTTTTCTTTAGAATTCACACTTTACGAGCTAGCAGCAAATTACAAGAGCGGGATGATAAGCCCTTTAAAAAAATAGATAACACGACCAGGTAGGACTCCTGACACACTTTCACCGAGTTGAGTTCGGGTGAAATCACATAAACCACTGACAAAGTTGAAGGAGCGATGAGAGTTTCCACCAGATTTCACAGGGGGCTTTACCAGGCGGCACAGGAGTGACTAATGAAATCTGAAGCAGCGCTGTTCTAAGATTCAAACACCCAAACATACTCAATAACCAGTAAAGCAACGTGCGATCAGATTGTTGTTCACAGTTTACTCGCTGCTGCGTGGAGAGGACGGTAAATGATTAATGAAGGAATGAATAATGTTTTTTGTTTCCCACGACGTTTATACAACATGTAGGAACACATCTGATTTAAATCCACTCCTCTGATCGGTGCACGAGAAGCAAAAGGTCTCGTGAACGATGCGAGTTCTCCAGCTGAGGGCTGCTCTCTTCCCATGCTGGTAAAGACAGGCCCCAGATGCTCCGGCAGCTTCATGACTGTCACGTCGGAACAGCGAGGCATTTGCAAGTCAAGTACAGTTCTGACTACCATCTGCTCTGCCTGAAATGGATACTGTGGGGTGGTGGTGGTGGTGTGTTTTTTTATTTCTCCTACACTGTCCTCACTTTCTCTCTCTGAAATCCTCTCCTTCATTGAATCCTGTCAGGACGGAAAGCTGCTGCTATCACGCAAGATGTTTTGCGAGGAGGGAGCGCTGGGTAAATGGGACAGCGTGGGATTTAATAAAGACAAAGGTTTTTGTCTGGGTTCCTCTGTGGGTGGAGCAATAGATGGCGAATGATACCTTTTGCATGACTTCTGCCTTTAAATAAATGGATTATAGGTCGTTTTTTATTATTCCATAGGTCATTCTACTGAAGGATTTATAAGGATTAACTAGATTTTGATTATTTCCTCCAGCTAAGCAGAAAGCCACGATATGCAGCCAACACGCCACAGACTCCAAACAACATTATTCATTTCTTTCTTTTATATCTAGCGCATCACAATAAAAGCACAGCTCTGTATATTGCCAACTGCAGAGTATACAATAGTACATCCTTTCCTTTAGGGCATGTGGAGAGGGAGGCAACACATTGTTCAGCATTGATAAAGTGAACTGAGGTCAACAGATAGAGAAAATAATTGGAATCTTGGCCTCATCTGTCTTCTTTTCTCTGGCGCTGGATGGAACCAGGGTGTTTTAAGGCAGTAACACTCCAGCCCCTCTGGCGGAATACATTACCACGATCTACTGTGCTTGCTGCAGCCCACTCAACCATTCAAAGGTCTCTGGCCAGGGTAGAAGCGAGAGGGTGAGAGAGAGAGAGAGAGAGAGAGCGTCAGGGAGGAGTAAGGGAGGGAGAGAGGACGGCCTGGCTGTGGAGATGTGCGTAGGAGAAATGGGAAGAGGGGTCACTGAGCCAAAGGTCACCTGGAGGCTAACATTCGATAGCTAGTCACCGGCTCTGGCTGTACTTTGTTTTATCCTACACTCGGTCTATTTTCCCTTCCTGCCTGTCATTCCAACCAACTGCTAAAACTGGCATTGACTCTAATCTGTCCACACGAGGTCTGTGTGGTATTTAAGCTGGTGCAAATCCAGTATTTTACTTTTAAAAATATATTTGCAATGCTGGGAGTGAGAAATCATCTGCCGTGACTGATTCTCAGCTTCGTGCATTCATTTAACGAGTGCCTGTTCGTCTTTTGAAGTCGATACGAAAACTCCGCAACAGAGACGTCAAAGAGGAAACCGCTCCGTCCCCCAGATGATTGAATGAGCCTCTCATCATGCTGATACGGCTGCGATTACATGCACATGTATGACACTGCAACACGTGTACAGTCTGAACATGTAAGTTAGTTTCGAGTCTACATTATCATTCCATCTCTGATCAAGGTGGATCCCATCTTAGCGTGTTCTCCCCATGTCTGAGAGGGTTTCCTCCAGCTTCCCCCCAATGAATGATAATATAATACAACTTAAAACACTCCAGACTTTGTCCAGAAGTTTGTCGTTCACATATGAAGAACTGGACGTTCTCCGCTCAGACGCCAACAACACAAAAACCTCAGAGGCGTTCAGGTGACGGGTGGAGCAGCACACACCGGCGTCAGCACTTATCCCCAAAAGCTGTTGCATCTTGTTGTCTTACCAAACCGACATCTTCATCCGTGTCTTATTCATCCTGAGATATTCATATCATATTCATAACCTCCTGATGTATTCTCCCTTTGGCTCACTCTGAAAATGATTCTGTGTTTTTACTTGATAGATGACAGGAGAAACTCCGGCGATTGTCTGCAGCAACTGACTTGGACATTTGTGTTACAGCCTCTCAGAATAATGTCAGGAGATAATCAAGAGTGAAGTGCATGTCGGAAAGCATCTTAAATGTAAAGCCATGTGAAACGCTGAGGACTAGTCCAGGGTGAACCCCGCCTCTCACCCCGTGAGTGATTGGCTCCCCCGTGACCCTCAAATCAGAAGCAGTACAAATAATAATAATGGATGGAAGGCCTTGATCAGCAGCATCCTCAGGTGCTCACACAATAAGATTGATTGAAAAGAGAGGAGCGTGACACACCAGTGCACAACACCTCCTATGATGAGCCGCCGAGCTGTAGACGCACCTGATGTGCCGAACCCGACACTCGGTCCAGGTGCCTGAAGTGGGGCAAGCGCAGCAGATGAAATCTCTCTGGGACAGGAAAAATGTTAGGGAGCTTTTAAATAACCCGTTTAGCTTCAAAGATTATGACAAATGTTTCAATTGCGAACCTGGTGACAGATACAGAGCTTTTCACAAAGAAAATTGTCTTATTCTCCCCCTCACTTTCTTTCACCGAATCTGTGCCGGCGACACAAGGGAAGGAAAGAAGAGAAGCAATTTAGTTTGAGACAGGGGATCATTTGAAGGCTGGCTGACAGACAGCAGCTCTTATTGCTATAGGCCGTCCCGCTGTTTGCCTTCCTCCGGTGACAAAAGGGAAAAAGGGGGTAGACCGGGAAGAGGGGATGAAGTACGGGTAATTGTAACCATAGCATTTAACAGAAATTCATTCTCCGTGGCTGTGAGGGCAATCAAGACGGTGACATGAGCTGCTTTTTTTTCACGAGGCGCTAGGTGGGGAGTGACGAGAGACGAGGCCCGGTGGAGACGAACAATTCTGTCTCAAAGCCACGGAAACGGACAAATCAGACACGAGTCAAATCCTATTTCACCGGCGATTTCTCCTTCATCAGGTATTTCATTCTTTTCTCTAAACAGAAAATCTGCAGAGATGTGTACTTTACAGGAGAAACTCAAAAAGGTCTTTCAGGAGAACTGTGTCCTCGCGTATTGGAAACACACAGAGGGCCCAGAGCAAAGTTATATATTTGGCTGAGGAAGATTCACTAAGCAAGTCAGACACTTAAGGACAATTTTAGACTACTTAGGTCAGGGGTGGGAGGATGTTCTCCGGAGGGGGAGGAAGCACGTTGGGACAAATCTGTGTCTCGTTCTAAAACCCAGATATGGCACCGAGGACGTTTTCGTGTAAGCGTGCACCTTTTGAGATTCTAGAAATGAGTTTTATAGTCCAGTGCCTTCCTGTCCTGTGTGTATCTCTGTTTTCTAAATACAACAGAGTAGAACAGGCCTCATGTATCTTTGCAAAAGTGAGTATTTACCATATAACAACATGAAATATAACTATCAAAATATTGATAAATAGTTATTTTACATATCCAGATGTAGTTCTGAGTAGATATAAGTGTTTGAAAATGTATTTATCATCAACTCCAACTCTGAAACTAACAAAATGCTAATGAGTGATAATATAATAGAACATAAAACACACAGCCTGATTCCTCTCACTCTCTATATCCTTTCTTTTCCCCTTCAGTCCATTCATCTGCCTTCCCCCAGACCAGTGAGAGGAAATCCAATCCTCTTAATTAAACATGGACCCCCAGGACATGGGCTCAAATGCAATTTGTAACGATCTCCCCCAGCCAAGACTTTGATTATACAAGGGCCCTTTATGCCGACCAAAGCCTTCTGAATGCAGTAAATCTCCCATCCGAAGCCATTAGACGCCTCCAGCAACACCTTTGACACAACCTGCCCGGACCCCTCCCCAAACTCCACTCTCCTCCAGCCTGCTCCATTCCTGCCAATACACACATCTGTGTAACAACACTGTGAAATCTCTTGTTCAGGCTGCAGAAGAACAAAAGGGCTGAGCAGGTAGGGGGGGGGGGGGCTGGGAGCTGAGATTTAGCCTGAAGAAACTTGGGAGTAAACTCTTAATTAAATACTACACGCAGACCACTCTCACTGCCGGCTGCATTATTCAGACGCTAGCTGCAGCGCTTAAGACGACCGGGTTCAAGCGGAAGTTAGGGAAGCGTAGAGAGCTGGAGGGGCTGTTAGGAGAGACAGCACTTTTTCTTCTCCTCCAACCAAAGCTAAACATCACTTATCTTGCTTGTATAGGAGGATTTAGAGAGTCAAGCAGGACCTAGTTAGCAGACATTACCCAACGTGTGTATGTAGGAGCATTTTTCTGGTGCACGTGCAGCACATATCTCTACGGGGAAGACAGTGGAAAATGCTTCTTACGTTCACAGACTCTCGGCCGGAGTATTTCACTCGGATCCTGGGCTCCTGGACCACGTCCAGATTGGTTCCGGTGACCATGAGAGGGGTGTTGCCGCTGGAGAGAAAGACAAAGACATGATTTGATCATCGTGTTTGTCAAGAGCCGTCGTAACCTTTTAAAAATCCAAGAGAAAAGAACAAAGGCAATATACAAAGAAAGTAATAGAATCACTACGTCCAACTAAACTTTCTAACTCGGATGTTCGAAAAAACACAAACACATCAAACGGACCCTCATCCTCAAATAATAGTTTTTGCAAGCGGAGGATGATTAGACACGTTTTTTTTAAAACCGACTTCACTGGCTACAATCAGACGGTGCGGATTTGTGTTTGAAAGACCAAAAGCGGCTCGAGCACATAAGGATGCAGCGGCGAATCCCAGGCTTCATAACACAGCAGCACAAACAAAGCAGGAGGGAGGCTGCTGGGTGTGCGGCTCTCCCTGCAGCTGTTTGGGCTGATGTTGATGTGTGTTGTGTTTGTTGTTGTGCCTGTCAGTGTGGGTGTGCTGAATATAGATGCATGGGACTGGAAATACTGTAATAACAAGTGCAGGATGGGCATGTGCTATCCGGCTGTGGGTTCATGCAGAGACCTACTCAAGATGGACCTTGAAGTGTCTACAGGCTCATTAAATTATATACTCTACTGTGGAGATAAGACTGAGGCTGCTCTTCCTCCTCAATTACTTTTTAATCAAATCTTTATATATTCAGGGGAAACAAATTGAGAGCAAAGTCAGTGGTGCCCTGGAATTATTTATAGACAGATGACAAGAGGAGTGCAAGAAAAAAGACAAAGAGAGACAGTAACACACAAGTAAATATAATATGCAGTGAATAAAACAGATTTATAAAGAAAAACTGGGTCAATCATCATACAGGAGGTTTGTCTGGTAAACGCTTATTCTACGAGGAGCTAGAAGTTGAATTTCCAGTACTTTAATTAGTTTGAATTAAGGGTGTGGACAACAGCATGTAAATAATAATCTGTATAACATTACTTGTACAATCTGAATTCTACTGTGAAAAGAAACGCACCTAAATTAACCCAAATTCACATTTAAGCTTCTTAGTTTGTTCGTCAACATCGGTATGAAAAGATGATGTTACATCCAAGCACACCCGGTTACTTATAATAACCAATATTGTATTTGTAAACAGTAAAGGTTAGAGGGTATTTGATTTGGAATCTGATGAAAAGTATGATTTAATCATTTCAAATAGACAAAAGAAATGATTTCAAATTAGACAAATCTTTGTAGGTACTGATGTGTTTTGTCTCATATGTTGTGTTGTTACTTATTGTTATGCATTGTGCCCAATATTAGTCTGTATATATTGCTTGGAAGTGTAATTTTATTTTCATGTTAGGTTACCACTTTAAAAACTGTCCAGGGACAACATGTGAAAACGAGCCTGTTGAGCAAACTCATTTTGCTGTTGATTCTTGAGCATTGTCCCTGTCAAATAAACACATAAATGAAAATGGAATAAGTAAATCACTGGTTCATCTGCATAACAGTGAATGTGACAGTTACTTATCGGTAAAACATGGCCATCTACGCACAAACGGAACAGGATGGGACAAAGCACAGAGCCCTGTGGCACTCCATATTTAAACTTCTGAGAAAACAGATGATGACCAATGCAACTGACTGATGCCAGAGATCTGTCATTAAGACAAGTGTGAAACCAGCTACAGGCATTTGTGTTACAACCAATAGATCCAGAGATCCACTGTGTAAAATTAATTCACAGCACTTGTTATTATGATTTAATACACTAAAAAGTTGTGCAACCTAACTATTACCCAGTTCCTTCTGTCTCCCACATACAAAAGCGGATTGTGAAAGAGTCGAAGAAGGACGACTAATTTCCCGTCCTTCTCCGTCCGTCTCCCCTTCACTTCCAACCTCTTCTTCCTCTGTGCAGTCACACGTCTGCCGCAGCGTCCCCTTCACTCCGTCTCTCAAGCCCACGCCATCTGCTGCGGACTCACACCTCTGATAGCACATTGTTCAGGCAAGCCGCTATCTCATTTCCATCCCTCTCCCCAGTTTAATTAGGATTGCAAGACCTTCAACAGATGGATCAACACCGTTGTATGATAGGAGAATGGAAAAGAAATCCAAATCTCAACAGTGACCCTCCTCTCCAGTCTGGGGGCTGCGGCGCGTCTATCAGATCCAGACTAATTGGAAGAGAACTGAACACTAATTGAAATATTGACTCATGCCTGGTTGTTTCCACTGGCCTGGTCAGGCTGTAGCTTCAAGGCTGGCGGTGGTGTTGTTGCAGACGTGGATGAAATAATGCCTCACGTGTACAATCGGGGTTCTGTGTGCGTTAGGACTTTACCTCGCGATGCTCCAGTCTGGTTCCATGCGCTGGACCGTCGGGTCTTCGATGTACTCGAAGGTGAGGCTCTCTCTGATCTGAGCATGGTCCACGCCCACGCTGATCTGCACCGGGCCCACGCCGGACAGCGAAGGGGCTGAGTAGCAAACTATCTCCGACATGGTCCGTCTGCAAGTGAAGGAGAAGGGAAATAACTTCAGAGTAAGAGTGTGGAAGCTATCTTGATTTCTTAAGTAATCATGCACAATGTATTAACTCACTGGGTTTTCTGAACATATACTACAGAGATCTTATTTTGATTACAGAACAGCATCAACAAGGGACGAATTGAATGCATAACAAAGAAGTAATTTGTGGCACAAGCTCAAAATCATTGAGGCAGAAGAAACCCAACCTGCCATTCCCCACTAAAAAGATATCGGAGCTCTAGTAACTGCATGTACGAGCGTTATCCCTGTGTCTATGCTTTCCCCTCCTTCTACACGGCTCCATGTTCTACCTGCCCACCCCCCTTGAATTTGTCCAAATTCATTAGCAGAGGCGAGCTTGTAGTGGAACGGCCCCCCCGTCCTCCTCTCCCTCCCATGCCAGGAGAACAGTGGAGAAACACAAGCCAGTAATTAGCCCCGTATCTCATTAAAGCTGGCTTGACTCCGCAGCCTCGCAGCGCTACAGCGTTACAGCGTGGCAGGGCTTAAGAAAGATGCCTACAGGAGCAGTGGAGAGTAGAAGGAGAGGGGATGGTGGAATGAAACAGAGGGAAACTACAAAAGAGAATAAAAAAAAAACAAGGGGTTATAGAAGAGATGAGCAGATTGATGGAGAGAATGAAAAGCAACGGGAGGGGGAGGAGGAGGGGGTGAAGCACCAGGTTTTCCTGGAAGCTATTATTACAAGGTTTGATGCAGTAGGTCATCAAAAGCTTATTAAGATTTACATAAGTTTCTGACAGAGGGAGCGAGAGAGAGAGCGGCGCTCCCCCCGGGGGACTTCTCACAAACACCGAAGGAAAAAACACAAGAAAGCCACGGAAGATAGAAACTTAATGGGAATAATTCACATCGTCTTGGGAGAAATATTCTCTTGTTTTTTTTCCCCCATATGCTCACAGCATGTAATAAATCTAACTTCCTCTGACGTGTAGCAGTTCAAACTAGTTAAACACAGACACAAAGGCAAAAATCTATTCAGTGCATAAAGATATTAGGCACAAGTGCTAATGTGACAGAAACAGAATCAAGCGGACTATGAAATGTTCCTGGTGGTTTTTGTTTTTACACTTGTTTAGTTGTTTAATGCAGTCGACATCTTTCAAGACAGTGAGCAGATTAGTTCCTCTTCCTATTATCCACATTATACTGTAATGCCCAAACTGTAAAACTGGGGAATTCTAATTTGTCTTTCATTTGCACTTACACTCAACATTTCACTTTTCACCTCGTGTTAATGTGCAAATACAAAAAAAAAAAGAAGCCTTTTCTCCACGAATGTCCGACCATGCGGCTGTTTCAGAGAATTAAACTTGATGGGCTGCTACTAACACGTTTATGTGCAATAAATGACTGCAAGAGGAAAGTCTCACCCGAAGAACTCGCATGTTTGGTTTCCAAACTGCACGTTGACGCTGCTGCCGGCGCCCAGGTTTTCTCCTATTATGGTCACTTTGGTGCCTCCAGACTCTGGACCTCGGCTGGGGGAGAGACCTGTGACGCTGGGAGTCTGCAAAGAAACAGAGGAGGCAGAGATTTCTAATCTATTTCACATTTTGTTTATGTACAAACGGAAGGGATTTTTATTTAAATTTCCCCGGTGTGTGGATCAATAAAGTTTTATCTTATCTTATCTTATCTTAAAGAGGGGTTGAAGTGTGAGAGCAGAGTCATGGGGCAGAAATCACGAGATACAAAAGTCAGAATAAAAGATGGTGTCTCCTGACGGCTTCACGTATTATCACAGATCCCCGGGATATTACAGTTATTCACATTGTGAGGCCGATGGCAGCAGAGTGCAGCGCTGGTGGGTGAAAAGAGGATAAAACCAGGAGCTCTTACAGTCCCTGAGGGAGCGTCCTCCCATGTGTGTGAGTGTGAGGGAAGCATTTTAAAGACAGTCTGAAAATAACCAGTGTTTACTGCCGTCACACAGACGGACAGATGGAGAAGTATCCAAGCAGACAAGCCGTCATACTGACAAACACATGCGGCTCACCCACATGGAATCTGACAAGCACACACATGCACATTCCTACGCGCACAAACATAAAAGAACAATTAAAAAACAGCTAAATGCACACTGTCATTTACACTGCCTCCTTTGCCAAGTGCTCCCGTGTTGCTGGCTCACGGGGAGTTTGTCTTTTTTTGGGGGGGAATTTGAAGAACATTTCTGTAATAGTGTATTTTTTTTTTATTTTTTAGATGGCCTTCAAATACAGGGGGATCGCAAGTGGTGCCAGTTCTGGGCTGTGTGATGTATTCTCAGAGGAATTCCACTGCTGCAACACTGTAGTGAGGAGAAAGTAACAGGGGATTTACAAACAGAGCCGAGAGCATCGCCGTGACAAAACTCAAACCCGCCAGCTCCGAGTGCGACTTCCAGGATGCAGGCTAAAGCAGGTACCAGGAAAACAACAGTATGTAATTACTGGCTGCTGTTAATTGTTAAGGGATCATTAATTGTGAGGGTGTGAGAGAGTGCAAATGGGGAAAGTAGATTATCTGTTAGCCGCGGGCCGGGGCAGACGGCGGATGACGGAGACGGGGGAAACGCGTGCGGACGGGGAGCAGATGATGTTCACCTGCCGTGCGGAGCGCTTGCTTTCCAATTTACCAAGTTGTTTGTTTATCTGACTTTTATTTCTCTCTGGTGACCTCGAAGCGAACATCCAATCCTCTTTGACTGTGTTAACTTCCCCCTGTTTGTCAGAGCTATTGCTGTATTACAGGTTTTTAAAATACCAAAACGCTGTAAGAGCATTACAAAATGAATACTTCGAGGCTATAACAACTAAGACTAACAACCAGGGACCTCCACACACCGGTGATGAGGAGCCTTATTCTGTTAATGGAATATAAACTCATGGATCTCCAGACCATAATCATGTAAGATTCATGGCTCCCAGTTCTGCACATTGTTTCCTGAGAAATGAGCTGATGTGCAACAAAATTCACAGGTTCAGTAAATTTTTGCATAATCCTGCTGACAAACAAACAAACAGACCAACAAACAGACACGGATGAAAACACAACCTCCTTGTTGAAGGTAATAACACGTAAGCACACACAGAGCCGCTTAATTACAATGTTTGTCGTCATGGCAACTCGCACATCATTATTTGCCTTCCGGCGCACAAACAATTACTTCAGTACAGATGAGTTTTAGAACACGGAATATTCTGATTCACTTAAATACGGCTCTTTTGTCGCACTCGTACTGAATACGCTACACTTTGTGGGTGTCATATTAAATTCTATATGTGAGTATTTAGAAGAATGTAGATACATGCGGACGTACCACAAAGGAGAAGAGCTGTGAGGAGCGAGCCCGGAGCTCTGGTCGACACTCTCCAACGCACAGCTGGACCGGACCCGGGCGACTCTCTGGGGGAGCCACGTCCATCTCACACACAATCCTACAAAAGACACAAAACAATTCATTAACGTCCATTTACACAATAAAGTTGAGATCATAGACTGTATACGATAAATGACAGTTCCCCAAAAGCGAAGCCAAATCGTCTTGATAGACCCCTGGTGGCTGGCAGCAGTATAAACCCCCCCACCTTCTCCATGTTAGTGGAAAGTGTCAAGTAAATAAAAAAAAAAAAGATGTTTTCTTTTGTCACTTAGTGTAGTTTTAAATCACATTCATGTTTGTTCAAGTATAAAAACGATGTAAAAATACGGACTTCAAATACTACTGTGTAAACATCATTTTGCAGCATTTGTATCCCACATATTTTGGCTTTATTTCTGCACCAGTAGGAGGTGGAGGTATATAAAAGGTAATGTTTAATCTGGACCAACAAGAATTGAATTAATGCTTGAGTCGTTTATTACTTAAATCAACTAAAACTTGAGTCTTTGTCTTATATGTTTGAATTTTTGACCAAACTTGGTGAAAAGTAATCAAAACACTTTGCTTGATATCGATTTATCTTCCGCTCTGAATGCAATCTGCTCCAGTTGTCTCACTCATTTCATTACGGGACACGTCCAGACAGACATCGACCAGGACCCCCTCAGTCTTTAAATGAAACCAGCGCTCCTCCTCCTCCTCCTCCTCCTCCTCCTCCTCCTCCTCCTCCTCCTCCTCCTCCTCCAACTTCAACACACCCAACCCGGACTGAAGTAAATTTTCCCAGCAACGACCGGGCACCCGACAGAGCTGGTGCCGTGCCAACGCGCCGCACCGAATGTAAATCACACGGCGGGATCAATGGAGCTTTATCATAACGTGTGATCAGGCGTCACCCGGCGCCGCAGGTGACAACATCAAATGGCATAATAAAAAAAGAGGACGTCTATTGATTGGTGGTGCCAGCGAGCAATAAAGCACAAGATGCGATCACAGCGTGGAGAGTGAGGGAGGGGATGTGTGGTGAGGCAGATGGCGGCGGCAGACAGGAGCGGGACAGATTAAGCGGAGCAGATGTATTGTTTCTCCGGCGTTGATCACCTGAATTACAACAAACGACTGTGGAGCTTTGTCGGATGAGCGATGAGGAGGAGAGCGGCTGAAGGAAGATTTACGCACTGACTAGGACAAGGTTTTTAGCTCAGTAGGTGTCAGAAACACACACTCACACACACTCACACACACACACACACACACACACACACACACACACACACACACACACACACACACACACACACACACACACACACACACACACACACCAATGTACCCCCTCCAATTTATTCTCCTCCTTTTAATCTTTTGTTTTGCCTGAAAATTGTTTTAAGCTGTGCATTCAGATATTAAATCTAAATTCAATTTAATCTCTGTGTTGTTTTTTAATATCCCTGTACAGCACCTAAGGGTTTTTTGTCTGTGTTTGTTTGTTTGTCTGTTACTTTGCAGGATTACACAAATACTTCCAGACGGATTACCATGAAACTTGGTGGAAGGATGTGGTATCGGGTCAGGAACGAGCCCATTAGAAGTTTTATAACATTTTCTTTGATTCTTTGATGTAATTCATGGGATCAGGGGACTGATTTCTATATAAAAATTCAGATAGTCAGTTTAAATGTGGTTGCATAAGGGGACTGTTGTGTTTCTCTGGGTTAAGGGAAATATCTTTGTCTTTTCAAAATTCAACCTTATATCATATCTTCACCATAAAGACGCCACTCTTCTCTCCGTAAAAAAAAACCTTTTAAACTTAAAAGTGATGAGGACTCAATCTGGCGACTATAAAAATGCTTCAGAAAAGCATCAGCTCTCAGTGAAACGTCGTCCCGGGCTGCTGAAGAACACAAACGTTTGGACTTTTCTCTTCAAAGCAGGAATGGTTTTCACACACTCCTCTGAAGTAGAAACATAAAAGACGTATAAATATGTACGAGTGCGTTTTATTCCCCCCTCCCCCCTTTTTGCCCAATTCAGTCATAGGATGCCTGGTGAATGAATTAAGACTCAAACAGCTTCAAACATGCATATAATGAACCGCGAGCCAATAAATAACCCCCAAAAGATTCGGAGTGAAAGTCCAGCTCAGACGACTCCGACTGCCTCGAAGTTGGACTAAACAGGTCATAGGTTCCTTTTTTAATTTCGCTCAGTCTATTTTTTTTTTTACATGCCACATAAATGAATCCCCTGGCTTGTCCCCAATTGGATTAAAGTGCTGTCAGATCAGTGCACCGCTGACAAATTGTCCCCTACAGCCAAGTGGCACATAGTGAATTTTAATTACAACTGCCCAGTAAAGAGACTGCACTGTAAGTCATCACCATTACTCATGAGCTATATGCTCTTCAAACACAGCCACAAGTTGGCTGATATTGTAAAAGAATAACAGTTAGTCGCACTCGTGTGTGAGGGAACATGTGTGCGACACGTGTATCGTGACACACAAAGTATGTGAGTTCCAGCGATGGCGCGGTGCTGAGCTGTTCTCTTTCCGAGGGCAGAAGTAGGCCAAGGAAAGAATTAGGGTTAAAGGCTCCTCTGAGAGCCATGACAGTGATAGCCTGTGTGTGTGTATGTGTGTCAGTGGGAATGTGTGTCTCTGAGTGTGAGTCAGTCGGGGGGGAAAGGAGAATATCACACCAACTGAGAGACCAGACAACTGTTCTAAGCATTTGTCTAAAAATGGTGTAATTATTTCACATATAGTCACTGCAAAATGAGTATTTTCAACAAGCTGTATAGCACCTTTATTTTTAATCTTAATCTTAAAGCACTGATGTAATTTTAGTGTAATGCATGTTTATCAGTACGTTTGTGCATCTCTCCTCGCGGGACCTGCATCACCTGAGGAGGTCGACCCACCATAAGGCCGCGGGTTTCTTCCTCTGCACACGTCTGCGCGTCTCGCCGAGGGGCTGATGGGCGAAGTAGTGAAGCACGGGGCCACGTTTCATTAGTTCAGGGTGAGCGGGACAGGCTTTAACGTGATGTATGCACAGCGTGGGACAATTAGGGAGGTAAACAGAAGTAAACACACACAGCTGTTGTGGGCTAGTTGCTGACTACACGAGCTACGGAGTCAGACGTGGGCTCGTGTGCTGCAGGGGGAGAACAGCCATGTCGGGGACAGACCGTTTGGACCTGCTCCAGTCTTCATTACGGCAGAGAGGGGGGGGGGGACAGACGCAGCTATATGGATCAAAGTTTGCTGTAATACCCCATTCATAATATATGAAAACCACAGTTTACGTGCACAGCAACTGATTTGTTTTATGTTTTTATGTTGAGCTTCCCTTTAATTGTATTGTTTACAAAATGGGACAATTAGATTAAAAAAGAACATGCTGTATTGTGAACGATGCACGAGGAACCTTGTGTCTAAAATTAATCTAATCTAATAAACTGAACTAAATATATACATTTTCAAATAACTGCATTAAGTGAATATTGTGTAATTTTCAATCGCAGTTGATTGATTCCCTGTGACTTACTGTTCGGCGATGATGTAACCCTCCTCCTCAGGGGTGCACCTCACCCCCGCCACCTCCACGTTGCCCACCATGTCCGAAAAGGCCAGACCCAGGTTTGTGCCGTGGATGGTCACCCGCGTGCCTCCCTCGGGGGGTCCGGCCACTGGGGTCACCTGCAGGGCGAAAAAACAAATGGTCAGGGAAAAAAGTTGCAGAGTGACATTAAAGGACGTGTCTGCAGCTTCAGTTATAGACCGGTCGTATAGAAATTATAAACGCACACAGGTCTCCCTGGACGCTCAAGGGCAAGTGTGCTCTTTCGGTCCAGGTGGCTGTAAAAGCAATTAAGTGCACTCCCCATGCCTTCATCTGAAGAATGTCAGAACGTGCCGTGAGTCATTGTGCCGGGAGCATGTTCACATCACAACAGTCGCTGATGGCACATGCTTTGTTGCTCTTTCTGTTTCAATGTATCGTCACATTCATACAATCCCATGAAAACCACACTTTTAAATGTTTGTTTTTTTTTGTCTGCAACTCCTCCCTGTTGACTACACAACAGTAAACCTGATGGAAGGAACCCCACAATTAAAACCCGGGTTATTAACATTCTGGATTCGTCTGCACCGAATCTACTGCTGTTGCCATGGATAATAAATCTAGCAAGGGGCCATATTAATGCTAAGTGCAGACCACCTATTCATAAAATACAATATGGCTGCCCAGCATGACCTTGGCACAGGGTGGCACGCTGCCGTCTGTGCTGCAGAGCCCCGCTGAGGCTCCCGACCTGGCCATCGTCCAGCCCTTTCACAGAGGAGAAGAGGAGGAGGAGGAGGAAGAGGGGAGTAGAGAAGGAGAGGAAACAAGTGGAGGGATACAAAGGCCGTGGTGGACGGAGAGATAACGCAGAGGGCTGAAGGGAGGAGATGACAATCACTACGCTGTCACTGGCCGTGCAAGCAGAGGGGATAAAACCAACCTGTGCCAACTTACTGAGCTGCAAAGTGCCCTGTGACGGCGACCCTGCGATAGGTGCCGCACCCCCGGCACCCATCAGAGCATTGCGGCCCCCCATGGGACGGCGGCATTGTAATCTAGATTCATTGGACATTAATTGCTCTGGATGTAAAGTAAGTGTGTCACTGCACCGCCGGAGGGGTCTGCATACATGAATCTTTTAGCACTGCTTGGGCATGCAGGGTATGGGGGGGGTAAAACATAAAGGCTAAATATATCCATGTCAGGCAGTGGCAGCAGCTATTTGAGTAGACTTGGCGATGGTTACATAAGCGATGTAAGGGGCCGGAGAGAGAAGGAGACAGGAGAGGAGGAGGATGAGCTACAACAAGATGATAAAAATAGAAAGGGACTGGGAGAGCAGAGAAGATGGGATGAGTGGCGCTGGGAATGTGGCTGCCACTTGGATCAGCCTGATCAGTCGTGATGGATGACAGGTGAGGCAGCGGCAGCGGCGGTGACGGGACAGCGGCGCGGCATCACAGGCGGGTCTGGCTAAAAGCTCCTCCGTCTTTGACCCCGGAGGATGAAACGGAACCCGTCCCGCACTGGACCGAGCACCGGAAGCCAGTCTAATCCATGAAACCCATTTGACTGAGCTCCCTGCGGGCACATAGAGCCTGGATCCATCAGTGGATCACAGGAAAACCACCACTTCAAAGCCACCGATGTCCCGGAGGCGTGAGAGAAGTGCCGCTCTTTGTCCCCAACTGTATTTCTTACACAAACAAAGGGACTCAATCTATAAAGCAGCCTCCTTGTCCATGACACTGGTTTAACTGTGTCAACCAGATCCTAATGACCTTTACAAACCAGAGGGAAGCTACTGCACTGTAGATAATCTTCAGAGGGGTGGAGCACGTCTTTATATTTCAACTCAACATCCTCCTCTTTGCATCCCGTCTTTTTCCTTCTTTTGCTTTCTGTCTTTCATCACTTTGTCTCCCTCCGGCTAGGTGACACATCCTCCTCCTCCCAGCAGCCCGCTCGCTTGTTTGTCTTACCAGATGTTCAGAGGGAAGAGGAAGCGGAAGCCTCGTCGGACGTGCGCGCACACCCTGCCGCCCCTTGCTCTCCCACCCAGTGCTGCCATGCCATGCTCGCTGTGTAATCCTTTTAGGCGCAGTGCCGCTGCCCGCCTGGCATTGTCACACTGTCAATAGAGGGTAATTCCCAGCAAACAGCCAGTGCAGCTTGCACGAGGCACTCTTGTACTCTCTTTAGCATAATCTATCTCGCTGCAGCTCAGAGGATCAGAGCGTTGGCCATTTACCACCACATTTTCCTGGAGACATTCTGCAGGGTTTTTGCAATAACCATAAAAAATACTAAAGAGGGGGCACGATAAGCTGAGGCAGAAACTTCCAGGAGAGAAAGGGTCTCTTTTCAGAAGATAATCTCCTGGTCTGACCAACAGAAAGGAAACTGTGGAGGCTGCTCCCAGTGAACAGCCTGGGGACGTCTGTCAGTGCGGTGTTGACTTATTCAGCTGAAGTAATGGTGGGGAAAGTTGTGCTGATGCAGCCAAGGCTAAACTCAGTGCATACAGCAGAGAGCAACGCTCTGGCCCATGCTGCCTCCAGGCTGTGCAAGCCTAGCATGTCACTGGAGCCACAGGAGCTGACCGAGCTGAATGACATTCAGACAATTCAGCGTCAATGACGTTTAATCATCCCGTCTCCTAAAATACAATATCAGCATTTTTCACTCTTCATCCTTAATTTACACATTTATTACAAGAGTATTTTGACCCCTCGACACTCTGGGGAGAACAGTTGATGTGTTTCCCTTCTCGCCATCGTCGGATATTGTGCTTTTCAAACGAATAATAGCCCTTGATACAATTTAGGAGCTTGCAGCTAATCTCTTTGTCTTTGGACTGTGCTCAGACTAATTTGAGTGTGTCACATTTAATTGTGAGCAGCATTTAATGGGCTTGATTAAAGCGCCGCTGATCACTTGTTCCTGAACAAACTACATCCTAAATACTTTATGGGGTCTTAAATGCCGTGTAGTTGGCCAAGAGATATGGGTGGTGATGAAAAGGGAGTTTTTAGTGCGTAAAAAAAGGAGCGAAAACAAGAGATGTGGGTTAGAGGTGATTTACGCACTGGTGCTGTGTTTTTCAACAGGCCACTTTTAAGTATTGCAAAGGTATATATATGAACGTGTGGGGTTTAGCAGCATCACACTGCATGTTGCCTGACGCAAGATGCATTTTGCAGTGCAACATTTTGCTCTTTCTTCTCCTGGCTGGTTCAATGAAGGGTAGCACACAGTGTACAGCAGATCTCTCCGGGTTTCGGCGGTGAGGAGAGTTTAGTTGTACCATAATACTGACTGACAGGTCCACCGTCCCCGTGGTGTTGAAAATATCAACAATAAGCTTGCGTACGGTGCGTGAGGCAAAGAGAGGAATCCTGCTGCAGCTAGATCTGCTGGATCCGCCCGACTGTCACTGGGAGGCAGAGAAGCCTCTTTTCTGTACAGTTAACTCGTTCGCCAGCCTCGGCCAAAGCCTATCGAGGAGATGCCTTTCATATGCTCATCCAACTCCCAGCTTCATTTGATGTCGTTCCCCGTGCTGTTAGCAGGGGCTTACATCTCTTCAATATTAATGGCCGATGGTGGGAGGCACCATGGCACTTAATAGAAACATTAATTATTCAAAAGGCCCGTCTTTTGGTAGGCACATCTACTAATGTGCTAGTATGTATACAAATCAACTCATGATGGGGGCTTTGGTGCATACAATCAAAACCCAAATTTATTAATAAATTCAGCCCACCAGGGGGAAGTCTGCTTCTTAAAGAAAATGTAATCACAGGGAGACGAAGGGGGCGGGGGGTGGGCTCGGCACAAACCAACGCTGACTTAACCGCCAATGAAGAGGAGGAGCATCGGCGAGTCTGTGAGTGAAGTCAGTGCTCATGTGAAGCGTCTGAATTAATGCAGAGTTGCCACCTAAACAGACCTGAGATCAGACAGTGGCTCCATCACCCGTCCCCCCCACCACCACTTTCATTCCTCCCTCCGTCTCATGGTTCAGTTCCTTCGCTCCGTCCTTTGTTCTCAGCCTTACCTCACTTTACCTCCCTCAAACCCTCCCTGCTCTCCCCGCTCGCCTTTACAATCTTCCCATTATCCGGCTGTCAGACGTAAAGGAAGCATTAACCCAGTAACACATCAGTCGCTGTGGTTTCGAAGCGTCGCAGGAATCATTTCTAATAAATGCACATGTGTGTATAGATTCCATCTTTCCCCTCCACCTCTAAATCAGTAGGAGTTTTTCTACATTTCCCCCGATGCCTTTTGACAGCTCCCCTGCAACTTGTTGCATCGATCCGTGGCTCATACACTGTATGTGGTTGTAAGGAGGTTTGGCAATAAGTTGTTTCCACTCGGGGGAACGTCTCTGCCTCAGAACACAAGGTCCTGCAGCAGCAGGTAAATTGGCTTCTCTTTGCCTTGGATACACAGTTATAATGATTTTTATTTTTGCCCTGATTGTTGACCACGTGCACGTCTGTAAATCCTGTTTCTACGATTCTCTGTAGATATTTGAAACAACAGATTTATTGGTATTGTAGCTGTGGAAATATCTTCACGTGACCAGGAGTTGAAATTGCTACAACACTGGACTAGAGATAAATTTTAAAAAACTCGAAGTACTTTTCTCCGTGTTTTCATGTACGTATCGAATAAAAATGAGCGACATTTAAAGTTAATACAGATTCTCTCACTGCGATGTTGCAGTTTACGTCTTTTCTTGAATCCCCCTTCCTAAATCTCCTTGTTTTTTGCCTCTTGAATGTTTGTACGGTGAAATATCTTTAGTCTGACACTTTACAAACATTAATGAGCCTGGCTGTGCCGGTGCTGGCCTTGGCCTTGTGATTAATACCGTTTCATGTGCCGTAAAATGACAAACTGAAAGTATAATGGAGCTGATGGGTGAGAGATGGTGATATACAGAGGCACACAGGGAGGACAGAGGAGTAGGGGTAAGAGCGATGGACGGAGAGGGATAGAGAGGCAGGTTTTCTGGCTTATCTGCGTACAGTACGGCAAATCAATTAACCAAGTTGATAACTTCTCTTTTTAATTGGCTGGAGTAAGATGTGAGCATGCCGCGGAGGAGTGGAGGGGTCTGGTTGGTTAGCCACAATGCACTGGTGCGTTACCGAGCCTAATTAAATAGCATGTCCTCCTGGCCCGACTCCCCCGTGACAGCGAATCCACCGGGGGGGGGGACAAGCAAAGGCCGGAATAAGCAAAGGGCCTACTTATGGCAAAACAAATAAGCACTTCCAGGTCACGACCCCAGTGTTGACGAGGTGAAGGGGGGTAGTACATCCAGCTGCTGGGTTGTGTTGTTGCACGAAGGAGACACTGCACACACACACCTGCTTGTCGTCTTTATGAATCGCAAGATGTTAAAACGATCTTAGTTGCTACAGTAGGTACAATCATGTACTTATTCATGATGGGGTTTTTTCCTCTGTTATTAGATTATTTTTTATATGTTTTATCTTTTTAAACATTTATTGGTGCCAACGTTACTTTCAAAATGCTGGAATAACCTTGTGAGAAGACAAAAGGCATTAAAATCTATGAGCAGGCATCTGTGCGCACTGCACCCAGCCACAAAGAGAAGGCAGATGTCAAAGAGACAGGCCTTTAAAACTGAATGTCTCTGTGCCCTGTGTGTGTGTGTGTGTGTGTGTGTGTGTGTGTGTGTGTTTGTGTGCCCTTGAATAAACCCTGAGGGTGAAAGGAACTCACATGAATATGCTGCTGTGAGCACAACACACACACACACACACACACACACACACACACACACACACACACACACACACACACACACACACACACACACACACACACACACACACACACACACACACACACACACACACACACAGGTACATCACACACTGAGGGCCACATACTTTCTTTTTTTTCTCCTGAGCTAAAACAGCACTTGCTCTTTAAATTAGCAGAAAAGATACAAAGGATGAAACAGACAAAACAAAAAGAGAGAGAGCGAAGCCGAACATTGTACAGATCTGCATGCATTAGGTGAAGCTCGCTCCCCGGGGAGCAACTTCAAGGCTCCTGCTCATCGAGTCCAGAGGAAAACCAAACAGAGAAGAGCGGCAGAGCTTCTTCTCGTGAGATACCTCTCCATGCAAATCAGACATTTCATCGTCAAGAGTTAAGTGAGCAGTTGTGATTTAGTGAATACGAAGCAGGTCTAGTTAAAATTCGGAGGAAAGTTCCACGGACTAAACAGAACCATTTGTTTCCCGTATGAAGAACTGAGGACGAGCTGCAGCCTCGTGGCAGCAGAGTATCGATATTATTTATCGATTGGAAGCAGATCTGCGTGGGCAGGCAGGGACGGACAAACAAGGGCATTGTGGGTACTGACCTCGGTGATGCGTGGGTTGGTGCACTTGACGTTCTTGGTGGACAGGTTGAGCCAGCGGGTGGTGTACGGGTTGATGGGGGGGCAGTGGTGCCGCAAGGTGCACTTCCCCTCTCCGCTGCACCAGCCACACTGGAACTTCCTCTGCGCCTTCAGACACACGCCGCAGCTGTCCCGCTGGGCCGCGCACTTGTAGAGGTGCACTGTGGGGAAACAGGAAGTGGTGAGGATGCACAGTGAACGCACGCAACAACCTGAACATCCCATTATTTGGAGGTTATTTTTTATCTTTTATGTCTGCTGTGAGTAAAATATCCCCACAGGCCTTTCCTTCTTTTACTTTCTTTTTTTATCTCCAATAACACATATTTTAAAACGCCTGTGATTAACATACAATATAGATAGAAGAGCCCACACGCTTGTTTGAACTCTGCTGAGAAAAGACAATACATGAGTGCAGAAAGAGTTCAGGGAAACAATGGAGCGTTGCATTCGTCCATCTTCATCCCTGCTCTTGTTGTGAGCAGCATCTTGCTCTTACCTTGGATATTCTCCGGGTTATCAATAATGAAGTTGCCGTTCCACACCACTGAGAAATCCACAGGCAGCTCACTGATTTTCATTCCCTCGTACAGATACTGGAGGCCGAGGACGCCGAGCGGGAGGAGAAAAGAGATGGAGAGATGGCGGTGAGGGTGGAAACGAGACCAGAGGAGAGGACAGGTTTAATGAGAGGTTCGGGGGGTTATAATCCCCGCGAGTCCGTGCAGATGCGGCAGTGTGTCCTTCCAACGTTACCCCAAACTTACATCATCTTATCATCAGAGAGCTGACAAAGTGGGAGAGCACGAGAGACGGGAGCAGCAGGCAGAGGCTGGAGCTTCCCTTAAGAGATGCTGTCCTTAACTGCCTCCTGTGCCCTTAATTCCAGGCTGACTTTCATTGTTCGAGTGTGGGACTGTGTGTTTGTGTGATTGTGTGTTTGTGTGTGAGAGAGAGAGAGAGAGACAGAAAGAGGCAGAGAGGAAAATGTGTATATCTGTGATTCCACTGAGAATAAATACGCTACAGTCGTGTCCAGAGCAATAACCCAAGATGCATCTACTGTCTTTATACATCTACTAATTCCAGAGATCTCTAGAATCGTTGAATTTGCTGCATCAAACTAATGTCTATATTTGATTTTACATTTTTTAAATCTCTAGTCTTGTATTTTAAGTTTTACTCTTGCACTGTTTATTTTACAAATTACATCTGCTGTTCCATAATTCTTTCAGTCAAGAGCCACCAGACCTACCGAGCTGTTCTGGCACTGCACGCTGGAGCTGTTGAAGCGGAGGGCAGTGACCCTGTGGCTGACCCCCTGGATGTGGAGGACGCACTCGTAGCCTCGCTGGCCGGACTGCGGCTGTGGCAGATTCCTGGCCTTCAGGGTGATGGGCTTCACCTCCCCCGCTGGGATCAGAATCTCCCCCATGCGCACCAGCTG
Source organism: Hippoglossus stenolepis (assembly GCF_022539355.2). Classification (NCBI taxonomy): domain Eukaryota; kingdom Metazoa; phylum Chordata; class Actinopteri; order Pleuronectiformes; family Pleuronectidae; genus Hippoglossus; species Hippoglossus stenolepis. Next base: position 4,159,457 of record NC_061488.1, read on the forward strand.
GGGACAGTCCTGACGGGGGAACAGGGGCAGAGAGCACGTGTCAGCGCCAACGAATCTGATAAATACATCCAGCGCTTTTCTACAATTCTACAGGAGAGTCATGAAAAGGAAAACTGATAAATATGAAGCACAATAAGTGAGTTAGAATTTAAAAGTGTCTCCTGTGACCTCAGAAAGAGAAAAATTATATTTAGCTATTTTCAGTGAATAGCACCAACTCACAATATACTGTACAGGGTAAGATCAAGACTGTAAAGTATTCTACACAGAAACCTAACAGTTCCCACAATGAGCAAGTACTTTTGACAGTGGAGAGAGAAAAAGACCTTCTTCAATAGGAGCAGAAACCTTGAAGACTCAGGGTGGGCGGCCATCTGCCACTTTAGGGTTGAAAAGAGAGAGGTCAACTCTCTCAGTGTTAGGATGTCAAAGAACATCTGTATCGAGAAAACTATTACAGCAGTATCACACTTAGGCTTTGGTTCGAGAGGCCTCTTACGTCCAATAATCATGAGCCTGAGTCCTAATGAAACATCCACTACTGGTGCCCATTGACAGGAGGAGACGTTATCAGAGCAGTGGAACAAGAAGGAACTGCACATTTAAAGTAATACACATTGTGGTCGCTCCTGTAGATTCTGTATTACTAAAGTAAATCAGAATAGAGGAGTAGAAAATACACACAGAAGTACTACAGAAGTACTACGTGTGCCAATAGCCAAGGACAAATGGAAACCTACACTCGGAGGCATATTTCAAGCCTTTTTGTATCCACCAGACATGATTGACTTGGTCAGAGCGATCTCGTGTCACCGTGAAGACAAACTGAGCTCAGAGATAACAGACTGTTAATTGCTACTGCAGAGAACAAGAGCTCTGAGTGAGAAATGCCAGATCGGAAATAGGAGAGCTTATAGATGTCTGTCTTTCTGAAGACGTGCCCCGAGGCTGACACAGAGCTGGAACACAGAGCTGGAACACAGAGCTGGAACACAGAGCTGGAACACAGAGCTGGATGCAGGCAGGAGTAAATAGAGAGAGGGGATGTGAAGAAGAGAGAGAACGAGAGAGAGAGAGGGGGGGAAGAGGGGTGAAAGAAAAGAGGAAAACATGGGACAGAAGGAGAGAAAGCTACTTGTTTGTGCATGTGTGTGTTCCACCGACCTCTGAGGCGTTGACCCGGCCCTCCTGGAAGGAACAGCTGGAGGGGTCGTGGGTGCACAAGTTGCGGTACTTGCACCAGTGGCAGCGGAAGGCGCTGTTCACACATGACAGGCACCTGCACGGACACACACACACATATGTCGAGTGAGAGTCGGAAAAAAGGGGGTTAGCCAGAGTGGGGGAAGTGCCACAGGAGGAAATGAGTTCAGCTCCCAAGTGGGCGCCTGCTGTTGTTGTGCCCTTGGAGTTGGCACAAAACCTAATCGCTCCTGGGCCAAGTTCTCCCTGTGTATATTTTGTTCGGACATATATTATAACTGTGTCACGTGTGAACGGGAGGTTGGACATTAGCCTTCGGAACCAGAATCTGATGGAGAAGGAGAGCGAGGGAAAGTGGGAGCGTCGAGCGATGAGGACAAAAAAGACTTTGGCACAGCTTGATCCTGCAGTTACCATTAGTCCTGTATTGTTGGAGTTCCACTGTAATTATCTGCCATCAGTTGTGTGTGTGCCTTTTTTAATGCACAATAAGTAAATTTGTTACTATTAATGTGAGTATTAATACCATAGTGCAAAGTACTAGTAACATTGTAACCTTATTATTTACAATTGCTTACACTATTGTGTGGTTTAATTCACGGTAAAACAACATGTTAAATGTAATATGTTCTTCATAGGTTTTTTTAAATGGTTATTTCTGCATAAAAATGTAATTATATCCCTGACATATATCGTGGAGTAGAAGTATAAAGTTAAGTGCAGGACTTTACTTCCCATCACTGAACTCATCACATAGACGGAGGCATCATGAAACGCTGTTTACTCCACTGTGTATTCATGAGCAGTTGTTCGGAGGGCGTATTGTCGTCTCCCTGGGCTCTGCCTCTCCCTTTCTCCCCCTGAATTAAGGTTGTGTTCTGCATATTTGCTTAAAGTGAAATACGCATCGGTGCAAACGCATGGGAGGGATCTCCGGCAAGCACGCTAATTCAGAGTGGGGCTGATTCACCTTCAGGCAAATCGTGTGCAAAGGGAGAGAAAGAGTTAGCATGGGGGTGCAAGGGAGAGCGTGTACCCTCTTCGTGTGTGCACATCCTCTGTGTGTGTTTGTGTGCGTCGCTGCTGGTGCAAGTATGTTTGTCGTCGCCCATTAACTGAGCTGATGTGGGAGCCGGTAATTGCTTTTTGTGCACGTCTCACATGGGTTTTCAGACAGCAGACAGCAACATGAAGCTATAGGGCAGCGTGCGCTTCTGCTGTCATGTCTGTCTGTGTCTGAGGAGAAAAACACCGCCTGCTTTTATCCGGCGAAATTGACAACGTCTGTAACATTTTGTTCTAATGTCGAGGGGACAGTGAAAGGATAATATGACACGTGACGGTTCCTGCAGCCCTGCTGTAGCATCGCCGCTGTGAAACTCTCACTCTGCATTCAGTGATGCTCCCGAGTCAGCGAGGCCTTTGGATCTGGCACAAACAGAACCTGCCTCAGTGGAGGGAGGCGAGCAAATAGCAAAGGCACCGCTGACACTGAGATCTCCAGTCCAGGGATTCAGGTCGACATCAGTCAATCAGGGACGGACGTGGCATGAAGACGAGCATGAAATCCCCACTGAAGACCTGTTAGGCAGAGAGTAATGTGTTCTGCGCCGCGGGATGTTCGAGGAGGAGAAGGCTTCATTAGCACGGCAGCACAGAAACCTCCTGTTACCGTGCTCGGGGAGCGGCCACAGATCGGATGACGTTGATCTGAACAGGGGGATATTTTTAGGGGAACGGGGCCGGCTTGGGTTGAGGACAAACAGTAACTAATTCCCGGAGCATTGATCCAGTGGGTTTGTGCAGCAGGACTGGGAGCATTGTTTTTGTTAATTAAAATAGAATGAACGGACCAAAGAGAGATACTCACAGTTGGTGGACGCTGCAGTTGTAGAACTTGACCTCGGTGCTGATAAGCATCTGACCGGTCTCTTTAGAATTCAGCCTCAGCTCAACGCCCGACCAATCTGAAAGAGAGGAGACGTATATTAAACACTCAGTGCATTATTACAGCGGATTCCCTTCATCTTTAAATCATTTAGCTGTGAGCAGCAACCATCGATTGAATCTTATGTTCATTAGTTGTCTCAGTAAACTCAGGATTGTTTTGAGTTGTTCATATTTGTGTAATTGATATGAAGATACATTGCACGGTATTGTTCTGTGTACACGACGTGCAGAGCAAATTAAAAGGAGCCGTGGCTGTGAAAATACGTGTGAATAAAATTAGCAATTTCCAGTCACACACAGCAGAATCATTTCATCTGATCAAATTTAGTTTTCCTGCATTTCGCTGAGCAGAGATCTGGCTGTGCTTCTGTTCTCTGTGAAAACAGCCTCTTATCTCTCCCCCAGGAGGATACAGACTCCATAAATATGTGTGTGTGTGTGTGTGTGTGTGTGTGTGTGTGTTTGCCTGATATTTTGATGACATTCAGTGTGTAGGAGGCTTGAATGACCCTCCGTGACCCGTTCTCTCTGCAGCACCTGTTGGGAATCAGGCTCTGTTTCACACCAGTCGGTGTAGCGGGCTCATATCTGACTTCTACCATTTGTCTCACAGGAGCTGGCAAACAAAGTGGTAAAGACCTGGCAAAACCTCCTCGAGGATTTTACTTAGTGTCAGCTATTTTCTTTCATTTCCAGCTCAGCGTCCTCGAGAGTTTTATCCTAACCTCTGCTCCTTCTGCTCCGGTGCTCTTGTTTTAATTTCTCCTCTCTTTTGTTATTTCCTTCTCTACTCCACCTTTAATCTCATTTCCTCTCCACTCCTCTCCTCAAGTCGCCGCCGCCGCCTGCTGCTGCACGATCAATGACGACGCGCAACAGATAGGAAGGTTTGCAAGGGGACAGGAGATGGAGGAGGATTGTGGGGAGGTCAGGGGAAGTGGCCTCGGGGGAGTGGAGTAAAGATTGGAGGTATAAAGAGCTGGGAGAGGTAGAATGGAGGGAGGTGATCAGAAGGCGAGGAGGGAGAGGGAGATAGAGAGAGGATGGATGGGGGGGGGGGCGAGATGGATGGAGGAAGGGCTTACAGGGGGGATTGGCTGACATTTACCTGGGGGAGAACATTCATATTAGTGCCTGATGCACCACCCCCCATGGGAGCTCTGGGCAAACAGGCCTGTCATTTACTCTCAGGTAGGAGGATTTACCAAACCCCCAAAACACACAGTCATTTCCACACATGGCACACCATATATTATTCAGGGTGTTTGTTTTGCTCGCCCCTGCAGCCGTCTTGGCTTGCAAACAACAGGTATTTATTGTCCAACCATAGGTGTCAGGATCCATAATGATATATATGTTTGCGGATAAATGAAGCCTGGAGCCGTCGTTGTTTATTTATGGAAATATGAGGAGCAATTTTTGAAAGGTCATGAGATTTTCTATGAATACATTGGAGGTGATTAGCATTCGGCTTTATTTCTGGACCTTTACGTTGTTTTCGGGCAGTATGTGTGTATGTGATATGTAAATACTGTAGATTTTATTGAGATGACATTTCGACCTCCGCTTAAAAACAATTATTTATTATGATTACGGATTAATTATTCCGTGTTGTTTTCCTCGAGTATTCATCAGGTGGCACTTGAACAAACCACCTGCCTGCGCCTCGTCTTTGCAAATCTAACTAACCTGATTCCACCGTCACCTGCTCCGATACGAGGGCTGCAGCCAGCGGCCCTCAATCTGATCGTCCATCAGCACTAATGGGGCCTGGCCTTGTGTGTAGCACACTTCACTGCCAGACAGCTGATTCTGGATCAGTGGGGGCTTGTTGTTTAGATGGTGTTGAATCAATAAAGAAGTTTTAAAGTGATGCATGTGCAGTTAGCTCACAGAAGGAGGGACGGACGGGAAGCCTGAGAAGGTTGAGTTTGGAGTGAGGCTCTCTCCTAATCGGCTTGATCAGATCGATACAGTAAATGATGTGGGAGTGTGCACTGGATGGTACGTGTGTGTGTGTGTGTTTGTGTTATATACCTTGGTCGGTGGGGATGACAGGGACATCCTTGGCAGCAGGAGACACGCAGAGTATCTGGTTGCCGTTGACCTGGCCCTCCACCTCCGTCAGGTTGCCGAAGGAGCAGGTGATGCCCGCGGAAAGGTCCGGAACATCGCTCACCTTCACCAGCAGCTGGAGCGGAGGAACAAAACAATAGTTATTGATACGCAGCAGTTGACCCTACGTCTCATTTCAGGGTAAAACTAAAGACAAAAGATCTTATCGCACCAGCTTTTGCTCTTTGGCTGGTTATGAAACATGATGTGATGGGAAAAAACGAGAAAAACACAGTCGCTTGAATGCAGCGTGTAAAAAGCTGCGAATAGAGTGAGGAAAAGAACAAACTGCGGCTGGCACATGTCTCCGTCCAGTTTGCCAAGAAGCGTTGCTGTGTCTTAAAATTGTTATCGGCACCATAATAACACCGCGCTTGGATCTTAATCTTTCATTTGAGAGCAGAATATTTTTTCCAGAGGAGGAGCGACAGCCGCCGTGGTTCGGTCACTGGTTAATATATGGTACTAAGCTACATAAAAGGAAATTGGAAAAAATGGCCACTTGGGAAATTCTATTTGAATAAAAAAAAAAAAAATACAACAACAAAGAAAGCTGCCCTCACACATGATGTGCCGCACATATGCAGTACTACCACACACATGCAGACACACACAGAGGCGTTTGAAGTGATTCTCTGGAGAGCAGTGACACTGGGGCTGAACATTCAGCTGTTCTGCCTATAAATAAATGTATTCCGCGCGCAGGGTGTGTGATCTGGCTCTCCAGCCAAGTGAGGCAGCCTGGATAATTATCACCATGGCATTTCGAAGCCTTGTTCCATTAGCTGTTATTTTTGGGCCACAGCGTTTGAAGTTTCTCTTTGTTTTATCTGCCTCTCACTAAACACCGCGGGGCTACTGGGACAGGCGAGGCAGCTGAGCAGCTTAACTGTAGGCCTTTCAAGAGATGCTGACTGTCTCAGTAGCTGACTACACTGCCTCCCTCGTTAGCTGCTGTACTCCGGTGCCATTGAGAGGATGGATGGTGCGTGTGTGTGTTTTTTAAAATCCGCTGCCGACGACCTCTCGTCTTCCCCCTGTTTCCCTTCCAGCCTGTTTGTGTTGCTTCGCTCTGAGGTGTGTCAGAGAGATGCTTGATTGCAGCAATCACAGCAATCAGGGTCTTTTGTTCAATGGAGAATTCCCGAGTAACCCCTCACATTAATTAGCTCTCATCGTGGTTTTCAAGATGCACATATAGATAAACACACACACACAAACACACACACACACACACACACTAGCTGCTACCAAAAGCAAGCTTGTCTCTATGTGTTCAGCCTTTGCTCTTTTTGTTCTCCCTGATGATGATGATGGCGATGAGGATGATGATGATAATAGCAGTGATGGGTGCTTTGCTGCTTGGAAGCACTGACCAGTCTAATTGGTGGCAGAGTTTTAATAAAAGGTAATTTGATAATTTTTTTTCTCCTCCGTGTTTCTGTATCTGCCCACATGAAGAGGCTGCGTTGTCATGGAGATAGCCGTCTGCCCCGGTGGAATTTGTGAACTGAGTGAATTTGTGTTTTTTTTGTAGATGGTTTAGTGAGATGACCCCGCTGCTGGTGTGGCTGACATGGAAACAAACATAACCGCTAATAAGTTGTCTGATATGCAGCTGTTTGGAAAACAGACAATGGTGCGAGGTTGAGGGTGAAGTATCGTGTTGTGAGTCACTGCCAAGGCTTCAGGCATTTTCTATCATTCTAATTATTTATGTTTAACCAGTTAGATTTAAATCTAAGTACGTCTTGACTGCAGTCAATGAATCCATTCAATTATCCTATTCATGTCATCTCTTATCATAAATCCTAATCCGAATGATGTTCTACGTAAATATGTTAATAGACTGATTTGAAGTGCACATGTGTGATGATGCACAAAAAGATGTAGAGCTCGAATCAGTGGCTCAACGAAGAACAGCACTGCGTCTTTAGACCTAAACCTGGAGTCAGACGTTTGATTGAAGTGACGGTCTTCTTATGAAACCACATTCAAATTCACCAGATCTGGATTTTTATTTGGATCTGCACCAAATAAATAACCATCAAATCAAGAAAGATGTTGAAAATCGCCCAATCTCGAAATGTTAAAATCTGCTCACTGATCCGCACCAAGATTTAATGGCGTGTTCCCTGACCCATAATGCATCTTGTATAAGCCGCTGAGCATTTGGGTTGAAAACAGACGTTTTATAAATCTGATATTTCGAAACCTAAAAGACTAAAATGCATTTTAACTATTGTGTTTTGGAAAATCGACCTTGGACAGACGAGTTCTCTCCCTCTTGCTCGTTCTGCCTGTTTTGGCTCAGTCTATGTGGAAACTGTACCCAGCTGCACTTGGACAACTTTAACACCTACACGCCCACCCACACAAACATGTCTTGGCACACATATTAACTGCTCTGTATCAAGCGAGCATATGCACACTGAAACGCCCACGCTGGGTTCTTATGAACCTTCCCATCTAATGTTTATGCATCAACCCCAATCAAGACTCTGCAAACTGCAAAGTGAGATCGTTTCAAATGTTCTGCCGCTGTACGTGGGAAGGGAATATGCAGATGGGAGATAATTCTTCATTGTGATGTGTGCTGAGACTGCAGGTTGTTTGGCATTTTGTGTGTGAAGCAATGTGTGTGTGTGTGTGTCTGTGTGTGTAAACTTACAGGTACACTGGGTTCTGACACCGCGATGCTGTCCGGGTACACTGTGGCCTTCACACACTGGTTGAGAGAGGCGGCGAAACGATACGGCTCATCTGCACGCTCGCACCGGCTCCTCTGAGAGCAGCTGAGGGAGGGACAGAGACAGAGAGAGTCGTTAGTCAAATGTATTTTTCAACAGGAACACAACTAGAAACGAGAGGAAGCGCTGCCAAAGCCATTACAGCACCGAGAGAGAATAAAGAAGCCAAAGTTATAACAGGAAGCCACTATGTGATTGGACGAATAACAGGATGCGCTGCCAAAGTTGTAATAACAAACAATAACGGCAATAGTTGGAGTTCACTAAATCAATGGTTCATTTAAACAAATCTCTAATGTACCTGGAGGATCTTTAAGCAAAGGTGTTGTTATCATCTTGATCTAGAGCACTCGATGGTGATTGGACCAAAATATCCACATGACACATGCAGATATAAAGTAATGCAGCTGCAGCCGTGAAAGTGGGTCGTTAGTATCATATCTCTGGTCTTGGTTTCAAAATCATTACACAACAGTGACAGATATCAAAAGCGGCGTTTCACTAAGTGCTGTGATGAAAAGACTACGTGAAACATAAAGTTGAGAGTAGGAAAACAAATTGTCAGTTTTGTGACATAAATTCAAAACCTTTCGAGCAACAGAAGGAACGAGGAGGAAATGATGAGGATTAAAAATGTCAAAAGCACAAATGGTAAACAATAGAAGATTAAAGAATGTTGTCGTGAGGAGAAAACAACCCTGAGTCTCATTTACGTGATGTTAATAGCTCACTTTTGTCTAATCCAAAGCAGATTTGACGAGGCAGACACAAGAACTACGTTTAAGATACATAACCACTACAGTTTTAGTCTTAACACATCTGGACCGGCCGCTAACATCCGTTCCAATCACACCAGATGTTTATGTCTTCTTTGCTCTGCTTTGCTTTCACTTTCTGTGTCGTCTGTATTCATGCTGTAGATTTGTTTTGTGTTGATCAAGGCTATAAATGTGACACGCTGCAGACTCTTGGTGAAGTTATGTTGTTGTTACCGGGGCGTTTTCCGTCCTGGTTTGGGAAACAGATGGCGTATTGAACACGTAATGTGAAGCGGTTTTGCTGCTTTTTCTGTCCGATTGCTTCAAAACATCAATTACAAAATAGCTGCTTACGCCGGTAAAAAATTTGCATTTCCTGACACTCGCGCCATCAATAACAGCTGGTTCCTACAGGACTCGCAGCGCTAAAAGTTTCATAAAGCTGGGAGTGATCGCGGCCTGCAGGAGGCTGTGTATTCCCAGTAAACCCCAGTAAACCACTGTGGTGGCAACAGCAGTGGAGCCGCAGCCCCCAGTGGGTAATACGACCATGTTAACTTTAACCATGAAGCCACATGAAGCACTGAGCACCACACACCCCAAATTAAATCCTTCAATCAGCGTGTAACTTTGCAGACGTAACTAGTGCAAATTATACACTGCTCACTCATAAGGGAACCTAATGGTCAGACAGTGTATCAAGTGCCACGCAACACCCCCACAATCCACCACATCCCTCATTAAAACTCAGCCACCGCCTCCTTATTAAAAGTGTGTGCGCCCGCCACCCCATTACACCACAGGCCCTCTGTCCTTATCCAACCCAGCAGTCTAAGTGCCTGGCTAACTGGCCGTCTGGTCACAGCAGCTCTAATTGGACTGTGATGGGTCAGCCGCTGTCCAGGGTGCCGATGTGCCACTACAAGCCGTGTCCATTCTCTCCTGGCTGCTAACGGTGTGTGTGTGGGTGTGTGTGTGTGTGTGTGTGTGTGTGTGTGTGTGTGTGTGTGTGTGTGTGTGTGTGTGTGTGTGTAGTTGTAGTAGTAGTGTTTGTTAGGGCCCATATCATGCCTCTTATCCACATACTCTCACACACACTGACTCGAAGCTACATCTTCATCCACAGCCTCTGTGTGTAATTATGTTGTCAGAAGTTCAAGCCATATCCAGCAGACTCACACGAGGAGGCACAAGCACGCTAAGGTTCACACACACACACACACACACACGCACATACGCACACACAGACACGCACACATACAAACGCTGGTATGCACAGTTCTCCCGCGGGGATTTCAGAGAGCAGGAAAGTGTGGAATTAGTGTGAGTCTCCCACAGGGAGAGAGGAGGTGGCGGCCACTGCAGATTACCTGGTTTCCTCACTTTGTATTTCTACACTTTAAATGAAAAAATTATTAGTTTTACTCCCTGATGTGAATTCTGTTGCCTTTTCCTTTTTTACGCCTTTGACTCCATCACTTCTGCACGTTTGCCACGTTTCTCTCTCTCTTTCTCCTCCGTCTCTCCCTTTTGTCTCACTCCGTTCTCTCAAGTCGAAATTAGTGCAGCTATCATCTGCAAGGTGTTACTGCAGCACAGATTGAACACTTCCTTTTTTTAACATTCACATTTGGCAGCAGACAATTATATTTAATGTGCTTTCAGGTGTGGGCTACGGCACAATGTTTTATGCATGTCTCTGAGCTGTGTGGGTACAGATGCAAAAAACCCGGGCGGTCATTACCTGACAAAAAGCCCTGCATTGATTTTCCTCACTAGGATTTCTTTTTTTTTTTGATAAAATTAATTTCGGTGTTGGGGAAAGTAAGATGAACGCACGGCAACGGGGTGAGGCAGCGGGGGTGGGAGGAGTGCAGTGGCTGCTGTTGCCATGGTTTCAGGAGATGGCCATTATCTCTGTGTAGTTAGAAGCTGACCCCTTGCCTCTCTCATTAGCTGAAGTGCATGCCACTGAGTGTTGACTAGAATCCTGCCTTCCCCTGTACAACCCCCATCCTCCTGTCTGGCCTTGGCCTGTCACTCAGTCGCCTTCACATGCTTAATACGCCATCATTGAAATTCCTCAGATGTGAGAGTTAGAGGGCTCACGCAGAGAAATGAGGTGTTAAAGGAAACGATACGCAGATTGAATTTCTTTTGTTGCAAAAAAAAAAGAAAAAAAGAAATACACACGCGTACATGCCCGCGTGCCTGTGCACAGATTGACAGTACAAATGCATTCAGCTCTTTCCTGTAATAAGCAGCTCACAGCTATTCTCCCTCCAGCGGCTGCTGCAGGCTGTCGGGGTGTTCTGCTCTCTAAGCCCTGTCCATGGTGCTGAAATAGCTGCGTGCACTTCCATCATTACTCCTCTCTGTCATGTACGACTCCACTGCAGGGCACGGAGGCAGTTGTAAGTGGCAGTCACATTTCACGCCGTCATAAAAGGTGAGCGGGTAAACAAACGTACAGAGAAGCTAAAGGAGAGCACGTTGTTTTCTCCCGTGGCAGCTTGCGTGGGCTACACTGTTGGAGTCGGAGCTCTGAGGTTGAATCGAACACCCACTGTGTATGTAATCTCGTACAGTATCCTACATATAACGTGCAGAGTAATTTGCAGCAGGAGACACACTTTGTACCGAGCGGGGGATGAAGTTAGCAGAGGCCAGACCTCTGGGTCTGTTCCACCAATGCCTGTTCCTTATTCTATTGCCCTAGACAGGCAATTACACTGTTGTCTCTGCTGTGCCAAGCTTTGACAGACACCCAGACATATGAATACACACATTCATTCACACATACACACTGAGACACACAGACACATGCTCCCCCGTGGACATGGACCTTAGCCACAGACGAAAAATATGTGCACTCACTGTGCACTCACTGTGACACATATACTCACAGTAACATACAATCCTTTACACCTAATCCTTCGCACATTTACACATCCCGGCCCTGACAGCAGAGCAGGCGACGATTTCTGCTCTTCTATCCCTCCTCCTGTTCCCTTATCACATCTTAGGACTTCAGTGAACGTGTGATGGCCTGTCTGATTGCAGCTCTAGCTCAGGGTGGAGTGTTTAAAAACAGAGGGGAAGATGTTTTAAAATCACCGTCCTTCCCTCACTGGAGCCCGGGCCACAAAGCGTCAGTAGAGCAGCGATGCTTTGGTGGCACGGTGGGAGAGTTGTGAAAAGGAGTGGAGAGGAAAGATGGAGGTTGAGGCAGGATGAACTCGATGTAAACTGAATATTTGATGGTGCATAACAAAGCTTTACTCGTTGCATGTGGTAACCAATTATGTTAGAGAATCACTGGCATGATTTGATTTGGTTGAATGGAACCTTGTCTAGGGACTTTCTACAGAAACACATGTTAATGTAAACATGTATGAAGACTGACTGCACTGGGAGTTTGGCTCCCCGGCATGAGAAGAGGAATGATTTGGTGAGCAGGGATGTGCAGGGATATACAACGTTGGGCTGCCCACACACACACACACACACACACACAAACACACACACACACAACACGCTGCCTCCTCCCTTCAGTGTTTTATCCACACACTGAGTGATTCAGGGCATTTGTTTCTGGCTCCTGCATCACTTAAAAGTGAGAATATGCAGACCACAGGAGATGCAGAGGAAAGTGAAGGAGGAATAAAAAAAGAAAGAGACAAACAGAGATGGTAAACTTCAACAGGCCGAGTTGCTGTGCGCGCTCAGGGTGAGGTTTGAAACCCAAAGTTCATGCAGGGGGGGGGGGTCAATTCCACTTCGGCAAATCTCAGTCTGTCACCCGGGGCAACTGATAATGTCGCTGTAGGACGGTACAGTCGCAAACGGTACAGTACAACATGTGCATAGGCAGTTTCGCACAAACCTAGTGTGTCTGTGTCTGTAAAAGTTAGTGTAACGGAACGTGAGGGGAACTAAAGTGAGCAAAAAAAGATTTACAGAGAGACGATTGCTCAGTTCTATCCACCGAGCTGTAGCTTTACTTGTGTGGGCTGAGCAGAGAGAGAAAAAGCAAAACAAGTCCAGGGATGGAAGAGTTTCAAAAAGAAAAATGCACGAGAAAGACACAGACGGAGCTTTCAGCATCATTAACTACATTATATGTAGCCTCCTCACTCTGCACACACTGGTGCAGTATTTCAGCCGTCATGTTACCAACCTGTACCAGCCCCATGTCCGAGGAATCTATGGAAATATTGATAGACCTGCATGTTCCCGATCGATATCTCATTAGGCACAATTGGGAAGATGGATGTAGCTTCCCTCTGACTGCTAACTGTGGCCGGGGCTGATGAGTCGGCCATTAGACACACAGTCTGACACCCACAATAGGCTGAAGCAGCCATTTTCACTGCTAGTCTAATTGTTGTTGCCACTGGTACATTAGAGGAGGTTTTATGGTCGGCGGTCGACGTCTGCGGTGCAGTGATGAATGTGCCGCGCAGAACAAACTAAATACTACTAGGCTAAATACACAAGTTGAGGTCATGGAAATGAGAAAGTGTCTGGTTTGACTTTTTGGAGACATGCAGGAGGAGGAAGAGTTGATTTTAACAAAACATGCAACAACATCTAATTATCATTTCCCATCTTTCCCTGTTCCAAAACCTGACTGTGCCTAAAATCCCGAGCTCCAACCGGGGCCGCGAACAAACCGTCAGACAGGATTTAAATGAGGCCAGTTTGTAAGGAGTGGACAGTGGAGCCGTGTGGGTTGTTACTGAACCAGATCGGAGCAGTCCAGCCACATGGAGACTGACAGTACAATACAACACGGTATCAAAGTGTAGTTGTGATGTGTTATTCTGCTCAGAGCAGCGCTGAACTGCTGATTCACTCTCTGCTGGGGCCGACTACACCAACAGCCCAAAGCTGTCATCCACACAACAAACTGGGGCTGAATTTCTTCTGCACACGTTGCATAACTAACACCTATCACCGGCTTATAATAAACAGTGATGCCAGGAGAAAGTCGCGACACCGGTCAACTGCTTTGTCCAATCGCAACTCTTGGACCAAAGTCAGACTCGTGGGTAATCCTGTCCCATCTCGACATAGAGCGCTCGTCCTCTCCTGGAATGTGGGAGCGAGCCGAGAGGTTGGAGGGAGAACAGAGTGATGTGAGACGTTTTGAGATGGGAAAGCCTCTTTTGGGCATGATTAGAGAGCTAATCTAACAACGACAAGGAGAGAGAGAGAGAGACGGAGAGAGAAGAGAGGGAAAGCTTCAGGAGAGCTCCATGTTTTTGGATTGTGGTCAGACGAAGGCTGAACTACCCATTCACACGACTGTGACTGAAGAGCGCTCGAGACGATGAGCTCCCTTTGAGCCGCAATCAAAATGCTGCTTGGTTTTGTGGGCCCATGAGTGTGCGGCATCAAACACGCTCTCCCTCTCTTCCCCCCCCTCATTCTTCATGCATTCAGAGGATGCCTAGCAGCTGCTGGTAATTAAAGGACTTTAGTGTCTCACAACACATTGAATCAGAGGAGGAAGAAAGAGAGCAGAAAGACGGGGGGGGGGACAGAGATGCCACTCCTGACCAGCTCACCTCCTCACTCCCTGTCTCACGTTCCCTCCTTCCCCTCATCATCGCAAAACCATGCTAATGCACCTCTGTGTTGCTAATTAGCCGCCTCAGAACGCTGCACTCCAACGAGCATCCGCACACAAACGTAAAGAAACAGGGAAAAGGGGGACACAACGTTTGAAGGATAAGAAAAGAGGATGGATATTGTAGATGGCAGCTGTATAAGAAGGGAGGGAGGGTGATCAAAGTGAGGGCTGTTTATGTGTGGCAAGCCAAGCATCTCTGGAGTGTGGAGGAGCTGATTCCAGAGGGGAGAGTGTCTAAATGGGAGACGGCGCGGTAGTGAGCCGCGATGAGCTGAGAGGAGATGAGTGGCAAAGCTTAGACGCTAGCTTTGCTGGGAGGGGAGAGGGGGAGGTACACACAAACATGGGAGAGGGGGAAAGATAATTTCACAAAATCAACAATGGCTTAGGGATGGATGATGGAGAGAATTGGAGAAATGGAGAGGAGAAGGAAGCAGGAGTGATCACAGCTGCATGTGGATGGCACCAGGGCTGGCAAGAAATTTAATTTTGGGTGTGTGGGATGAGCGGAGCTCTTCACCAGAAGAGTGCAGCTGCTTTTTTTTTTTTCCTGCAGAATTCGACACATCTTTCTACTCTTGGCTATAATTGTGCAGTAGTCATGACTAAACCCGTGTTCAAGACTCATCCAGCACCAAAATCCTGAAGCAATTACACTAAGTAAATAAATCATCTATCTTGTGAGCAGATTGAGAAAACTTGACAAGATCACATCATTATCCCAGCACCTCTTGATACATCATCAGATTTCATCACTGCTGCTCACAGGCTAATTTTTTTAAGAATGCCTTTGTGGTTTATGGTGTTTTTATATCAGCCACATACAACATACACAACTTGAACCAGGGATGTTACAGTTATCTACACTGCATTAGAGGAGAGTCATGTAATCATGATTGGCAGAAGAAGAAGCTTGATGTGACGGTGCCTTTAATGCATCTTTTGTTTTATATATTCCAACTGTTCCATCTCAGCCAAATTTAAAAACTATTTTCTTGCAATGTTTCTGGTATTTTGGCATTTCCCCTCTGTTTATTGTCCATATCCCTAAAATAACACAAAGACGTCTGCATGAGTCACAGCTAGAAGAGCTCAGGATCCGTCCAGCATCTTCTTTTCCTCTCAGCCGGAGCTGACAAGGTTCTCGCCACACTCACTGCAGGGTCATGACAGAAAAAGGGCGATTAGGACTAGGCACAGGTGGTACGAGGGTCCGCAGTGTTGGGAGAACAGATGGCTGATCTGACATGAATCAGGGTGCTGACCTTCTCTCCCCACAGTACAGTACAGCGGTCCACACACGTGTTTGCGCATGTACGCAAAAGAATCAAAGCCACGTGCACTGTTTCCTCCTCACAGCTGCTTTAGGACCACACTCCACCTTTGGGCATCAGGTCCTTCTCGCATTCTATGCAATCGAATCGCTGTCAACCGGAATTATTCCGTTCCCGACCACACCTGCACAAATGCACGTGATTAAGAGTCCAGCACGGAGGCTAATGTTGTGGTAAATGATCTCAGTGTGAAGGCACGCAAACTGTAACCAACACAGGGCTTCAGCCGGCCCCTCCCGCACCTCCCGCAGCCGAATGCTGAATTACCTTGTCGCTAGGCAATTATTTGTCCTGTCCCAGCTTTGGAGTGATGTAAATTACTTTAAGTGCACTTTGCAGGGGCCGCCGTCACGATAATGATGATTGTGGCGCGGCTCTGATACACATAAATATTCAACTATACCTTTAAATAGAGGGTCTCTGCATTCAGGAGGGCCATAAGTGGGGAATACAAGACGTAGCAGCCAAGAAAGAAAAAGCTGTGAGTGATGAGGGAATGTGTTTGCTTAGGAAACAAAGAGGTGGAGACGGAGCAGAATGCCTCCTCGCTTTTTTAGTATTGTGTCCTATTCATCTTGTGTCCCCAGAATACCCTCACCCTCATATCATGAAACTACCATCACTTCAGTTCCAATCACAGATGAGCACTGTAGTGAGTGACTCATACTAAGAATATCACAGATACACAAGCTTTTTCAGGCACTTTTATATTTTCTGAAATCCCGACTGGCCTGTTCTTGAAGACAGTC
Organism: Hippoglossus stenolepis; assembly: GCF_022539355.2. Classification (NCBI taxonomy): domain Eukaryota; kingdom Metazoa; phylum Chordata; class Actinopteri; order Pleuronectiformes; family Pleuronectidae; genus Hippoglossus; species Hippoglossus stenolepis. The sequence goes on from NC_061488.1 coordinate 4,175,954, forward strand.
CTGCTGCAGTAACTTCTCAGCTCCAGCAGGTGTCACTCATGGCCTCTATGCTCGGTCTCCCGGCCTCGGTTATGGTTTTGTCTTTGGTCGTCTTTGGTCTGCTCTTGTCTGTCTTTTCACGTTCAACTTAGTCACACACACACACTGAATGGTCTCATTTCCTGTTAAGATCAACTCATGTCAGAACAGAGCAGCAGTCGACATGAAGTAGCTCTGAACCAGCTCTGCACCTCTGAGGCACGGCTCTCCGTTCCCAGACACTGTCTCCTCTCCTCAAACTCTATTTGATGCTCGAGACAAACATTAAGAGAAATAAAAGCCGCAGGGTCGTTTTGGGCGACGTCTAAAACAACCGGATCTGTAAACTGGCTGGATGATGACGACGGAGGTGGCACTCACATGTTATGCAGGACACACCAGCCGCAGTGTGGGTCCCCGGAGCTCAGGCACTCTCCACAGGTCCCGTACTGCTCGCACGACTCGATGGGAACTTGGGTAACCTAGAAAACACACAGAAGGAAAAAGGTCAAGGTCAAAGTGCAGCCTTTACAAACATCACAGGAGAAGCCTCTGGGTGTGTGTGGGTTTGTGTGTGTGTGTATGTGTGTGTGTGTGTGTGCATATTTGATGACATGTACCATCATTGCTCCATTTTTATTTACTGATACATTTCTACTGTTCTCCATTTGCAGGGATGGCGTGAGCGGGTGCACAATGCCGCTGTATGTCCACGTGTGCGATGTCAACTGCACAGGCAACTGTTGCCTTTATCTTAAGCCAAAGAAACAGCGGTGAGCAGCTGGGATCAGTTGGCCACAGAAAGCTGTTACGCTGCCGTCAAAGGGCTTTTGTCTGCACCGGGGCATCTGTCCATCTAGGTAGAGCCTGTCACAACACACCTGGAGCAGCAGCGACACACGTTTGGAGCGCTGGCCTTTATTTTCAAATAATGTAAGTGCAGAGATTAAGTTTAGTAAAATTAAGTTTGATGAAGCTATGATAAGGCCAGGAATATAAACAGTAACCTTTTAAAAGTTGTTATTATTGCTGTGCTTGAAGGATGTTTTTAAGAAATATGAACAAATGGAAATTGGTACGTCAAAGCAAAACATGTTTGAAATGTCAACAGCAGAGAATTTCAATAAGCACTTCCAAACACAAAGCAAACACACACATCCACACCCATGCATCACTAATCTAAATGGTAAGGCTGTGATCTTGTGGAAGAAGGAAGCACATCCTAGTACGTTTTCAGTTGACATTAAACCTGAACAAACACGGGACTGAGAATTTACATTTGTGAACAAGAATCAAACAAACATCTCCTCCTGGGCGCCGACCAAGTGTGTGAGTCAGCGGAACTGTGTGATGCACAGGCTGGTTCTGTGTTCAGCGGATAGATGCAAGCACTCATCCTTCTGTTAGTTTTGATGGGGATAGGAGTGTGTGAGTCTGTGTGTGTGTTAGTGTGTGTGTGTGTGTGTGTGTGTGTGTGTGTGTGTGAGTCTCGCTGCGTCTAAGTGTGTCTGCCAGGCGAGGTTCTGCTCAGCCACATGGCCCCTCAGTCTGTTTGTGCAGCACAGCGGTCTGCAGTACGATCCAGAGGTCAGTGTGTGTGTGTCTGTGGGTTTCTTGTCTATTTAAGTGTCCCATGGGGCCGCCTCACTCGCACCTGCATCTCATTGGGTCGCTGGGAGCAAACACACACAGACACACACACACTGACGTCAAGCACAACACCATCACCGCACAGCAGATGAACACAGGCTCAAGAGAAAAAGCTTGAAAACATGAATTTTCACTCCTGTCCGTCTTTCAATTTCCTGGCAATTGCCCGGTTGGGTAATGCCAGCGGAGTCTGACAGTGTGTGTTCGCTGCTCAGCTCCAAACCTCAGGCTCAGATCAATGCCTAATAAGCGGCTCCTTTGCAGAAATGAGGGGGAGTGAATGAAGGGTGCAAATAACACCTTTTACATTTCTTTTTTTTGTTGTTTTTCAAACCCTGTGCAAATCACCCACAACTGGCTGATGCTAATTGCTGTTCGCACCACGGGCTGGAATTAACTGTCAGCGAGGAAGAGATAACAGCTGGGTGTCCGTCAGTGGAGTTTCTTTATTACAACATATCACATTTATTTAAAAAAAAAAACAGCTGACGGCAAAATTCATAACATGCTCCTGATATTGCACGGCCCGTGAAAAAGTTGAGGTCTGCAAACCTGTCATCTGCTGCAACACTGTGAGAGATGTGTGCTCCAGCAGAGATATATACATATATATATATATATATATATATATATATTTATTTTTTTCCTTTGTTTTCTCTCTGCTCCTCGAAAACTCAATAACCGTCCACCTGTCTGCCGGTTTCCAAACCCTGCGGCAACACAGAGACGGGCCCGCGGGACAAAGAAAGCCATTGACACGGCTGGACGTTGATAGTCGCTGCACTGTGCCGCGGACACTCCTGCTAGATTAACCCCCGCTGTCACCTCAACAAACTCCATTTGTTTGTGTGTCTTGCCTCTAGCTCCGGGACAAACAGGTGGCATGCTGTAATGAGCTGCAGACGGGGTCACGTCAGCAGCAGAAGCCGCAACCGATGACAAACAGGCCCACCAGGGGCGAGACAGCAACTCAGCCCGTGAGTGTACACGCATCCCAAAGTCTCTGAATCCCTCTTAACCCCCAAAAAGCCTTCAGATCCTTCCCAAAACATGTGCGAGGCTGGTGAAACTTTATAGGATCACTTTCACAGAGGCCTGGCTCCGTGAAAGGGTTACAGTGTGGAGACAGCTGTCAGCAGGGGGAAAGTGAGGCTGTAGTGGGGGGGGGAGCGGTGTCCAAAGACAGACAGACACGGGGCTGCTGTCAGCTGACACAGACTGAAACACAGACAAAGGGTGATACGGAAGAAGAAGAGTGAGGTAAACAGGAAAACCAAAAACCAGAAAACAGAAATAGCACAGAATGAGAGAGAAGGTGTGTTTGTGGGTTTGTGTGTTTGCTGTGTTTGTTTGTGCGACAGTATTGATGCTCAGACCAACGTGGGCCAGTAGTGGAGATGAGGATGGGACAAGGGAGGGTCGGGGGTCACAGCAGCTGTTGCCCAGCACACGCTACAGTCACTCAACACAGCAGGGCTGCACAACGAAGCCCCTTCTCCCACTGTGTGCATATGTGTGTGTGTGTGTGTATGCACGCACGCACAGCACCGTAACGGATGTGCAGATTGTAGTTCCTGTGTTTTCAATGAAGACAAAGAAGCGCCACATGTGATCCGACGTCGCCTCCAACTTTCCCTGCTCCTCCGACTCAAACACGTTCACACCCGGAGCCGACCTGAGCCAGACTGAGTCGTGTCAGCGAGAGGTGCCGCTCTCGGGTAAATGAATGCTAATAAAATTCCAGCTTGAGATGACCTTAGCAGGGGGTTATTCAACCAGAGAGGCGGCTCTGAAGTCGCACACTGCGGCAACCTGGGTGACCGACTCTCACTCGAGGGTTAAAACAACAGCTTCCTCTCTTTCAAAGGCTCATCCTGAATGGGCTTCGGCTTCCATTGTCGCTGCCAAGCTTTCACTAATGCAGCGGTGCCGGGTCTGTAACTGACACCCAGCTCTGGGGATTTGAGCACGAGTGATATTAGGACAATACATTAATGCAACAATACAAATACACTTATCAATCCAAATCAAGAAATGAAAGAACAGCCATAAGAGCATCCGTTTGTCACCAAACATAATTACAGTCTTTTGAATTCAATCCACCGTCATTAGAATTCCCTCGGTGTAACTTTTATAATTACTGGATTGAGCCTGTTTTTGTTGCAGTCGTGTTCTGAGAAAACAAAAAGCAGAGATCTGGAGCAGGAGCTGGAGGCATTGCATCATCGAAGTGTTACTTCCTTCCTTCCACTTTCCGTGACTCAGCCCACCACAAGAACATTTTGCGGTCGGCCAGTAACATTGTCTCTGACTCCAAAAGTTAAAAATGAATAGTTTTCTGCGATTTATAAGGTTAGACTGAAGCACTCTTCTGTGAACCAGTCGATGCTCAAACTAAATATGGCACTTGATCCCAGATCATGTTAAAGGGCTGTTAACTGTCGTGAATGTGCTGCTAAATGTACGTATCCTTCATTTCCCTTGTCATAATTGTTGGATTTAATGTTGCATGTGGGGCGGCTGCTGTGCTGTAAGACATTTTTTCAGTGTCTGACGATAAAGAATGATCAATCAATTTGAAGACAAAGAAAAAAGCAGCAATATAAAATTCCCTTTGCACACGTTTCCCACTGTTATTTCGGGCCACCTGTGAAGACGGTGCCTGCTTCTCACTTTCAATTTCATTCTGAGAGCAGAGGAGCACAACACAGGACGGAGGCATTTGGCTCGGGCGCCCAGGAGAGGCTGACAATGTATATGTACATTAGAGAGCAGCAGGACTTTCATCTGCTCCTGTCTCTCTGCGGCTGAGAATAAATGGTAGCTCCATTTCAGCTCCTCTGCCCCGCTGCCCTGAGACCCAGCCATGATCGCTGCTTCTCGGTGATGGATGGGGGCACAGGGGCAGAGTGGGAGGAGAAGGAGAAGACAAAAACTGAAAAAAAGGGGGGATGAGGGAAGAATAAGCAGAGTGGAAACGGCCCATTGCTTCGAGTTCTGATGAGACCTCGTCTCTGCGGTGCCAGATGTGCCTCACCACGCTGAGCGAGAGAGAGGGGAAGCAACAGAAAGAGAAAAATCCCACCGTCACCAGTAATGCAGAGGAAGCTATTTTGCAAGTTGTTGCCAAGGCAACAGGCCTGGCTCTGACCTCAGGAACACCCCCACATCCACCACCACAATCACCACGACTCCCTCCAACCTTCAGCCGCGCACGGTAAACAGCTGGCACCTCTGGGACTTCCTGCCACCTACACCTCATTTCAAACATGTATGTGTACACACACACAAACACACACCCACCCACACACACACACCCACACACAGGCGGCTCCACTACACCTTATCCATTTTTAATGAGAATTAGCCAGGCGACCACGTCACTGGATGGGACACATCGATCATGAACACAATACCCATTCCAGCAGAGAAGGGAGAGAGAGAGAGAGAGAGAGAGAGAGAGAGAAAGCAGGGGAGGGGAGTATGTGTGTATGTGTGTGTGTGTGTGTGTGTGTGTGTGTGTGTGTGTGTGTGTGTGTGTGTGCGTAGCTGTGACACAAAAGCAGAGCAAATACTTGCTGCTGAATGAATGAAAACCAATGAAATCTTTCAGCCATTGAGTCCCTCAGGCTTCATCCGCACTAATACCGTTTTTAAAACACATCACTTTTGCTACGTTGATGCAAATAATCCCTGTTGGCCTGGTTTTAGTTTAAAGACTCCAGGTTCCAAAAGTCCAGGCATTGTCTGGACTTTTGGAAATGATTCCTTAGACGCCCCGGGCCAGGACCTGGTCGGCCACCTGGCTTACATCGCACCCCATCCTGATGCCTGTCCCTGCAGCTGGCGGACCTTCAGTGAGGTGACGCCGTGTAATTTCTTCTGGCTGTGCTGGTTTGGGCCCCACGGACCAAGGTCCAGTCACCAGATGCCCCCCCCCCCCGGTCCGGCTCCAGGTGGGCCCTGCTTTTCCTAATCAGGGGCGAGGTGATGCAGTTTTAAAGAATGCCTTTTATCTGGTTCGGGCATCTGAACTGGAAGTCTCCTGGGCCCCTTCCATTGGAGGTCTTTTTCAGCCCCGTCCAATTGGCAGGAGGCCCCCGGGGGACCCAGAACATGCTGGAGAGATTATATATCTCATCTGGCCTGGGAACACCCGGGGATTCCCCAAGAGGACCTGGGAAATGTTGCCGGGGGAAAGGCACGTCTGGACTACTGCACTTGACCTGTTGCCACCTTGACCCAACCCAGGATAAGCAGCCACGAATGAAAGGTCGGATGGATGGATGGATGGATGGATGGATGGATGGATGGATGGATGGATGGATGGAAAGACGGATGGATGAGGCAGCTCAGTTATGATGTATCCTTCTTAAATTTGAATCACTTGCATCATCTGACTCTTTTCCAGAAGAAACAAACAATGAAAGTCATACTTAAAATTTTAATACAGAGGTTTTACCATGAAACCAGTATCCCCCCCCATTTTTTTTTTTTATCCCTATGAGCTAATCTTTTCTCGTAATCCCTCCTTTTTGGAGGATCATCTCCCTTTTTGTCTTCCTTGTCTCCTCCTCGTCTTGATCCACTTTCCCTCAACTCACAGCTGCAGTGCACTAAGACCCGAACACAGATCCCTCTGCAGTGACGTGGTGGAGCATCTCATCCAGCTTCTTGACATCCACCCAAAAGAAATGGAATTTGTTTTCACACTGAAAACAAATCCAGATGCATAAGCAAGTGCAGTCCCCCTCTTTGTTGGACTTGTTTTACACCTATGGAGTGAATAAATTCGCTCCATAGGTGTTTTTGCAGCGTGACGTCAGTCAGTGGTTCAACCAGATCGTCAATAACCATCGTAAGCTTGACTGGCCCTGAGAGGAGAGGTGAGGGGTTCTGTGGGAGTGTTGTGTCTCGTCCGAGGACAATCAGGCCTCCAGACTCACACCAATTACACCCAGCTTGATTAAGGACCCAGCAGGGCCATGTGCATGGTTGTTGGGGGTGCGTGGGGGTGGGTGCTGATCCCTTGGAGGCCTTGAGTTGACCGTGCATAGAAACCACAACAGCTGGGAGGCTTGATGATGGGTTAAAACCCACAGTGTAAGCACAAATGTGTAAAAAGTAATTAATTACAGCCACATGTGCTCGTAATGAGTGTACATAAAAATCCTCCTCATCACGTAGATAAAACCTGAAACCTTCATCCCCGGCTGTAGTGTCGCTATCAGCTGCTCAGATCCACATCCAAAGGAATTGCTTTTTTGAAATCTTGTTGTGTGTGTTGTTGTTGTTGTTCGATGTCAGACGGCGTCCTAAGTCGTTTGAGAGAAACAAGTTTTGTGTAGTAATACGCAACATTGATTTTCTTCAACTGTATTTACCTGTGTATCGCACCAATGCAGGTTATAGGCTCTGAATAAACGGGAGATGGAAACCAAATTAACTGGGAGATACACTAGCATTGCGTGGTAGTGTTTCCCCCCCCCCCTGAAGGTCAGAAACCTTTTATATGGTTTTCAGAATAAATGATTTTAAAGCGGAGGAGATCGCATTCGGAGTTTATGTTACTCATTGATTTTAAGAGGCTAAACCAGCGAGGCTGAGGCAAAATGAAATGATACAGCTCGGCTCATCTACAAACAGCCATCTCCCGCACTCCCAAAATGAATCTGTGTGAAGAGGGGAGCTTTTAACCTTTATTGTCACAGTCGGCTCTCTCAGCCCGTTCTCCTTTATTCCTCGTTTTCGGTTCACCCACATGCGCACACAGACACATGCACACACAAACATTCACTTTTTTTATTATTTATTTATTGGATTTGGTCTAAGCTCCCAGATTTTGGTCAATTGAAAACATGAAGACGCTGCGTGAGGCCGATTTAAAGAGTGAAGCGGCTACAAGCTCATCAGAAGCAGAGGCGAGTGCAAACACAACAACCGAGACTAACTCTCTCTGAATTGTGGAAATCTCCATCACAGTTTGATCGAGCAAATGTGCCGTTTCCAAGTTCCCAAGCCAAACAGCATCAATAGCCGTCCGACACCCTCCTCCTCCTCCAGCCTCCTGTATTCTGGCTTAACCCCCTGTACCCCCTACCCCCAATCCGGGCCTGGTCCCTGGCAGCTCATCAGAAGTAACAGACTGGTAGGAGACAAACTGCCAGGAAGGAGAGGAGGAGGAGCAGGTCAGGCGTGTGCCTTGTGACCGCCGGGTGAACTCTGAAGCTGAGTGGCCATTACGTGTTAATGCCGACCCAGGAACGATGAGAACGTATCTAAAGTGGGAATAATACAGTTCGATGTTGCCTCCCTGACACATATTGTGACGAACAGTCATTGTTGTAGGGGAAATAATATGGTGGAGACTTTGGCCAAGTTCCCTGAGGACTTTCTGTGGATCGGTGATTGGTCAGGTGGCGCTCGTGTGTTGGTCGAGTGCTTCTCGGTTTTTCCTTCTGACATTAACTGCTGCTGCCTGAAGGTAAAGATACATACACCCCTGGGATGAAGTATATGTGTGTATTCATGTATTATTCATTTGTAATTGTACTGTTTTGTTGTTTTTGTATCTTGTGCACCTGACTGCACGGCAAGTTTCTCACCATAAACATGAACTGAACTGTAATTCAGAATGATGTAATTATTATGTCAATATAGACATGGCTTTAGATTGGATCACTACTGCTTGACAAAGAGTAGCTAAATTAAATATATATCAGAGATTGTTGCACAGCACCACGGGGCCCCACACCCTCATAATCCAATCTCTGATAAACACCTGTTCATCCCTCATTAATTTAGTCATATTTCACAGTTATATCTATTTTAAACAGGGTTTCTGCAGGTTTCAACAAGTTAAATGTCAGAGATTTTTAAGACCCTAATAAATTCGATTTATGGCCAATGTAAAGTACGACAGATATGAAGGAATATCAAGAGTCACAGAATTACTTACACTTAAGGTCAAGGTGAAGAAACTTATTCTCACCTTCACCATAAGTGTAAGTGATTCTGGGACTCTTGATATAACCACGTTATCTTGTCGACTACAGACAGAGACAGTAAGTACCCATGGACTTTCTGATCAGGGTGTTTAACTGCAGGTTAACATAATTAAAACCAACCTACAAGTACTTAAGACCTAGATATGTTGACGTATTCAAGACAAAAATTTAATTCTGATTTCTATTTCAAGACCCTGCAGAATCCCTGATTGGAATTGTTGGAATATGCACTTTGTGGAATGTAACCCCCGCTCTCCCATGGACATGCACACACAAACCACACGCCTGCACCAACACGGCTTTGAATTTCAACATGTAGCATTGGCCCCTGGACTGATGGCCAACTGTACGGATTAACGGCAAACTGGGGCGGTGGGAAATAAGGACGGTGGAGGACGGAGATTGGAATGTCTCCCAATCTCTGTTTGTGTTTGTGTGTGTGTGCGTGTGTGTGTGTGTGTGTGTGTGTGTGTGTGTGTGTGTGTGTGTCGAGATGCTGCAGACGGGAAGACGAGGGGGAGAAGTCACAGGGGGATGTGAGGCAGCGCAGGGACACGACCACAGAAATAATGGAGTGAGGGAATCGACCTGTGAGGAGGATGAAAAATCCAACCAGTCAATACAGCGAGGAGTGTATCAATTATGTATGGCTTCAATCCTCTTTTTTGGGGGGGCAAGGAGAGAAAGGGAATAGGTTGGGGGTTTGATTGTGTGCAAATTTAAGCTCCATTGGTGCAAACAGCTTTAAAATGCTCACAAACACTGTTCAACAGCGTCCATCAAAAGCAATGCTCTTAGAAGACAAACGCGTTGTGGGACATTTGACTTTCAGCGACTTCTGGCTGTTTTTCTCTTGCTGCATGTTTCACCCCTAATTCCCAACATTAATGGAAAGCTGTGCCAACAACGACCTTGGCAGAACACCTGCATGGAAGAAAAATACATATATGCTTCGTATTTGACTTCGATAAATAACACAAAGTCAACTTCTGACACCTGCAGCTACTTTCCAGATCCCATGTTCACCCTCTTACACACAGGTAAAGATGTGAAGATGGACACTGGTGAGCTAGCTGCGCCCAGTCAAGGTGGCCTCTCCGCTCCGTAATTCAGTCAGGAGGCTAAAAGGAGAAAAATTACACCCATGCTGCCCCCGCTCACTGGCAACTGGTCTAAAGGCCCACTCTGACATTTAAGAGATGGAAACATGGAGCTGTGAATCTGCCTCTGAGTGTTTTTTTGGAACGTGTGAGTGTGAGCGCTCATGTGCAAAGACGGCTATAAAAAGTGACACTCACATTCCACGATGAAACATCCTGGTTTAATTCGATTTAACATTATTTCAGTGGCTCAACATTTAACGGAGCCACTTTAAAATGCCTCTTTTTTTTTTTTGCGAAAACAATGTCTGTGTATATTAGCACTTTGCATATGCATATCATGTCGGCTCAAGCACTTCCTTTCCGTCACTCCTGCTTCCACTCAGACATCATCACAAACCGGGCCCTGATTTAAAAGGTATAGATTTGTCTGAACAGCCACTTCCACACCTCATATGACTCATTTGTTCATTAGCAGTGGGTAGAAATCTTCTGGTGAAATGGTTGAAGTAGTGACGGAACGGAGTTGAAGTGTGCTTGACCTGCAGTTGAGGGGAAAGTAATGTATATATAGTGGAATGTGGTGCGTTGAGTGATACTTATAGACTTAATTAACATCTTGTTAGTTACTAAAACACTTAACGCCATGTCCTTCGTTTCCGTCTCTAGACGTCTCTCAATCAGTCCAATCAGAATCTCAACACCTGCTGCCAGACAAGCCCTGAACTCCGGATATTCTCCCTCAATTATCCATGTGAGAAAATGTCTGAATGAACCCATGTGAAGATGCAGGATGATATCGTCAGGGGAATTCACTGCAAGCGAGAAAACCAAAGGATGCAATGAAAACGAGATGCCAGACAGAGATGTCAACGTGGAAGGACAGCGATCATATAGCGCTTTTGGCTTTAAGAGCAGACGCAGGTGTCAATGTGCTGTGAACAAGAACATGAGATTTCCGCAGCAGAATGTATATGTTATGTGCGGCCCACTGCTCCACCCAGACCCCTCCCCTCACCTGAACGCTCCAGAGACAAAGCGTCTGGACAATTGGATCCGGATATTTCCTGGTTCATATCAGAAAACGGCTTTAGATTTACATGTTTTCTTTCCTGCGTGCATTTAATCAAACTGTATTCCACTGCTTTTCTTTTTCTATCCCCATGTCTTGACCACTTGTCATTGTGACACTCTTGTTTTTTTGTCGCTTCCCCCGTACCTGCTTGTCTGTGTCTACGCACGCTCGGCGCTCGTCTCTCAGCGGGATCCCAGACTGTCAATGCAGCCCGTAATGAGGTGTATGCTTCAGTCAGCATGTGAGGAGTTAATAAGGAAGCAGCAGAGGCCATCACACATCAACAGGCATGGGTGTGTGTGTGTGTGTGTGTTTGGGGAGGGTGTGAGTGCCGGGGAGCCTCCCTGGCACACTTAAGGCTGTCTGTCGACCAATGGGGGTATTGATTTGGAGGGGGAGGCAGACAGAAATGAATTCTGATCCACAGAGGGACTCCACAGTGCATGTCTGAGTGTGTACGGTTATTTTTTTTGTACGAGTGTGTGTATGTGTGTGTGTGTGTGTGTGTGTGCATGCATGTGAGCATGTTTGTTCTCTTTGTCTCAGTGTCTCTTCCAGTGCACATGATGTACATACAAATGAAGGGTTTGGTTACACCCCACTGCTCTCAGGGCTGTTGGCTGTGTGCGCACGTGTGTGTGTGTGTGTGTGTGTGTGTGTGTGTGTGTGTGTGTGTGTGTGGTGTGTGGGTGTGTGGGTGTGTGTGTGAATGTTAATTTGTGTACATGAGAAAGAGAGACAGAAAGGGAGGAGGGGCTCTGATAACCAGGCTCAGGTGGCGAGGACACTTCTAATCTAATCCCAAACTGACTGTGTATGCATACATACATGCTTTTTGTGTGTGTCTGTGTGTGTGTGTGTGTGTGTGTGTGTGTGTGTGTGTGTGTGTGTGTGTGTGGGTGTGTGTGTGTGTGTGTGTGTGTGTGTGTGTGTGTCTGTTTATATGCATATGCACACATGCGTGTGTCACGCACATTTTACTCCTCCGCTGTACTTGATACGTTGATGAGAGTTTACAAGTATTACCGAGGCTGAACGACCTCCTCAGACCCCATAACTGTGCCTATGATTTAATCCAATTGGGTTCCATGAGAAATACACAGAGACAAAGGCTATGGGCAAACATGCTCCTGCAGCGGGGAGAAAATTATTAGATTCGACTATAAAGAAACTCGGTGGGGTGAGAAAGGAGAGAAAGCGGTGACTGATCTCCAGTGGTGTGTCTGAAAGTGCCTGGCTGTCTTTGTTTGGCAGAGGAGGAAAAATCAACATAATGAGCCCAAACTGCCTTTGTGTCTCACTCTCTTCGTCTCTCTTCCCTCTCCACCCTCTGTCTCCTGCTCCCTCTCATCCCTCGACTCTCAGACAGCTGCTTCTGAGAAGCCAAATTAACTGCTCCCCAGTCGCGTTGGGAAAGTGCGAAATAATTAAGTGTTTTCCCTCCGAGGTACGTGGCTGTTTTTGGTTCCACGTATGAACTTAAAGTGTGTGGGTGTAGGTGGCGGTGTTAGTCCAGCACAAACACTGTTGTGTGTCGTTTTTCCATCCCCAAAACCATCCCCCCCCCCCACAGCCCCATCCGTCACTCTGTGGTCCTATCTGTTACCAACATGTGATCCTTCTGGTTCCAAATATCCGATTTACAAGTCAGCAAGAAGGGCAATATTTCAACAGGCTGTCGGGAGATGCACTGTTTAAATCAGACGCCTTATCTGGCCCGTGCTCTTTCTAATATTTTTCCTCAAATATTGCATTAGGAGATATGTTATCCATCCCTGCACATTCATCTTCATTCAATGTTTGTCTGTTGGAGTGTGTGTGCGTGTGTGTGTGTTCTAGCACAGTGACGGCAAACGTCCTCTAACATTTCTCACGTACAGTCGCCTTCTGTGAATGTTATCATATACTTTGGCCGCCTTTAATTGGTTCTCTCAACACAGACTGAAATGATTGTAAGAGTAAAGAGAGGATCTGGAGAACACAACGTATGAAAGTGGTGTGAAATGTAAACAGTATGATTTACTGACTTCTGTGAGTATATAGATAAATCTTGTGGCCAGCAAGAGTCCAAGGATATCTGACCTATTTTCACACTGTTGTAATACACAGATTCAGAGTCAGACACACTCCCCAAACCCACACACACACACACACACACACACATCATGTACAATACTTCATCCATCACTGGCGCTCAGGCTGACAGCTTTGTCAAAGTGAGCCGCAGGGGAGTGGAGAACGGCATTGTGGGATTGAGTCCTCCCATCGGACGATGCAGAAGAAGAAGAAGAGACGAGGAAGGAGGGAAAGAAGTGGGGAAAATGAGGGAATGTGTTGCACAACCCCAGCAAAGCGAGAGAGAGTGTGTTACCTCTTCCATTGGGAAGAAGAAAGGATTGTGCTGCCATGGGTATCCCATCAAAAAGCAGCACCTCTCCTGCAGCAGCCTGTTTACTGAGCCTGGCCTTGTGAAGGACAGACAAAGAGCATATTGCAGCCCTGGAAGCATGACTGCATCACACGGGAAAACACAAAAACACACACATCGACACAGAAGGTCTCCTGAGGCTCTGGCAAACTGCAGCAAATGAACCACGGCCCTGGTTAGAGCACACACAGCCACACGTGTACTCAGCGACAAATGCAGGTAAGATGCATGTGTGCACACATTCACACTTCGCCCCTTCAGAGGACAGCTGGCGGGATCAGTGAAGTGAGCTGTCAGTCCGTCTCAAACAGGAAGCATCAGTCTCAGCCTGAGACCTTCATATAAACACCTTCACCGCAGGGCTGGGGACTCAGCCTGCTGCTCCCCGCTCGTGTGTGGGTTCAGCCTCAAAACCCACGACTCTACACTTCATTTGGTGATTGCGGCTCCATCTCAGCGCTGAGGAGGAAGGAAACTGACAGATGCAAAAAAAAAAAAAAAAGAAAAAAGACAGGAGACTGGGAGACTTCCAGACATTCACTTTACTCTTTGCCTGGTTCCTGACGAACCCTGTCGCGATTCCTTCAACCGGCACTCATGTTTCTCCCTGACACTCTCTAGGCTCTAATTAGGCTTGTAAATAATTATTGCAATTAAAGCCTACAATTAGGAGGAGTGAAGCACAGCCATTAGTTTCACAATAAATGTCATGAGCATTCTGCATAGGCACAGGGAGGAAATAGACAAACGCTGTGCCATTAGAGGCAGACAGACAGAGAGAAGGGCTGACATACAGCACTCACAGCTCTTAATTATAGAGCTGATTATTCTGGCAGGATGGCTCTTGGACTGTTCCTTTGGCTCAAAATCACAGTGACAACGCGCACACGCACACATGCGCATACACGAGCCACACACATATGTATACACGCCTGGCATCAAAGCACTCGTATACACACCTCGTAAATGAAAGAAAGGGAAAATGAAGAGTGATATTATTCTAAATTCAGCTCATAAACATCAGTAACACTACATCGACTGAAACTGCAGCTTAATCAGAGATTAATAGCGTTGTTTCAAGATAATAAGAGGCTTTAAACAGGTTCAAGGACAGGTTTGTTCCCCAGGGGGCTTAGAGCGGTGATTTCTGCTCAAGATTGACCACCTCCATTCACATATACACTCTGTTTATACTTTTAATTTCTTGCCGTTACACAATAAAGATTCATTCGCCTACATTCTGCCATTCAAACGTGTATTGATCATTTCGAGAATCCCCGGGGTTCAGCAATGAAACAAAGGTGCAGCCTGCATGGAATCTTTCTTTGTATTGTTTTCCAGGGGCTGTGTTTGTGGGAGCTTCAGCTAATGGAAAACTCAGCGAGACTGCAGAGACATGAGGTGTCAGAGAGTCTAAGGATCAGGTATCCTTTTCCTCATTATCTCATATTATGTCAGAGGGCCAGTGAGCGAGGGCGGGGGAGACAGCCGTGAGGTTTAAACTGGTATTAAGGGATGAGCAGACACACACTCCATGAAGCCAGACACAAACAAACCCTCCATAGGGTCTCACACATGGGTCTGGAAATCCATTCATACTGGACTTGACACTATTGAGTCTATTTGGAAAAGCATTTCACCTGAAGCAGACGTCAAGCTACGGGGCACCTGTTTGCTGACAGCTCCGCAGTCGGCCAGCACAGTCTACTGGGCGGGTCACTGGATTCCCAGCTTGTTACGAGGCACTGACCCCTTGCCGAGACTTGGGGGTGAAGGTGGGAGGGGGGAGGTAAGAGGGTGTTCAGGGCGAGGACCTGGGTGCACAGGCTTCTATTAATTAACAGCTTGATGGAGGCTGACAGGACGTGTGCTGCTATCAAATAATGAGGTTAGGATTGGCCAATGGTTCCAGGGCACAAAACCTGATTAACACTAATCCTGGCTTAAGTCAATTAACAATGCCTGCAAAGGGACTCATGCAAATGAGGTGCCTTTGTTAGGTAGGCTCACGCAGAGGGAGCAAACAGCGGCTGAACATTCAGACGTGTAAAACACGGGCAGAACATGGCTGAACGGGGCAAGGACACTCATATCAGTCATCAAGAGACAGAAAGAGTTGACTTGCAGTGGTTAAGCAAACGGCGGTTTATGAAAACATGATTAAATGGAAGGGGGCGTCTCTAACTGACCCGCTGAGGGACCCCCTTCAGTTTGATGAACACATTCAACCCTTGAACTTCCCCCCCACCCCCGACCTCACGTTGCTGAGAAACAGGACGTAAACAGATGGAGAGCACACGCGCATTACGCCGAACACATGGAGCATGTATGTCAACACACGTGCACAGAATCC
Source organism: Hippoglossus stenolepis (assembly GCF_022539355.2). Lineage (NCBI taxonomy): Eukaryota > Metazoa > Chordata > Actinopteri > Pleuronectiformes > Pleuronectidae > Hippoglossus > Hippoglossus stenolepis. The sequence goes on from NC_061488.1 coordinate 4,191,585, forward strand.
TCCCAACATCTCTGATTCAGACAGGAAATAAGGGTTCGAGTAACACGGACACGCATTCTGAACGACCGTGACGAGAAGTAACTTGTTTAGTAGAGAACTTTCTGTTCAACAGCTGGAATTCATATGTTATGAGGGACGGGACTGAGGACCGACCGAGTAACTTGTTCAAATTTAAACTTTAGAATGAAAATGACAAATAAATCAATAGAAAATTTAAATAAAACATCTTACATTTTCAAGAAAGAAAATACTACATACTGAAAATATATAAATATGGTAAAATACCAACAAGCAAGAACAACTTTATCTATAACTTCAAACAACACTAAAACGCAGATTAAGGCAGCATCACACGTGGGACAGGGATGAGCGCGGCTTCCTCAGAACGAAGAGCTAAATGGCATCATTGATAAAACTGCATGTGCATATTGACAGGGGAATGTATCCTAATTTGTCCAGGTGTCAATATCAAGTAAAGTGGATGTCAGGGAAGCAGCGAAGAATCTCAGGCCGAGTTTCCAAGCTGCAGCTCCGAGTGCGGGTCTATCCAGGGTGAAATAAAATGCAGATGTGGGGTCCACATGTTTGCATGTTTCCTTCTCACTTCTACTCTTTACAGTTGCCTGGTATGAGCGGCATCTCTTCATTCGCAGCTGTCCCATATAAAAACAAACCCCATTTGACCTCAGTTGAAGACCTACTTTAGGAACGATCTACCTTTCTTCATAATTCATGCAGCGCAAAGCCCAACCACAGATTCAACAGGGGAATTGGGGAACATTCAGGAACTTACGAGAGAAAGATACCTCTTACCTCCTGTGGGACGCAGAGAGGCATTTCACATTCAGAGGTAACAGAGAATAACATTCATCGTTCTGGTTTTGGAGCCTCAGTTGGGGGAAAATAACTCGAGAAGGAGTGAGAAGATTTGCTAACTGAATTCAGCGTATATCACTGATTTCTCTTTCATCCCGGCAGCAGACTCTTGATGGTCCTGTGCGCTGTAACGGTGGTTAGTCGAGTTATCAGGACCATATGTTGGACTGACGCTGACGGGCAGATGGGTGAGAAACGCAGAGATAAGGGTCAGTGGTCAAACCATTGGTCTTGTTCATTCTCTGGTAGCTTCAGGCTAGTCAGGCTGCCCTGAGGCCAGTACGGGGTGATGCAACACTCCTTGAGGTAGTGGTTGCCAGAAACTCTCAAATAGAAGAAAGGAAGAAGGGGCTCAAGAGAAGGAGATAAAAAGTGTTCATTTTCCAGACGTCTTCCTTCCCCTCTGGATTATTATTTCTCATCCGAGCAACTTCCAGTAAACGTTGACATATATGATCAAAATAAGAGTTGGGCTTTTACAGGGAAAACAAACCCAAACATCCAGGATAATACACAAAAGCATGTTTGAATAAGTGCCCTGGACATGAGCCAGTCCAACCTTCTCGTTCTGGAGGGTGTAAACAGTAAACGCATGAAACAAACAGCTCCCGACCAACATTGCTGCTGGTCGCTTCAAGTCTGCGTGAGCCATAACACCTACAGCGCACAGTGGAAGGCCTGGCTCTAAGCCACCGTGTGTTCCGTGCCCATTAACACATGAAACCAGCATGTTATACACACTAGAATCCTGCATAATGATGAGCCAGTAGCATGTCAGCTAATCTGAGCCAGGACGAGGTGTGAATGAATCCTATTTCCTCTTGTCCTGATAGGCACTGGACCCATTTCCTCCCAATCGAACCACACCGGCCAAACAAAGGGTCTGGGGGATAAGGGGGAGAGAGGAAGGAGAACCAGAAAGCTCTGGGGTGGGGGGGTCGTTGGAGGGAGAACAGGTTGAGTTGAGGGCCTCATACCAAAAAAAAAAAAGACTTGAAAGAAGAAGAAAGAATTCATGCATGGATTTCAAATTTCACAGCTGAGCACCTGGGAGAAATTGCCAGATTTGAAAAAAAAGAGGTCTTCTTTTCTTTTGTGATAATCTGTGAGCTGTAATGTTGCCGTTCCATACGTGGAGCCGGCCGAGGGAGGAAGGATGGCGAAGGAGGAATCGGTTGAGGTTGTGGGGGGGGGGGGTTTAATGTTTGCTAAAGAGGAAGAAAGGGTATCGGAGAGTGACAGCAGCACATGGCTGGACGCCTCTATAGGGGAGGACAGTGTGCGTCTGTCCATGAAAGACGAGTCTGTTTTACAAGCCGGCTCAGTGTCCCTCGGTCGGTCATGCTAGCAAGAATGTCACACTCATCCTTATAAAAGAGACGGCAGTTAGAGGGCCACTGTTTCACTGGGACCACTGTTAAATCTGTTAAGGTCTATTATGTACTCGTTTGAGCCACAGCCATAAAACATTACAAAAACCATCGAGCTCCATTACAAAGTCAACAGCTGCCTTCTTCCTTGTGATTTACGTCTGACAAGATAAAAACGTACCCTCTTTTATTTTTCTAAGCGTGTGTGTGCTTTTATTTATTAAGGTGTTTTCAAAAACCTTTTCAGGCAGAACTAAGGCCCCCCCGCCACAGGTATCACTTCAAAAGCCCTTTCAGATGTTAAATCTTGATTGTTCCCCATGAATAATACATTACAGCTCGGGCTCTGCGAACTGGCCACTGACCAAAGCAACCGATATAATGCAGACACTGATTCTCTGCCGTGTGCGGTGGGTGAAAACCCTGCTGCTGGGCGCCAGCGGCAGGAACAGCACAGAACACCAGAGAGGGAACGAAAAAAAGGCCTCGTGAAAACGTTGATAATCCAGGCCCCCCCCCGACAGACCCTCTCCCGCTACTGGAGCAGTTGTCACCGTTTATCCCTTTGTTCTGCATTGTTGATGTATCGATGAATGAAGCGAGCCGGTGGTGCTTCAGGCCTGAGGTGTGTGCTCGTTGTGTTTGTCCCTTCACTGGCCTGAACTCCCCCCCCCCCAAAAAATGCAGAACAGTACAAACGCAGGACGTTGTGAAAAAGAACCAGGTGAGGTCCCATTTTTGTGTATTTGAAAAAAGAGAGAGGGGACTCGTCGGTGAACGGCCAAGCACTCATGCAAATTCATCAGAGTGAATTTACATTTGAGCTGGCAGCGGCGTTTGCTGGTTTAACTATGCTCCAGCTGCCACTCACATATGAATACTGTTTCTACCTGTTTGATTAGAGCCTCTGCTGGAATCGTGGCGGCTCCGCTGCAGGCTCAGGGATTCTGCCTGTATGTAAAGTATGGCTTCTACAGTAGATAAACCCTAAAGCCCCCCCCCCGTGCTTCGCCGTATGGAATTTGGGCAGACGCTACGTACTCCGTACCCATGTGTGCTTTGTTTGAGCAGAGGAACATGAAGTATTCAGTTTGAAATCTACAGCTTTTGATGCAATATTAAATGCAGTGAGGTGTTTCAGGAATGTAAGACCTTTCAGGGGGATTTTCATACGACGCAGACAGACGAAAAGAGAAAAGAAGGGAGACAGGGAGGAGAGGGGAACGTCTAGGAGGCAGCTCAGCTGAATTTCCTGAAACAGCTCTGACCCTTTCCATCACTGCATTTGCCGCCGGGCACTCAGCCTCGTACCGAAATCGCTGTATTATTTCTCTAAACATAGACGCAGTCGCACACAAAGACTCACACAACATGACTCAAACAAGGGATCTGGCAGAAATCCATACATGGATCGGCACAACCACAGGATGCACGAGGACAGTTGGAAAACACAAAGCCGCAAAATGAGAATCCTGTGAAAATCCGAAGATAATACCGCAAACATGTTTTCCTTTTTCTTTTTTTCCAATACAGGCAGAAAAATGGATATACACAGATGTCTGGAGATAAATCTTGAGATGAAAACCTGCTGTTATGTATTTCAGGACTGTCAGTAATGATACAGCACCCTACAGGAAGACACACACACACACACACACACACACACACACACACACACACACACACACACACACACACACACACACACACACACACACACACACACACACACACACACACACACACACACACAAACTCATACTGCTCCTGGAGAAGAGGAAGTCACTGAGCCAGGTCTTTTCATCAGTTCCACTGCGCTGACTCGCATTGGGCAAATTTCAACCACATCGTTAATATGGTGGATGCTATTGTCATTACATCTACAAAACAAAAGCACCGTTTAAACATGGCAGCACCATGGATCGCATATGAAAGAGCGAGCAGTTAAATATGTTCGGGGCTGAGTGAAGGATGGTGTGTAAGAGAGAGAGAGAGAGAGAGAGAGAGAGTAAAGTTCTTTCACGTGACGAGAGATAACTCTGGGTAGGCGTTGGAGTAGAGTGGAGTAAGAGCCCATCTAGAATAATCTATACATATGCAGTAGGTGTAATCTATACATATGCGGCTGAGAGAAAGAGCCTGGATGAAAAGCCTCGCCGAGATCCCATTTGAATACTGATTGGGAGACCGGTGCCTGCATGTGTCTGTAATTATAGTCTTTTTTTTTTTCTTCTGCACGTGTACATGTGATTTTTGAGAGCCGGTGCATTATGTCGGTACCTATGCAAATGAAAGCTGAGGGAGAATGTGTGTATCTGTGTGTGTGTGCACGAGTGGAGTGTGTGTCTGTGTGTCCCTGTGGGTGCCTGTCTGCGTGTTTGTATTTACAAAGGCTTCGCACATCCCACGAGTCTCAGCCTCGCCGCAACACACACACAGACAGGTGTGAGGGCTGCAGGGAGCACGAGCCCAGATTCTGGAGCACGGCCTCGGCTCAGCAAATATTACTCTCTCCCAATTTCGGTCTCCCTCTGTCATCCAGTGTCTGTCTCTTTCCTGCGCTCTCTGTATTCTCCCTTTCCCACTGTGCCAAACACAGAGGGCCTCTTTGTTATTCAGAGTAGGAAATGCAACTGGAGCCAAATCTGCCCTGGTTTCTGTTTGATATCATCCCTCCTTTGTTCTTGCCGTCTCCCATCACCAATGCGCTTGGCCTCAGACTGCATCAGCCAGACACATGGGAACGAGCGAGGCTCTGGCCGAGATGGGTCTCGTGATGTCCTGGACGTCGAACTTCCACGTGTAGCTCGAGGTGACATTTAGGTTAACAATGGGAGAAAAAAAGGTCAAAGCGATGATTCGGCCATTTCCAAGGTGGCTGCAGTGATTTCACAGCTCCAGTGGATTACTGAGAAATGCAGCGCGGTGCCCATTACCACAGAAGCTAAATGTGTCCCCATGCGTAGAGAGAGTGGGTTCATCACAGAGAATAGACTTAATATGATACACATTAGTATGTGCAGTTCCTTCCAGACTCATAAAATAAATGACATTGGAGCAGCCCCAGGCTTTGAGGCTCGGAACATCACAGATTAGATTCTAAATAAATCAAATTGTATCCGTCCAGAATCGCATATTAAAAAACATGTCGTCTCAGTTGACACATTTATTAAAAAACGGGGCAGAACGAGCGCGCGGCCACGTTGAATCCCAATCCTGCCACTTTGTCAGGTTGCGCCTCTCAGTCTAACTATAGTTGCCTCCTTGAACATGCAGGGCAACATCCCCAGAGCAGTTGAGAGCGTTTCAGTATGTGTGCGTGCGTCTGTGTCTGTCTGCTTCCACCGTCCCCCCCCTGGAGAGAAGACAGAGGAGTCGAACCGCTGAATACTAATAATATTCACCAACATCACTTCTCATTCAGATGACTAGCAGTTATGAGCTCAACATCAAAAGCGCGTTTCATCCACGGAATAAGAAGGAATAAAGGATTCGGTAAATATGGGAAACAGACTTTAGAATCAGAACAAACTCTTCCTAACTGGGGGAATTCACGTCAGGCCTGGCAACAGAGTCATCATCCCACTATCAGATACGTGGGTGTGTTTGCAGGGTTTGTGCACGGAATTGGCACATTGGGATTTTTATACTGGAAATATTCATAAAAACACGAATAAGAGGTTTTAACTTATTTGGTCTGGACCAAAATAACAGTTTTTGAAATTTTGAAAACACTTTTTTGGGTTGACTGTCCGACTAACTGCAGGAAGTCGAGACGGCATTAAACAGTAGAAGAAGAGAAGCTCGTAGGATGCAGTGATGTTCATTTGAAAAAATTATTTACCAAATGAACCGGTTCATTTATTTTCTCCATTCAAACATGCACGTCCGTCAAAAAACAATCAATGTCAAGTATAAGTAGACTCAGCCCAGGTGGGTGATGACGAACAGCCAACCCTGAATTAATATGTGAAACCAAAACCAACCGGATCTAAAGTTAACAATGTCACAAATAAATGTCATGAATAGTAGCAAACATTTAAATAGTTTGGTGAATGTACTTTGTAAATAATAATAAAAGTGATTCATCAGTAGTATTATTAAGGACTGAGCTCTTACTGGTCGTTGTAATATCTTTACTCTCACAGCAGGCGAGTGACTCAAACTGAGCAACTTCTCAGTCGCTTCCTTTTTTTTCCTTTTGTTTTCCAGAGTGCAATAACACAACTAATCCTTACGCAGCACAGTAATGTGTTAGTCACACTCGCTGAGGGGACAGAACCTAACAGTGGATGTTTGCTCCTCTCCCGGCAGTGGACACTATTGTCTGAACAACTCCCTTCACACCACATCCGCCCACCGCGGCTCCTAACCTGCGAGCTCCGGCCAGCCAGTTGTTGAGTGTGTTAAGAGCAACGATAAGGAGAGAGGACGACAATCTATCACCTCGCGCTGGCAGCCTCGCACGTCGTCAGTCTCCAGGGCTGCTCCCCTGCAGCTGCTCCTCTTCTCCTCCTGTCACTTCTCCTCCTCTTTTCATCACTTTTCTATGCAACCACGTTTTCCTCTCCTTCTCGTCTCCTCACCTCTACTCTCCCGTCGTGTCCCCTTCCACCCCTCGCCGCCCTCGCCTCCTCCTCCGCCTACTTAGTATGTCAGTTGCGTTGACGCCTATCAGCCTCTTCCCACCTGCCCCACAATGCTGTGTCACTTCATTAGAAATGAAATGAAAGGATGACCTTGCGCTCCGTCTCTCTTTCTCTCCGAGTGTCTCTCTTTACTCCTTCTAAGTCATGCACTCCTCCAGCTGTCCCTCTCTACCTCATCACTCTTCCTCCCATCCTCCTCTCAGCCGTCCGACCAACCAGCCGAGAAGTGCCCTTCATCTCTCTCTCTCTCTCTCTCTCTCATTTGTGCCTTGTCTTTTCCGCGACTCTCTATTTCTTTCCTCCTCCCTGCCCTCATTGTTCTTCTTCATTATCAAACGCTGTCACAACGTCCCCTGCTGTGCCACCTGGGTTATTTATAGCTAACAGAGGGTGGTAGTGGTGGTGATGTTGAGAGGTGGGCCATCTCGGGCCCTGCTGGAGTGCACACACACACACACTCACACACTCACACACTTTGGCTTACATTTAAACATATGTGCGCTCACACACATACATACACACACACACACACACTTAAACCATCCATTCTCATCCACAAGGGCACTTATACGTTTAGCGATCAACAGCTTTGCGTGTTTGTGCCTCTGTGACACCTACCTGTCTCTGAGACATGACGTAGAGGTAGTTGCGGTCGAGGGAGAAGGCCATATCTCGCAGGATTGGACCGCCGTCCTTGATGACCGATATCGTCTCGTACTGGACGCCACCGTGAGGAGGCCCGTCGACACGAATCTGCAAAACACAGGAGGCAAAAAGGTCAATGATTGCTATTTATATCAGCGTGACAGCAGGGGAAGAAAAACAGACGAAGACTGATTGACAGGGATGACAAGCGCGGGTCAAATAGGATTTGCAAAACTATTTATCATTGTCATTTCAGGCGGGGGGCGGGGGGGGATACTACAAGAAGGCTGACTGAACAGAAAACTGCAGAGGGACAACTACTTGGTTTTCAAGCGCTTTCTATTTATTGCCAGAAATGTGTGCCACTCGTGTTATTATATGACGTAAACGTCGGCCCTCTGTGGTCCCAAGTAGGATGAGGTTACAACGACTGTGAGGAATTATATGCTGGTTATTATTGGACCTTTGTGAAACCTTAGCTCTGTTTTTCTTTTCCTGTTTCTCCTGATGAATGATGTATTATAACGTGACGCTTTGAACTCGAGGCCAGGACCACCCTTGCAATGAAGGAAAAACAGCAACGAAGGATTCTAATGACTTAACCCAGTTGCGTGACCCTCCCTGACCTGTTTTTTCTTTTATTCATCAGATCCTTATGGCCAAAGAACGTAACCAGGGCAGTAAATCCTTATGGGCTTCTCGTGATGCTGGGCGTGAGAGGTGTCTCCCCCATGTCACATGTCGCTGGACCCTCCTCCCCCCAAGAAAGCTGATGGCTCTATCATCTGTCCATCCCCGCCTGCTTCACTCCGCCCAAACATTCATCTATCTATTCAGATGGTGACAGCATCAAAGAGCAGCCAGACTCTCGATAAAACATCAGAGAGGGGAAAGTCAAGGTCACATGTCTGTCAAGAGAAGATGAACTGGGCACGTGGGAGGGTATGCGGGCAAATGTGCACACACACACACACACACACACACACACACACAGGCCTTTGTGTTTGTATGCATGTGTCAAATGGCTGGATGGTCAAGTAATAAAAATGAGATGTAAGTTCACACAAGGCCCCTCGAGCTTTGCCTTCAAAGCTTGAGGGTTAGCCGAGTACACGACAGCAGGCAGGGCAGTTAAGGAGCCGTGCTCAAAGTGGTCGAGTTTTCCACGGCTGACCTACGTCTGACCTTGGCAGGCTAATCCAAACACGGAAAAACGGGACATATGTGAAAACCATATGTAGGATTAGAAAGGCAGGATGTGGGGTCCGTGCCAGTCTTCATCTGGTTAGTGACACTGCAGTGTGGAGGGAGACCTCGGCAAATATGCTTGTCGGTGGATGGCTAGCCCAGCGTTGTTCTGTTCACTACTGTGTCAGTGTGGTTGTCGTGCATGTGTGTGCGCGTGTGCATGTGTGAGTTTGTATGTGTATGCGCCCCCTAGGAGCAGTCTGTCACACTGTGATATGTGTCCGAGCAGGCTGCCACCAGGGATCACAAGATAACCCGACCTTCCCCCTGCAAGCCTGCAGTTCATCTGAATCAGATCGCTATCACACAGCCTCTCACCGCTGTCCAGGGGCCTCTAAATTCACACACACACACACACACACACAGTGTCTTAGAGTGTGTCCAAAACAAAGCCTGTGCAGTCCAGTGCAGGAGCGAAACACTTATAGCTACACACTACAACAAGGTTACCAAACACACCAGGCTGAATACTAACTGTGCTTTTACGCAAACACGTTTCATCAGAAAAATGTGCACGGAGATAAAAGATGAACTCCTTTATCCATTTGCTTCTTTTCAAGACTCTTCATTTTCAACTATTCAGGCTCACTGAGAAAATGGCATCGACATTACTGACATCCGAGCACTCCACGCACGCACACACACACACACACACACACACACACCCACAGCCAGTTGCTTTTCACACCAAGGAGCTGTTTTTCTTTAGTGGCTGTAGATCTTCATAGATGCCACATTCACACGTACGCAGACGTAAACACACACACACACACACACACACACACACACACACACACACACACACACACACACACACACACACACACACACACACACACACACACACACACACACACACACACACACACACACACACACACATCGTTGTAAGGGAGAAAAGAAATGTGAGCAGGAGTGTGAGGTGAAGGTCTCTGCAGGACAGACTCACTTCTGGGTGGGCAAATGAGACAAAATAAGTCTCTAAAAGAAAATCTCTGGACCGTTTCTTAATGGACCTCAAATAATTCTGCTAAAAAAATCCTATTTTATCTCACTCCCACGCTACCATTCTATCATTCTATCATTCAAGCATCCTACCACCAGAGTAAATGACTCTCGGGTCCAAAACATCCATCTCCTCAGCATCGCTTTACTTCAACCTTTAACCTACCCTCTCAGGTACTTGAACCTATCCTCCCTCCGCCCCATTTGACCCTGCATTATTTATCAGGCTGCAGGAGAAGGCTGTTAACAGGTTGGATTCATACCCTCAAGCCCCTGTGACAATATCCCTACCACTCTATTTTAGGAGGACCCATCCATCCCCTGGTGCCCCAGAGATCTGTCCCTGCTTTGGCCTGGTCTAACATCCCCCACCCCTTCATTTCAACACCTCAACCATTAGCTAACCTGTTTCTATCACCAGCGCTGTGGTGCTGCAACTGAGAGAAGCGAGGAGGGGGCAAAGCAGGGTGAAGATGGATGAGTGTTGAAAAACATTCTACATGCCCCTCGGGGGGGAAGCAGGGACTGTGTAGTTGATATTTGTGAAATGAAACATCAGTCTAACCTTGAATTTAAAAAAAAAACTACTCCGGTACTTAAAAAGCTGAGGTTTAGATTCATGGACAAAACATCATCAGAGGGGATTCGAGGGAACGAGTCCATGTACAAACACATTCAGACCGACACACAGAACCATTGTGAACTGTGCCTGGAGAACGAAGGAGTGAAGTACACGTCCCCAGGCGTCATCAGGAGAAACACTTAATCAGCTACGTGTAAATCCTGGAGCACAGTTTTCAAAATCCAAAACCCTTTCACTGCTTTTGAATAACTTCACACACATTTTCTTGACTGCAGTACAACAGCATGTTATGCCATTTGTCCTGTGTGTATGTTTATATCCATTATACATCATTTCCTGCTTAAATCAGAACTCAGACAAGTATCGTTAAGGTTCATTTATGCTTTATACATGAATTGAAAGGATTTTCTCTTTCTTTACCATTGTGATGTGGGTGTTTTTTATGCCCTGTTCATACATTGCCCAGGTCTGTTGGGCCTTGGTGGACGTGTGTGCCATTCTACTTTAAATTAAAGTTCAAAGATTAAAGTGCTGTCAGCCAAGTTAAGCCCTGCAGTGATTGTTTGTTTCATTTGTAATGATATGATTAGTTTTCTCGGCAAGTTTGGGATGAATATTTGTGTTTTATTTGTACTGAAACAAGACGTCATTGTCTGTTTTAGATCTAAGAAAGTCTGAGAAGTTTTCTAAGAATGAGCGTCCGTAGAGACGTTAAGTTTTTGTCCTACGTCATTTTGTTCTTCTTAAATCAGTGAACACATCACGTGGCTGCTTAGAGCATCATTCTCACAGTTTTCAGGAAGACTGGACAAATGTACTCAATCAAACGTTTGTTGCATTTTTTTAAAGAAAGTTCAAAAGCTGCAGAAGAAATGGATTATAAAACGTAACTTTTTGTTTCTGTGTACAAACTTTATGTCACAGCACCTCGTCAGGCATGAGCGGCAGACGTGGTTGGAGGGATTTAGCCGACAGGGAAGCCGTGGCAGTGGCATCAGAGGCCTCTCGTTGTGGCTACAAGGGGCCTGTGCCAGCGGGGTGCTTTTGATCAGACCATGTAAGCACCCTGCAAAAACGTTTTGAAGACTGACCAAACTCCAATTCAAATTGCCCTTCTCCCTCTTTCTCTCTCTCCTCTCTCACTTGGTCTCACTGGGTTTGAACACCGTGCCAGACACTGGATCCCCGGCCGTGTGAGTCTGCGTGAAGCAATTTGCTGAGTGAGAAGTGCTGAATAAATCCAGGGTAAGAAAGTGCATTAAATGTGTTTTTCGGTGCATTGTGGATGCTGCTGTCTGGAGATAGACGAAAGAGGAGAGGCCTGAACTGCAGCTCCCTCCACAGACCGGCAACACACACCGATCAGCCATAAAACCAATGATCGGTGATTGGTGCAAAATGCCAAAATGACCTTGTATAATCCTGCACTGCATGAGTAGCCACTTAAAAATAAAATACCTGCATTTAAATTTAGTGTCAAAAAAACATGTTAGAGAAGAAAAACAATGTGAGGGATGATTTGCAGATTTACAGATTTGGTCTCTGTGTTACAACTCGTCTCGGAGTGTTTGCTCGACATTAGCAACTCAATGTCTGAAGAATGTTTCCCCCTTAATGACCACAGCTGCTAACTATTACCTGAGCGCTGCTTTCTTTTCAGATTTGGAAAGAAAAAAAAAAGCTATTTTCAAACCTCGGCCTTGAGGGAGGTTAGTGTTTCTGAAACAGGACACACATGCACAGGTGGCTGCCAACACCAATACGGATACGTCTGAGGGTCAACATTATTTAACCACCATGTTTTAGCAAGCCGAGCAGACTTTAAAACCCACGCATGGGAACATTTTACTCAACCGCATTGTGCAGCACACGTCAAACTAACATCTTGAACCAGAATAGGATTAAACCAAATTGTGGGGCTTCCTCCTACACCTTGTATGAGAATAGAATAATAGGTGTTGGTTTTAGGGGGGGGGGGATTGTGGCGTTATGGCTAAAACTCAGCTGTGCTCCATGAAGAAGGCAGAAAAAGAGAGCGGTGACTGAAAGTTGGAGTCTCTAAGTAACCTTTCCTGCAGCTATCTGCTGCATCTGCGCTAATCCAGTTCAACAGTCTTGGGTGTCGGAGTGATAGGCACTGCCTTTATCTGCCTGATCCCACGCACTGGATTAAATTCCACAACAGCACAACAACAACACCGCCGCCGCACTCCTTCCCGCTCTTCCTCCATACGCTGACCTGTTCTCAGAGACGCCGCTGACGAGGCGCAGAGCGAAGAAGACACAGGTCAGAGGGATCCGACAATGACCATGATAAACCTTATCCAATCAAACCCAATTCGTCTGATGGGACCAATCTCGGGCTCAGTTAATGGCCTTGAATTTGATGTCGGGAGATTGGAGATTGGTTGGTACCTTGGGCCAGATGACAGGTGACAGATTGATGACAGCATTTTAAGAGCCAGTGAAGCTTGTCAGGAGGCAGCAATGACTGGAGAGCTTTTTTTGTAACTGTGGGGTGGGGGGCACTCTGTACATGCAGTACTTCTTCTTCTTTTAACCCTTTCTCATTGCAGAGTGTCTACATGTTTAGATAGCCAGTCAGATTTACCTTTAGCCTCAGGGTGGATATTCACCATCGTGTCCTATATTCTAAAATAAAAAATATTTGGACTCTGGACTCCAAATCCATCTCCTTATATCCTGTACCCCTATGCATGAGGTCTGTGTAATAGTATTTATGTAAACGCGAATATATGTACTGTATGTGAGTGTGAGTATGTCGTGCTACATGACAGAGTGAAAGAATGGTGGCACTGCGGTGGTGTGAAGTTGTGCCGACAGATCCACTGTCCATCCGACTGGAGACGGACGTCCGATTCCCTGCAGCCTGCAATGAAGTCAGTACCTTTGGGTGTGAGTTGGAGTGATCAGGGTGGACAAGAGGGAATTAATCGGCAAGACACAAGTGAAACACACCAGTTCTTCCTTATTTCCTGATGGAGGCACAAATATGTATATAAATATATATATATATACGAACATATGTCCATATATACACAGCTCATGCAGGAACATAAATGAGCTCACACACACATGACCACAGATACAAATCAACTGGCTGCATTCGACAGCTTGCAGAACACTGTGTACCGACCGGGCTCACTGTCTCTATCTCCTCGCATCTATGTCTCGGAAACCCAGCTTGAAATGTGGCAGACTGCTATTGTATTTCTTCACTTCAGGTGGAATGGATACGGGCTATTCAGCAGCCTATGTGTGAGTGTATGTCTCTCTCTCTCTCTCTCTCTCTCTCTCTCGCTCTCTTTCTCCACGCACTGGGGGAAAACATGGAGCCTCTCTCCGCCTCGATAATGCATCTAATCCATCACCGGTGTCAGGCTGAAGAATTCTGGTGTCAGTAGCGAGAGGCATGTAGAAATGTGCTGTGTATATGTGTATGTGTGTGATGGCTCCCACCGGCCCAGCACGCCGTCTCTTTTGTTCCTTGCTGCCGTTGTACGATATAAGCTCCCATAAAGCCGCATGTTAGCCTGCCTGCCTATATGCGCTATGTGTCACTTCCCATCGGACGGACCGGGGCTGGAGGAGTCTCTCCGTGTTGATGGAGGAGAGGAACATGAGGGGAGACAGGAGGCGAGGGGGGGAAAGCAGAGAGAGGAGGAAAAAACAAGAGGACAGATGTAGAATTTGGAGGAAAGGTAAGTGAGGAGAAAAAAGGAGAAAGAGCGCTCCGTGGGGCTGGAGGGGCAAATGGAAGAAACAGACACAGGCATCGAAAAAATAAAAGACTGTACTCACTCCTCACATGTGTAATTCTCTCCCTAACCTGCGCATCGGGTGGCACTACTGTATATCTGCTAAAACGACCTGAGCCTTAGTCAATACAAGGGGCCAATTACTTCATATTTTTGGCCAGGCACCATAAAGCCTATTGATTTGCCTCCCTGCTCCATGTACAGAGCAGTTAACCCTCTCCTGTTTCACCATCTTTCCTCATCTCACACAAGAGACTAAACCCGACAAATCACACGTCATGTCCCTTCACATTACCAGTCCCCCCCCCCTTATCATTGATCATCATTGAATATCAAAGAACAAACCAGTTAAACCGATTTCCATTAACAAGTAATCTCACAACAGCCATGTCTACAATCGCTCTATCCGAGATTCACTTAGCTCCATTTTAGCTCGGTGATATTTCCATTCCTCTCGGTCACATAACTCACAACCCTAAACATGATTATATCAGCACTTTTCCCCTGTTTGCCCCCGAGTCCAAATAGAAACCAGAGACCGCGGCATGCATTAGAGGTCTGTGGTGGGATGAGATCAGGCCTCCACTCTAATCAGTCCAAACACACATATTAAGCAGAGCAGCACAATATGAGGCCTATATTTAGCTCCACATTAAGACAGTGAAAAGCAGCCAGCATGCTGGTGATGGACGCGAGCCAACGAGGTTCAGAAGAAGCACAAAAAAAACAAAAACTGGATGTGGGATGTGGTGGGAGGGATTTTCTGCTTAGCCCTCAAAAGTGCTGTTCACCAGCTCGGAGAAGCCACGGATTTTTCTTAACTGACACATGAATGTTGAGAGAAAAATGATTTGTATACACAAAGTACAGAGTCGACACCACAGTAAGTTTTCCTGAACTAGCCGACCTGGCTGCAAGGAGGAGGCAGAGAGCGGCGCTGAGAGAAAGACAGATGAGGTGGATTAAAGGCACACAAAAAAAAAGAAAAAAGGATGTCTTGAAATGTGGGAAAGAAAATTGGCAAAGTGCAAAGGGGAGGTGAGAATAAGGAGTCAGCAGTGAGGCTGCTCCTGGCAGAGACGCTGCGGCATTCACACCTCGACCCCGGTGATGAAAACTATTTAGTCCATGTCGAGGGTTTGATACGCAGACGGCATCGTCACCTACAAAGAACGCGTGCTTTACACACTCACACACAAGAGCTCACGTTTATATTTAACAACTCCATTTCATCAGCACAAAGTAGCAAATAACTCCTCACAAAAGCCCGACTTCTAATAATGGAGTCGTCTCTCCAGGGGAAATTATGTTTCAGAGGTGAGGCACTCGCTGTGATGATGCATGCCGAAGAAGAAAGAGGAGCTGCGCTTTCTTCACGCGAGTAAATAAAGCGAGGGACAAAGCAATCACTACAACTATTACAGTGCAGTACACACAGCAGATGCAGTGATCGTTAGACAAAAGTTATTACGGGAATGTCAAACAGTCTGAACCACAGGAAGAATATCACACCTCCTGTTTTCTCCCTCGGCGTGCTTCAAGGTAGATCACAAAGATATGAGGAATCAAACAGTATCTCAGAAAAGGTTCAGGTGAGGGGCAAATTAGCTGAAATTGTTTCAATTTCTCCCACCGGATTTGCCAGGTTTAAATGTGGGACAAGATTGGCAGCTAGGAGAGAGATACGAGGAAATTATAGCCAGCGGGATCGGCACGGCAAATGAGGAAATAAGAGCACTTCACTCGGCACATTTTACAGCTGTAATGTAAAGTGTGAGAGCTTGAGAAACGCAGCTATAGGTTTCATGCTGTGGTTGAAATTACCGAGATGTATTCGCCATAGACGAGTGAGCCTGCTACTGATGAATGTATAATGTTGCTGTAAGGGTTTGACACTCAGAGTCTTCATCAAGGCCACGTTAATGTGAGCTATCTTTGACACGAGCTCGACCCATTACAGACGAGCATGTGGCAGGTAATGAGACTCGAGTCTGAAGCCGCCTGGGGAGAAGCAGCACACGTGAAGAAAGGAGACATATAAGGGTAATGGGAGATGAAAGGGAAGGCGTACATTTAAAAACATTTTCTCACCGATAACTAACATTCATCGATCGACTATTGACTGTTAACAACCAAGATTACTCTGTTTTGAATGGACGAATGTGTGCGACATTTCTTTCTATATTAAAGGTTCAGTGTGTGGGATTGAGTGACATCTAGTGGTGAAGTTGCATGTTGCAGCTGAACACAAAATAAAGGGCTCATTCTAGGGTAAAGAAAACAATAATTTATACAATTTACATGAAACACACTAGTGAAAACATCACTAGGATTATTTGATATTCAATTTCTGCCAATAGATCCCTTTAACATAATCCTAAACACTGAACCTTTAAGAGGTACATTTGAACTTGATCCAGAACATTTAGTGCAAACAGCAGCATAAACAATACGACATCACACACCTGCAGTGCTGCAGTCAAACAGACAAATAGGCCAATAAACAGTGTTTCCCATTAATTAGCTACCTCGACTGTAGGGGGCCACCATAGTGTTAATTTGTCCCACCACTGTTTCATAATGATCCTAATGTCTGTCAACACCTCACATCACCAACATAGTGTTTTGTGCTGTTGCGTCATCGTAAACCTGGTGTCGCTCGCTTGCCCTCTTGTCCATCGGCAGCACCGGCAGAACTCCTGCCATGTCAGTGGCCCGTCAAAACATCCATAAAGTTTTAACCACCATTGGCAGGCAGGCAGACCTCAGTGTAACAACTGCTCTTCTAAATCCAGTAAAGAAAGTATACTCCATGCTTCAATGAAACGTGCTATGGGGTTAGTCTGGTGACAGTCTACTAACTGTGAGAATGTCAGCTGGTACCGAGGTTCCAGGAATGCAGAAATGTGCCTCGCTACAGTGCTGAGCCTCGGGAAGCACGTCTGTTTATGAAACTGTTTAACAAAGTATTTATTGTCATTTAATGCTAAAACAGTTATTTATGTAAATCCCTACTTGAAGACATAAACTAACCAGGCATTAATTCGGGTCACCTGTACACCCGCTTATTCCGGCTATCGAGTGAGCCAAACATTATTCAAACACCAGAAAGGGGACAAAGGCGATCTCAGTGACGTGTGTTTACTCAGAATTGTGCCAAAAACAAAACACTTCTCGGAAGCAGCAGCTCTGTAGATGAATGCCTCATTGATGAGAGGTCAGAGGAGAACAGTCGGACTGACAGAAGGCCACTCGAGGGTAGGGAAGCATCACAGAACATGTCGAACCGTGAAGCGGACGGGACACAACAGCAGAGGAACACTTCCACTTCTGTGAGCCCAGAGCAGAAATCCGAGGCTGCAGTCGTCACAGGCTCAAAACGGGACCGCTGAAGAGTAGAAAAACACAACTTGGTCTGACGAATCTGCTGAGGTTGCAGACGGTGTGGTCAGAATGGTGTCAACAGCACGAATATTGTGTCAGAAGACCAGGCTTGTGGTGGTGTAATGACGTAGGGGGGATGTTTTCTTTCCACACTTTCAGCCCCTCATTACAAATGAATTATTGCTTGAATGAACAATCAAGTCAACAAGGACCAGAAACTCAAACAACCATTTTCAACATCTTACGGAATCCATCCAAAGAGGCACTACCCAGGCGTTATTAATAAAAGTCTTGGTGAATGCGTATAACATAATAACATGGATATATATTTATATGGAGAGAAAGAATATGCCCACGAGAAGGTTCGTGTTGAAGTGGTAATCCACAAGATCAATATTTCTGTTTATTTTTGGCATCATGCTTGATCAGTCAATAAGTTGCTGTTGTGGTTGTGCAACATCTGTACCACATGAATGTTCTCACATATTTTCTTTCCCACAAGTCCAGGTGTTTATTATGTGAACAGAAGCATCAGAATAAAGATTACAAATCTGTTCTAATAATAAAAGCACCCAGGGTATCGCAGTCAGAGGCGGGTGCAGATCGGGTCAGGTGAGGAGCGCTATCTCCCCTTCATGTGACATCAAACCAATACCATACCACATATAGCTCCATAGAGACGGATGTCACAACCTTTCACCTCCTGGTGCCTCCAACCAACCAGGTTCCCAGCGGCCCCTGGATAATTAGAGCTCCTCCTGTAGGTTTCCACAAAGAGACAATGGCGAGATGGACACTGCATCGTGAACCTTTGACCTCTGGTGGCCAGCAGCAAAAAAAAGTGAGAGGGGGGGAGGGATAAGAACGAAGGATAAACTATGAGGGACAGGGGTTATCCAATCAGGGATGCCGTGTGTGTGTGTGTGTGTGTGTGTGTGTGTGTTGTCTGACCCCATTCAACATGCTCACAAGAAAAGCAGGCCAAAACCCCTGTGCTGGACAAGGGTTGCCATGGTAACCTCTCTCCCCTTGGGCACAGGATCAGCAGGGAATCAACTGAAAGTGTGTGTCGTGTGAATATATATATATGTATATGTGTGTGTGTGTGTGCTTGGAGATATAGAAAAAATTGTTATTATGTCATTACGACTGTCTGGACCTTACGTAGCTCAGGATGAGCAGGTCGCTGATCATTTTCCGCCCAGTGAGAAAATTTGGTAAACGCTCATTTAGCCTGAAAACGACAGCGTTCCACCACAAACCCTGTGTCGGTCTGAAAACAGGATATGTCGGGTCGTGACTCCAGTTAAACCTGATTTATCCTCGTTGTCAGTTGCAACTCCGGCAGCGCAACTTTGGTATGAGCCCACAAAAGGGTTTTGTTCTCATTTTCCATTTTCGGAATTACGAACATTTTCCAGAATTTGATTTGAAGACGTCTTTCAGTGAAAACACTGCATGGCGATAACGTCAACTAGGCAACGTGCACAAAAACAAACATAACGTGCCAAATTATTTCTGAAAGAGAAATACTTGCTTTGTGTACTCCACATGATCAATTACACTACTTTCAATCATCTTGAAATGTTGTGTAGTGGAAATCTTTTTAGCGCACGTCTCCCTAACTGTAATGAAAGTGTGATGGTGATGAAATAGCCTCTGAATTAATGTAACTAATGGTTTAAAATACAATAATCAGACATGTAGATTTATTGTATTACTGTGTGACTGCTGCTATTCATTTCCATGACAAAGTGTGTATATGAGTGTGTGTGTGTTATCACTAAATGTCTTTGAGGGCAACACACATAAATAGCAAATCTCTAATTGAATTGAAAAATAGATTTAGTGTACATAAAGAATCCAGCCAGAATCCAGAGGTCTAGACGACACTAATACTTCCACTCTGGAAAGAATGTCCAGGCGAGCACGTGTAGCGCTGTCCACACATAAAACACGCTGATGGCTCTCGGGCATATTTGTTCTTTGTGGGAGCAATAAACAAGGCCTTGATTCATTAGTCTGCTAATTAGAAAACACTGTGACGAATGACTTATGGTCTTGTGTTCTCGGTATTTCCGCGCACATTTCTGACATTTAGTGCCAGCAACAGGAACACATGATCCAAACAGGCGCGGCGTGTGATCATGTGCTTGTGTACACGGGGACTCGAGCGACGCCATGGATCGCAGCTGCGTCTTTCCCGTCTTCCACGTTATTCTCTACATGCAAAACAGCAACGGGCCTGCGTCTTCCTGGAGACCAGGGGATCAGAGATACTCATCAGCAGAGACATGTGTTGGTGACAGAGAATCTTCCTTTATCCCCCCCGAACACACACACACACACACACAGACACACACACACTTCCCCAGTCTCTCTCTTCCCCTCATAACTCATAAACATGCTCTGAAGCAGCAGGAGGGGAAAATGCTGTGTATGCAGAATAGACGAGCAGCACACACTCAGGTCAGAGCACGTTGAAAAAGACGGGGAGAGACAGAGAAGGTGGAGAGCAGCGTGCACGCGCGTGTGTGTGTCTGTGTGTGTGCATTGCGCGTGTATTTGTGTGCGATGCCGGCACATTTTGTAGTCTATGAATCTTCACTAAAGCTCTTTAAAATTGCCCACCAATCTTGCGTCAGGATTTAATGCCTGCTTCTCTCCAGAAGGAATAGACCAGCCAGTTAAAGTATGCTAATTCAGTGGCACTAAATACACTGCTTTGAATGTCAACCTTCCATTATTACACAGATTCTGCCTGCCTCAGGAGCGGCGCACAATCATAAACACACACACACACGCACACACACAAAAGACAGACAGCACATACGCACACACACACACACACATTCAGGCCCCTACAAGGACGAAAAAAAATAAAAAGACTTATAGATCACAACCACTTTATAAAATCAATAGCTGAATGAACAAAGGACATTTGCCACGAAGGTGCATTATTAAAGCAGCTTTTAGCCATTTGAGGAGAGAACGAGGGAGGAATTCAAAAGGAGAGTAAAGAGAAAGGGACGAGGACGAGACAGACGAAATGTTGGAGACGGAGAGATACAGTCCAACTCCGAGTGTAGCTACAGCAAGAGAAAAGCAATCAGCTTACAAACAGCCAGCAAGATGCCTGGTACTCGTCCCCAGCCAAGGGTGACAGCACCATTAATTCTATTAACCCTATTAGTATTCCATCCTCAGCGCCTTGCTGGGTCAATACACACCTCCATCACACTGCAACGCCTCTGCTTCCCTCTTCCATATGCAGAGGGAGCGGGGAGCGGTGGACGGTTTAGGGATGAATGGCTAAATAGTGGCACTTTCTAAGCTCAGGGGGCTGGACCGTGATGACCAGTCAGCTCTGACAGAACGTCCACGACACTGACACTGACACACGGCGCCATGTGGCAATTAGGTGGGGACGGAGAAAGAGCAACGATGTTTGCAAACCCAACAATTCGTCTGCAGGTCACATTTGTTTAAATAGGTCAACGGGATATCCTTAAGTTTCAGAACTCGTCCATTTGAAATGATGTCACTGCCCACACACACACTCACATGCATCCTTTACGGTCGCATGGTTGTTAAGCAAAACATCCGCAAGGGGGAAGCAAAGAGTTGAGAGTTTCCGACAACAACAAAAATGGCATCGGCGGAGGAGGAGAGGCAAAAGCGGTCGTGTCGTGAACTCGAGAATTTCTTTCTTGTGTCCAATAATCGTCTCATTTGCGATATTGGCTACCCTGCCCCCCACGATTCCCGTTGGTCCTGGTCCATTTCGACTGTTTTGTCCCAATCTGGACGCTTTCAGAAGACAAATATGGCCGAATTTTCTGTTTCCCCCGAAAATTAATCTAACACTGGAAATAAACAAGCCTTTAGTTTTCCGGCTCTTTTGAAATCATGAATTAAAAAAATCCCATTAATTCTCATATTATTTCAATCATTGCTTTGACTCTATATGAAAGATGGCGGAGGCAGGTGGTGGAAGTGCAGTGACACTGGGTCAATTTTGAATAAAATCGGAAAATGTACACAGCTGACGATGGCAAAATTATCGTGGAACGTGATAACTAAAAATGTGCACTTAAATGAAATGCAACTGGACTCGCTTGACTTTTCTTCCGATCCTAATAACTGTGCTAAGATATTGATACTTATAAATGAACACGGTGTATTTAAAAGGTCAAAGTGAGATGAAAAACCATGAAATCAACCACTATACTTTCTGCACAAAGGACGGTTGAGTGTAAAGCTGCTCTGGAGGAAAACTATAGGAGCAGAGCACATGAGGTGAGGTATATGTGGCAGCTGAGAGCCCCTCTCCTCCCATCTTGTTCCCCTCTCCCCATCAGCCTGCAGCCCAGGCTGGGTGAGCGAGGTTGCCAACAGACACTAGTGCACCAAGTATGTAGGACAGCGCCATTAGGACATTAGTGCCGGTCAGCAGCCAGCCAGTTTGTGTGTGTGTGAGAGTGTGTGGGGAAGAAATTGGGGATGTGCAATAACACTGGGGGAGGAGGCGCTATCCAATCGGAGACTGGGCTTTGATTGCTATAATAAATAGGCAGCAGCAAGAGAGTGAGTGTGTCTGCTCATTTATACGTTTGTGTAAATAGGTGTCTTCCTTTGTTTGTCAAGGAAAATAACCGCAAGGACTTAAACCAACAACCCCAGAGCTTTTATTCTCTCCCGCGAACACACAGTTTTCAGACAGGACCTGTGGGTAAAGTTCGGAGAATTGGCTACGGAGTTTACCTGCAGTTCGCCTGGAAGTGACGTATTAACTCCGCTGCGGAGATCACGTGATTTTCTTGACAACACACAGACACCATCATCACCAAAAACTCTCTTGGCATCTTTGTCGGGGTCTTCTACAGATGTAGTTTTATGTTTGTTTATTTCATTTTTGCATCTGTCGCGTGTTAGAAACTCTGGAGGGCTCTCACTCGGACATTTGCACCTCCTCCCGAGAAAATAGGGAGTTCAGTGCACTTCTGAAAGCAGCTCCAGACAGACACCCCTGTAGCCTTGAGCTACAGTGAGAGTCCAAGTGTAAAGGGGTTGTGACAGCTCTTCCTTTCCCTCTCCTCCACAGTGCAGCCACAGAACTGCGGGGCCATCTCTGCAGGGTCTGGGGCTGAGAGAGGGAGCCAGCAGGATCTTTCCTGCTGTCTGGCCTGACTGATTCATGCCCATATTACCTGAGGGATTAGCTATTTCCCCTGTATAAATCCACTTTTGTGAGGTAATGTCTAGTATTAGCAGCAAGGGGCCGTGGAGGGTTTTGTTACACCGAGCATCTTCTGCCAGAAAAGCACAGAAAATTCCTGTGAAATGTGAAAAAGGAAGCGTGTTACAGGACACTATCATTTTCTCTAACTCGCGCTCTCTATCGCAACTCGGCCAGATTTTCGGATGAGATCATTCCCCGAAGAGGAAATGTCTGTCTACGCTCACACATTTGTTTTCAAATTCCGATTTCAGGGCTCCGTGTCACCGAGACCTTGATTTGAATGTATTATTCAAATGAGCTGGCAGGTCAGGTACAGTGTCTTCGTTTGTCTTTAATTAGCTGTTTAAAGAAAACTAAGCTATAAGTTCCACATCAAACAATACCAGCTTTCCCCATTTTCTCTTTTTCACGAGCTGACCACAGACTCCGGCCAGACGGCTCCGTGTTTTGGCACAGTCCCCCCCCACCCCCCCCCGTAACTCTCTGGCTTCCTGTTATCCCACAACTGGGCTTTCTGTCTCTTTGTGGAAAAACACATCTCTTTTCTCTTTCCCTTTTCTCCGCATGTCTCCCCCTCCTTGTTCTCCGTACTGTAAAAACCACATAAATGTTTGGGTCAACAAAAAACCTAGAGGCTTGTTTTTTTTCCATCTTCGACAGTGAGAGAATGGGTGGGCACGGAGGTCTTGTGGGAAGGATTCATGGCAAGTTGATATATTACGTCTGCTAGCCCCCCCCCCACTACCACCGCCGCCGCCACCCCACGACCGCTACTTACACTCTCTTTGTTCCTCTACAATAAGAGACTAAAAAACTGTGTCCATATGTGGGAAGTAACTATGAGGAGAGAGACGAGGAGGAGGGAGGAGGAGGAGGTGGAGGACAGTTGGGTGTTTGGTTAGTTAACGGCTTTTCTTGTGTGTCAGACACAGGGAGGTATTTTCTCTGTCTTACTGGGGGGGCAAACAGTGAATACCCCCTTGAGGCGCACATAGACAAACATGCACACACACCCTCCCTGAAGGGACTGGTTAAAAAAAAAAAAAAGATAATTTTGTAGTGTATTTAAAAACGAGGACAACAGTGCACTTGATTCACTGCTACACCTGGCATGGGGAGTGAGAGAGCAGAGAAACTACAGTAAACAGCAGATGGCAGGAGGAATTGTATTATCACACTGTGTTTTGCTTCAATATAGGAGCCAGAATACACAGTTTGTTCAGTTTCTTCTGGGTGCAGAATATCTCACATGTACCTGTGAGAGGAAAGGAAAACAACCTGGGACCTGTGCTCCCAAAGTACACAAACCCCATCAGGGTTTAGGGTTCACAATGTAAACAGTGGAGAGCCGGTCATTTCAGTTTTGGTTTCCTGACACAACAAACACAACCGCCTCCACAGAAAACAGTTAAAGAGCTCGGTTATTAGGATTTCAAATAAATTGCATGGCGTCCCGAGAGGATTGCTTGTGTGTAAATAGAGTCCAGGGTGTTAATGCGGAGCCGCAGATGTCATATGTTCTTTCACGCAGGTGTAAAGCCTTGGGGAGAACAGGGGGGGGTGGTTGAAGTCAAAGGTCACCAAATCCCTTCATAAGCTATCTCATGTGCAAAAGGGAACAGAGAGTGTTGGAGAGTCAAGAGGATACGTTGCAGGGGCAGCCATCGTATCATGAACTCTTTCCTGGTGGATAAAGTTAATCCCTAAGATTTAGCCAACAGTGTGTCTTTAACCAGATTACCGCACAATAATCGGCTAAACATCACTGCAAAGAATCCAGTTGGATGTCTAGCCATAACAGTTTCATGACATCGACGGCTTCTCTGATTCTTGAATACGTTGCAGCGTCTAATCTACAGTATATACGTCGGGCCCAGACATCAGCAAAGCCAGGATCACCTTCCGTAATCCCCCCGGGTGCAGCACAATAGGGAATCATAATCTCAATTCCTTACAAAGGCATAGAGCTGGTGCTGAGCAGATGACGACTGTGTGCCCGTGTGTATGTATGTATGTGTGTGTGTGTGTGTGTGTGTGTGTAAACGCTCATACATGCATAAATGATTTCGGGTCTCCTGGGTGTCTCTCGGTCGGTGCCCCTCCACTGAGCACATGTGGCGAGGGCTGAGGCCGAGGGGCGTTGAGGCCAGACGGAGGCAGAGACCTTTAGGGATGGATGTGAGGAATGCAGAGTCCTGAGGGCAACGGCGGGGATGGACTGGGGGGAACAGACAGGCAGCGGTATGGAAAGATAGGAACGCCCCAGTCTGCGCTGCCCCCATCTGACCCCCTTCGCACACCTCATCTGTCTGCCTCGCTCTTTCCATTTATTTGTTCTCCCTTTCTCTTAATGCTTGGGTTATGCCAGCCGAAAGGCACATGACTATAAATGGTGCATTCCTTTTTCCATCTGAACATGTGTGCCTGACGGTGTGCACCTACACGTGTCTGCACTCGTGTCCGTGTGCACATTTAAGGGATCCACGCGGTGTGTATTCTGAACCGGGGGCCAGCTGAAGCTATGACGCCGGAGCCGAACTAGAGGATGGGAGGGCAGAGGGGGCGAGGAAGGCGGGAAGGATGGTCACACATCAGCAGTTGTGTGAAGGCCTGCCGTCCCTACTTCCTGCCAGGGATCGGTCTGAAGGGAGGCCCTCTGTAATTCAATAACAATAATCCCCAATGAGAGCCCAATAAAGCAGGCCGCTGTGGGCTGGAACTAACTGGTGGTGCGCCTCCTCCTTCACCCAAACCATCCGTCCATCACTGATTGGGGAGAGAGACTGGAATGGCAAAACGGGGAAGTGGGGGTCTGGGGAACAGGCCCAGCTGACATGCAGCCTGCAGCCAACAGCCAGGCAGACAGACAGAGACGGGGATCCTGTCTATCCCTCCCTCCCTCCTGTCGATCCCCATCCCACCTCACCCCAGTCGGCCTCCCTGCAGTGTGCAGCTGCCTCCCACAGTTCCCCGGATGACTGAGCGGCCATGACCGCTTGCTTGGCCTGCAACCGACCACACAGACGCACAAAACCACGCACGCAGACAATTGACACCCACACAGACCGGGGCATAGAGAGGCGTGTCTCAGTCGGGATCAGCGATCGATCATGTCTCGGTCAAATCAATCACCTGTCCTTTAATGCAGCGTGACGGCAGATTGACCTCTGGAATCCATGACATTATTATTTATGACTGTGATGTTCCACACATTGATGACCCTCCCCCCTGACAGCACCACACTGTCAACCTGAGGTGATGAACTCACTGCGGGAAGTGGAAAGATCACATTTAGAGCTTATTTGGGATGATTACGTGATGAGGTCACAAACTGTATGAGGGTTGAACAGTTCAGCACATCAGGGCCCATCAGGTGTTTATGTGTGTGTGTGTGTGTGTGTGTTCAGCCTCAGTCTGTCTCTATGTCAATGATTATAACTTCTTTATGAGATTATCTTGGTTTGGACTTGCATTAAGACGTTCTGAGCTGTTATCGTGAGTGATGATCATTGTTTGGCTGTTTCTCAACTATGACAACACATAAAATACAGTAACTGTCAAAGACTTTGTTCAGACTGCTGGCAAATCAGATTTGTGTTGGCACAGTTGCAAGTCATCCGATCGTTTGCATGTCCAGGCATCACCGACCTATCTGCATGGGTTGCTGCAGCAATGACGTTGGTGTCAATAACTATCTCGCTACCCGGCATTTCAACTGCCGAGGTTTCCACACTGAGATGCATCAGTAGAGAAACTGATTGGAATCGCAATTCACCTGCAAATATGGCTTGGATCTGGTTTGAGAAAAAGATAAAGAATTTCACAGTGTTTTTCTGCCGTCCATACTTCAACAATCTGGTTACAATCTACGCCTGGCGTCCAAACGAGGCCTTGGATGGGACCGCATTGTCTCTAGTGCTTCCATCAGGCCTGGAGATGAACGACAGCAGACAACAAACAGTAACTAAGGTTTAAAAATGTACCAATTAAAGTTAATTAAAGCACGGGGGGCTTTCTCATCTGTGTGGTGCCTCTGATCTTTCTGAAACAGCTAATTTGTTGTTTCACGCCCAAAGACTGTGTGTGTGCGCGTGTGTGTGTTTTGCAATACACACTGTACAGTATAAATGGAAAACGTATTGCTTTTCAATATTTTTCAAATTTCCTTCAACTGGATTTTTAAACAAATAGGAATAATAATTACCTAGACCAAGGAGGGTATGTTTATTTGTTTGTTTGTTGTATCTGTAAGTGTGTCAAAGTCAATTCAATTCAATTGTATTGTATTTGTGTTGTGCCAAATCATAATTTACATCATCTCAAGGCACTTCACATAGAAGGTCAAGACCTTAAAAATGATAGAGAAACCCAACAGTTCCCATAATGAGCAGCACTTTGGCGACTGTGGAAATAAAAAACTCCCTCATTAACTGGAAGAAACCTCTAGAACCAGACTATAAAAATCAAGATGTAGCAGGTTTGAATATGATTTTACAAGGAAGTCTTTAAATATTTAGGTGCAGGTCGAGACAAAGAGGCAGAACCAGGAATGCTTCATCACTATCTTTAACATTGAGAGATAGGACACTTGGCAGAGTTACCATTAAATCTACTGTGAGTCTGGTTCACAGCTCAGTACATTGCCTGTGTATGGAAGTTTAAAAAAGAGAAACCATGTGCGTCTCCTAGGTTCGGTTCAGTTGAGTTTATTGGACGACTTCACAGACAAGTAATGAATCAAACGTCAAACCTCCTCACAGGCTATCTGGTAGCATCAGTCCACAGCGCTGGACAGCTGTCTTTCATAAATTAAACTTTGGTATTTGCCTCTGACGGGCTGTGATTTACTCTGAGCCGGTTGTCTGAGGAAATGAAGGCATCATTTTTAATCTCCAACATATTTCCAAAGTCGTGTAGTCAAACAAAAAATAACTATGGTCTCTGGGGTCAAATAAACTAATGCAGTATGTGTACTTTACATCGTTACTGTTCAGGGGTCCATGTTTGCTTGTGCAGTAAATGTACAGCCATACATCGGTATACACATATGTGTGTATTTGCATGTGCACGCATGTCTTTGTTCCTGTGTCGGCAGGGCTCTGCCTGTTGACAGATGAGAGCTGTGCTGTGAGGGGTCTCAGAGAGGCCTGACAGATCTGTGACAGCGTGTGCCTGAGGAGAGAGGCCTCCATGTTAATCCAGACTCATACATGTTAACTACACTTGGAGAGTCCCATGCTGAGCTGCCTCAACACAGCCTGGTGCTGCCCCCAGACGCTCGTGAGAACCCCCCCCAAAAAAACAAGCCAACCGGAGCCAAAACAGACCTCTGCGGCAGTAAAATCTGCAAACACACGCACCCGCAATCACTTTATGTCTATAAGCAAGGCTGTCATTAACCATGCAGACTGGTCGGCTGAAACACGAGCAGACACGGAGCTAACAAAGCATTTTTTTGGGGGAGGAAAAAAAGAAGAAGACAGCTTACTTCAGCTGTCTGAAATGAGCAGTTATTTTAATGATGGAGAAGACATGAGGTAAGACCGTGTGAAAAAAAACACAGCGTGCACGCACTTTGTTTTTGTTTTGACTTTAGAAGCTCATAAAAAGAGGCTATTCTGGCCAAGACTGATGTCGGAATACACAGCAGCTTAAGCATAGTTGCTGTGAGAGGAGAGATCTACGGGGGAGCTCTGCGATTGGTCACAGCTGGCATATTTGCACGGTGAGGACACTTCCTCTTGAGTGGGTTTTTCATGGAGAATAGAGTCGAGCGTGAGGTCCTGGCCAAGTGGGCACCTCATCTGGCACCAAAAACAACCCTGTTCAAACACAGTCCTGTGCCAGAAGTAAAAAGGGAAGCTGAAATATCTTTATTCAACCAGTCCCTGAGCCGGGATTTAGTGTCGCTTCATTACTTTCTGAGAGTAAATATTGAGAACATGTGAGCCAACAATGATTCATTTCTCTTTATTGCACAGCGGAGTCAAAAGAACAGAACAGACTGAAATACTCCTTAAATAAAACTGACAGCGCCTGAGTGTTTCATATTCCCAGTGATCCTCGACAAAGTCGGCAGCAGAGCACACCGGACTGATGTTGACACGGATAGAAGGGAAAGGCGTGTTTACCTCGAGGAGCTGAGTGTGGGCTGTCTAATCCACTTCTTGTGGGAACCTGTAATGCCGTCTGATACCTGTTAAGAGTGCAGACACGCAGAGGCCTCTGCGCTCTGCCCGCGGTCGTGCCTCGTAATGGCTCTTCTAGGAGCGGAACAGTAACTCATTATGAGTCACAGACAGTCTTAGGTCTGGTCCGCTACGTTGATGCTATAAACACAGGATATGGTGGTTGTGGTGATGCAATACACAGGCACAAGCATGCGTCGACTCACACACAGTCAATTAGAGAGAGAGGGAGACAAAGGAGGGTCAGACTGTATGAACGAGCCGTGGGCTGTTTTTGGTCAGACAGGCAATGCTGACCAACACTGGAGCCGCTACATAACTGACTGTACAGAGCAGAGAGTGAACTGGAAGTCAGAGGGAGAATCAGACTGTGCACATACAGCCATGAAAGAGAGGAAGCTTAGCTTTAGAAATGTACTGCTGCAGTTTCTATCAAGGTCTTAACACATTTTCTTTGTCTTTGAATCCCTGCTGAAAACACAAGAAAACACAGCTGGAACCAAGGTGCTGCGGTGACACACTCATCGTCGTTTCACATGCTTGTTCGAGGTTCTGTTCATATCTGGTGTTAATGTGCATCGTGGGGGATCCGATCACAAGCAGGAAGCTGGAAGTACGTCAGTTTGCAGCTGGCAAGAGAGCGCACTTCCATATTTGTCTCCAGCGACCACTTGCGATCGGATCTCACTTCCCTGCTCTATCATTAACCGTGTACATTACGTCCCTTTGCATAGAGCAAATATATTGTTGCTTGTAACAGATTGGAGTCTACCCGACATTAAAAAAAAAGAGGAACTCAATACAATACAGGCCGAGCCTATTCCTTGGTGTATTCCGGGTAAAACAAATCACCCAAGATGTTTGATGGACATTTATGAAATATCGCTCTAGGCCTTTTTGAAAATTTCAATCATCTTTTAAAGTGGCTCAGGATACATTCATGTGCCCACTGCTAAAAGCATGATGCCATATCTCCAACCTCCAGTGTGATCTCATCAATTTTATCCCAATGCATCTTGGGTGAGTTCACATCTGTACTTAAAGCTATCTACTTCTCTACATGAACGTTAATGTCGTGTATGAAGGGGGCCTGTGTGTGTGTGTGTGTGTGTTTGTGTGTGTGTGTGTTTGTGTGTGTGTGTACAGCCATTGTGTTCCCATGCCTACTAAACAAACATCTCATCATCTCATGTCAGTCAACAGCCGCCGAGATGTGAATGCAGCTACCAGAGTAAAAGAGGGCTGGCTTGTAGGTCGACTGTTGATGTTTTAATTACAATCTTTGCTTTTTCCATGTAATTTTGTGTCTCTCTCTCTCTCTCTCTCTCTCTCTCTCTCTCTCTCTCTCCCTCTCCTCCCTCCCCCTCCCTAATGAAGAACGCAGAAATGTCAGGCAGCAAGAGAGGAGAGAGTAAAAACTATGTTGAGTCTGTCCCACATCAACATCTCACAACAACCCCCCAATCAACTGAAGAAGTGGCATAATGAAGATGTGAGTTTGTGTATCAGTGCGTACAGGTATGTGTGTGTGTGAGTGTGTGTGTGTCTCTGCCTGTGTGAATGCGTATTTGTCTATTAGAGGGAATGGAAGGCAGATTTCAATCGCCTGTACGCTGAACAATAGGGCCAATCAGTCGCCTGGATCAGGCCTGATTAACGGATGAGCTCGGTGTAGGTGAGGATGCGTCGGCGATATCTCACCGTGAGCACAATGAAGCGTAGTCATAGAAAGACTCGACGCTCTCGTCAATTGTTTGTTCAAAGACACACCGAGTGAACACTCGTTCTAAAACAGCATAAAGAGCAGTAGAACAAGAAGCCATTTCCCAAAACAAACTAAGTGTTCCGTCCTGATAGCCTTGAGAGACACGAGCAGAATAACAACTGGCTGCGTAAAAACCAGCGCTGTTCTCATTGCCCTCTGTGAAGTGAATAGAGAGAACGGCTGTGAAGAAGGCTAATGAGCTAGTTAAGGTGGCATTTCTCCTCTGGCAGGCCCCGGGCCACAGTACCGCTACAGGCCATTACCTGGACAGGGACGCAGAGAGTACAGCTTGCATCAGCACTTACTGTACTGCCTGGCATTCACACACACACACACATTTGTACTTCTATCTTGGTGAGGACACTCATTGACATAATGCACTCCCTAGCCCCTTACCCTAACTTTAACCATCCAAACTAAATGCCTAACCCTAACCTAAAACAGCCCATTGGAAAGTGAGGACCTGTCAAAATGTCCTCACTTTCCAAAAATGTCCTCACTAGGGTCTATTCTTAAACTGGTCCTCACAAAGGTATAAGTACAGGAACCCCCACACAGAGTAAGGGAGGAGGAGAAAGGCAGAGCGAGAACTGTAAACACACTGTAACACCACAAGCTCTCTATATAACATGCATTACATTAGACGCCTAAGAGGATCATGTTGAGGACAAAGGTGCACGAGCTGAGGAGACACAGCCTTTAGTCGTTTTTAATCTTCTTTCCATCGACAGAAAGTGTAATGAGGAAAGAGCTTTTCTGGCTGCTTTCCACTCAGGTGTTGACCACGGTGTGCTGGGCTTGTTAGCTGCTTGGCCAGTTAGTTTGACCTTTTCCGTAATTTATTCTCAAGTCCATCTGGAAGGATTGGATTTCCAAATTGGATCACTGTGAGTTTACTGAAGAGTGAACGAGGACAAAGTCTGAAGGTGATCAAAGTTTCCTTCGACAAACTGACAGTGGACGGTGGAGTAAAGTAACGTTTAGAGTTTGAGGAATCGAGCCAAGTCCTTTAAAGGCAGAAGAAAAACATGCACACACACACACAGTTTGCATGGTCAGTGGTTTGAATTTAACCAAGTGAGTAATTCTCTGCCTGTGAGGAGCGGTGCCCGCGGTGAATTTCAGGGATGAATAAAGCAACTGGAGGTGAAAGGACAGTGTCAGTAAATAAACAGAATTTACTTGAGGCACATTCATCCAAACAGACAGCCGCTCATAAACCTATAACACAGAGACACCTTCCTCCTCAGGACAAGCTGAGTGCATGACTATAAATGCAATATGTGACGATAAATCTCAGCGGCTTTAAATGTGCCAACACTTCCAGTATGTCAAGTGTCATGTTCATTCCACTATGGTAATGTTTCAGTCCGAGCCAACAACTCAGACGAAGGACGGAGTCGGGCTCGTTGGTGGTCTCTTCAGTGTCTTTCAGAGCTCAGCGAATGTTAGTTCTATGCTCATATTTTCTGGAACACTAAGTTGCAGGAACCCCCCATCTGAACAGCACAGATGCCGTCACGTTAACTAAGTGTTTCCACGCACGTGCACACATTTTGCACACATTCGCACCTTAAACCCTAGCGGACAATTAATCCACCTCCTAAAAAGACGGGGACCCCCCTGCATGCCGTCCAATCCCTGGAGTTGTTGAACAAATAAACTTTCTTTGGGTTTTAAATAAAACCCTGAGCTCCTCTGGATTTAAATACACTCTGGCTCTGCTTCCCCACTGGTTTCAATACACCTCTGGGTCCAGCGTATGGAGTCCGACTGCTGCCCATATGGTCCCCGCTGGATTAGGCTAAGAAGCCCGGACACATAATGGTGAGGCCCGGGCAACCATTAAAAACCCATTAATTGTGAAGTTGGAAGCCTCTTACGGCAATGATATGCTAATATTTCTTAGCAGTGGGGACGGACAGAAGAATGAGAAACAGCCAGACCCAATAGAAAAGAAATGCACTGAGTAAAGAGGAGGGGAGAGGAAAATGTGAAAATGGTGAAAAGACAATCTACAGACTGTTCCAGGTCGCTGTAACTCCCCTAGCATTCACTTGTGTCTGCCAGACACGCACACAAACACGCACACAAACACACACACAAACACACACACAGACACGGCACAGGGAGAGAGGGAGCAGTGGAGAATAAAGAACCGGGGAGAGCAGAGGATAGAGAAACTGCAGGCGGCAGAAGACAAAGAGGTCAGTGTTGTGGAAAACATGAAGTCTGACATTAAAGTGATGTAGTTCAACTTACTCGCCTTAGCGGCGGAGATGCATGGTTGAGAGATCTACAAGTACAGGGAGAGGAATGAAAAAAACAGAGGCAAGGACAGATGTGGAAAGAAACAGAGGAAGAAGAAGAGGAAGTCGCTGATAGTTAAACAAAGATAGATGGAAAAACCTGCCATCTGCACATCTATTCATCTCCCGTTCGAGTAAATGTATTTAGTTTTGTGGCCGTGTGGGGACCCTCTGCTTATCTCTGCATTCCTCTGCATTGCAGAGTGGACGAGATGAACATTAGAGAGACTAAGTCCCCACCAAGCAGATTAACCGGAGCCAGTCAGGGGACCGGCACACAGATTTGGGATGCATCGCCCAAGTAAGATTTAGCCTTTTCACTGGCAATTACTCATAGTGTAAATTTCAATGTGTAACCCGGGCTGCGGTTGATGCTGCCCTGGCTTTGAAAAAGGACTAATCTGAGACTCGCCACTGCACCAGAAGCTCCCAGTGCGTTTCCAGCCGAACAGAGCAGGAGCTGTGTTGTTTACATTCAACACTCGCTCCGCCAATTTCCTCCAGAGCGAAAAAAAAAGCAGCAGCTGCTTGTTATTCATGAAAAGCCGCTCGTATATAATGTGGATGTCATTGTTTCAATGTGTAGTATACATGTCACATTACATGACAAAGGAATCAACCCATCAGCATCAATAAACGCAGTGGCCACAATGAAGGAGGTACCACGAGCGTATAGCCTCAAAGGCCTGGCGGTCTTGAAAGCGCGGCTCTTCGGTGTAATGAGTCCATTCCCTGTGTGTGTCTAGGATGCTGATGAAGGGAAAGGAAACTGGACTTGTCATTTCCCCGTCGGACCCTCGGGAACCAGGTGTCTCTCTTTACTGGAGGCATGTGGGGACTAACGTAGGTTAATGAGCTATGCGGGCCCCAGAGGAGAGGAGCATTATAGGCTATATGAGATCCCCTCTCATCCCTTCATCCCTCCATTTGTGTCAGACCCTGGGAGAGAAAGCAGGAACAAAGGAGAGTGTGGAGGAATGGAGGTAGAGGTGCAGGAGAGAGCGAGAGCGAAGGATAGAACGGTGGAACAAACAGAGGCGAAGCGAGGGGCAGGGTCTGCCAGGCTTTTAAAACAATTAAGGCCTGGATGAGATTCACTCTGAGGGTTCCACTGCCAGGCAAGGCCCGAATGTGGCAGTAAAAGAAAAAAGCTTAGCGAGAGCCAGACTAATCAGAAACATACTCTCTATGACAACAAACCAAACCACACACACACACATAGAGACACACACACAGGGAAGTCGACACTTTACATATAAGCTTGACAGGGAGGGGGAAAAAAGCCTGTAGAAACATCAAATTGTAATGAGGAACAGACTCGGTGAGTGCACAACGGATGGGAAGGAAGACACAAAGATGTAATGATGACAAAGGGAAGAGGGCTTTTAAATATAATGGCTGTGTAAGCCCAAACAGCAGATGTCCTTTCAGATAGTTTTTTAAGGTCCAGTATTTTACCATTTTCCAAGCAAAACACTACTGAGGCTTTGCAAAAGCGATCAAATGAAACGTATCAGCTTTCAGGTAAACACCAGGGGAAACCGGATCCTGCGCGGCTGGACAGTGGGCACGCAGAGGTCACGGCTGAGGCCAGCGAGTGCATCGATGTGACATCACAAAGTTATGGAAGTCCTGACGGCTTGTCGACAGGAACAGATTCTAAACGCTGGCTGTGTCTTATTTCCCCATGGATTGAGCGTTTTGATGCTTTCACATTATTTATGTATAGCAACCAGACCTGCTTTATAATAAATCAAATGATATTCCTACAATATGGGATACTTAAGAGCGTTTGTTGTGTAGTTGTGTTGTGCGGCTTTACTGCGTTCCTCCTTTTGTCTTGCTCTCAGATGTGGCTTAGTCTTTTTGTTTGGATGTCTGCGGCTTCATCGCTTCATGAGCTATGAACTTAGAGCAAGCAACCATCTGAGCACGCCGTTCCCATCCCCGAAACGTGCATGTGTGCTCTGCTAAGATGCTGCCAAGAGAGGAGAGGAGTGTGTTTGTTGTGGAGGTGGTTTGGAAGTAAAGGATACCAATATAGATGAGAGAGGTACAGCTGAGACAAGAAGGAAGGAGGAGAGACATACAAGCAAGAAAGGATAAAGAAGGGAGATTAGAAGATATGGTTGAGAAGGGATGGGAAGAGAGTGCGGAGAGGAGGTGTGACCAGGTCTGCGCCCGGGAGCAGAGAGCAGAGGAGGGTTTGTGGCACTGCCGATGGCGAGGCAGCTTCACATTCCTGACTTGATCCTGTGTAAACCCTGTCTGTTACTGGAGATCTGATATGGAAATAAGAGGCCAGATGGGGGCTTTCGTTGGCCTTATAAGGGATTGTGGCTTGGCCTGGATGGATCACGGGTAAAAACCCATGGAGAATGAGAAACACAGACGGAGAGAAGGACAAGGATCAGGAACTGGACATTCAGAAAAACAACACGAGACAAATAGAGTAATGGATGCTGAAAAGTGGACACGTAAGAGAAGAGAAGACGAGATATAGTGAATGGATGTAAAGAGAAAGAGAGAATCAAACCAAGACGCTGCATTTCTGGTGATATTCTTGTTTATCTGCTCTGATGATCTCCAGTCCTTGAAGGGGGTTCATCTGGGTCCGAGAACAGAAACCATTTCCGCCTCGTCACACAATAGCCAACTTAACAATAGAACCCAACTCAACCCGACTGGTACATTTCATCCTGCTGCCATTGTTTCAGACTGGATCCCGAAGGTCCACTTTAATGTAGGATTTCTTTCCCACCGCCAGAAACACTAACCTCACCCTGGAGAAAATCTGCAGATGGAGAGAAGCAAGACTCGGCGAACAAAAGCATGGATGTTTACCGTGTTAACAGCAGGCGCCGTACCGCTCACGACTGAATTCAGCAAAATCCATGTTCCGTCATCATCTGTTTTCCAACTAAAGCTCAACAACAACTGTGGGTATATCCCTCCGCTCCACTCCCTTTGTTCTGCAGTGTGTTTAGCACGAGCAGCGTTTTCCTCGTCAAGATGTTCAGACAGTGGGAGCCAACAACCTGCTGGGAAACCTGATCAGCCACGCTAATCTGATCCGCTGCATTTTGTTCAAGTGTGTCTTATCTAAAGAGGACAGCAGTCGCAGCATGGCGTAACCCAAACATCATCCTATCCCGTTTCAGACGCAGTCATCTGATCTGCCACATCTTCCCATTACAACCACCTCCACCACCCACCCCCGACCCTCAGAGCCGGCTCGCAGCACCGCATACCTGCACCCGACCGCTCCGCCAGCCACAACAAATTCGGCTTATTAGGGTGAAAAACTCATGACACAAGTGGTTCTCATTTCCTAATCAGTTGCAAGGCATAATTCCCCCACCCCAGAGAGTGCATGTGCATGTGTGTGCATGTGATGAAATATAGTGAAATGCATACTGTCCTTTGAATGTATGATCAAGGGAGTTTTTCGCACACCTCTCTCATACAAACAAGTGAGTAAAATCTGTATGTGCACGAGAAAAAAAAAGGGAACATGTAATGAAACACAAACAAACCTTCAGCTGCAGCGGTACGAAGCTTTAGGGAAGCAACAAACAAACGATGTCGACAAGATCCCTGCCCTCTAATCACGGAGTTTAACTGATGCAAGACCAACTCGGTTTCTCCGTTTCTCCGCTAATTCATTATCACAGTCAGTTAATTTAGGTCAAACGCACACATATGTATGCGCGGCACACCCCCGCCATCCACACACCCCACTGAGGCAACAGCTGCTTCCAGCAGCACCAAACTGTGGCTGCCAAATGCACCAAAACACTTAACCATGACTGACGGTAACAGGTTATTCCCCACAGAAATGTTTAACTCTCCTTCTCAGCGAAGTAAAACAGAGGAATGTTGATGGTTTGCCGCTGTGCTGCGATTCCTTCGAATCGTCACCTCTCTGCCTCAACTGCTAATCCAAACCGACACAGTGCCGCCATGTCACCGAGCGAGGGGATGTCTCACCCCTCTCTCTGGCCGTGACCCTCACGTTAAGTCAAGTTACCAGAGGCCCAGATAATGTTTTCCCAACCGCTAACCATTATGGTTTAATGAATAACAGCGGTGGCTGAGCTGACCTGTGACCAGGAGAGGCCCCCGGGCTCCTGCTCTGTTCTTTGATATCATGACCTGGTTGATGCCCTCTCCGTGGACTGGCATGATGGGTTTTCTGGTGATGGAGGTGCTGGTCCACTCTTGTTCTCGCTCCCTCAGTTCTTCACTCCTCAACTTGTCTTCCTTCCTATTATGAAGAGTCTGTCCATGCATCGATCCACCGACACATTCTGACATATCACATATAGGCTCTTACATGGACTTTACTTCCCCTCTATTGTTTATCTCCATTCAAACGATATCTGGCGTCTGGCGGCTCCCACACATCTTCCTCTTCCTGTCGTTATTTCAAACTCGCCAGTCATAGTGTGGTGTGTAATGGTGTTATATGGCCGTGACAGTGTGCTTTATGACACTGCTGCGAGGGATGAATACCGGCCCCATCTCTGTAAAGCACACAAGGAAAGTGAAATATAACTTTATGCTCATTTATATCTATCTTAAAATTCCCGAAATATCTTTCTGTCTGTCTGTCTGTCTGTCTGTCGAACGCAAATCTCAAGAACAGTTCATCTTATCGACTTCCCACTTGGCATGTGTATTGTTAAGGGCCAAGGGAAGAGCAAACAAACAGCCCATTCCAAACAAGCAGGAGTACAAACTGCACTAGTTTAAACTAAATGGTGAAAACACGAGGTTTTGTCTCGAAATGAAAAGACACCATGAAGCTCGGGTGGAGTCTCAGATTCTCTGAGCGATGCAGGGGGAACTGTCCAATCCCATTAAGACGGTGGCTCGTCTTCGCTGGACGGCCGGACTATTAAGAAGGAGTCAAAGCTGACGGCTCCATTTCACGACAGCACGAGGCCAGGACCTGACATTCAGCTGTCAAGAGGAGAAGATGCCTAATGTGTCCGCGTGTGTTAAAGGTGCAGGAGTGATCGAGCAGGTAAAGGCTGAGTGAGCTGGGATTATCAATGGCATGAAATATTATCACACGCTATTAGCGCGGTATCACTGTTCATTAAAGCTGATGGCTGGATGGAGTTACTTCACAGCCCTGCGGTCAGAGCGGTAGATGGAGTGAGTGGGAGAAGAAGAAAAATATAAGGGGCCCAGAACAAATGTGGGAAGAAAATTGGGCCAAGAGGGAATTCAGAGAAAATGATGAAGGCCCTCGTTGCCTCAATCGTTCACCGACACAGAGATTCACTGTCAAGGTTTTTCAGAGGTAAACAGGAATATGTCACAGGAGAACAGGACAAATGCTGTATTTTGTGTCACAGCAAGAAAGAACACCGCATCTTTTCCCAATCCCTAATTCTTATAGGATGGACACTCAGAATAAATGATGATGGCTGTACAATGTCGATCCACATATATCAGAGAAACGATTTGTGCAGAGCTCATGAAAGTGCCCTGTAAACACCGTGTGATCATAGAAATGCATTAAACAATGCTGTCACGCCGGCGAGCTTAACGGCGAGGGCCCTGATAACCGCTGCTGTCTTGTATGAAGTGGGAGACAGAGGAGCAGCAAAGCCGCCGCGGTATCAGACAGAAACATTAGTCGCTGTCACACTCGGTTTGCCTTTCGCACAGACAACAGTTTAGTATATCATCAAAGCCAAAACAGTTCTCATTTCTGAGATCTATTAGAGCCGCGCGACTCGAGGAGACACTCGAAATGAAAGTGCGCATTTGCAAAGTAGATGAGAGCAATGCTGTTTTGGTTGCTCGAGTAATGTAGAATGATTATGCATGCCATCAAACACATAAACAATGCATGTTTTTCATTTCGTATCAGCCTCTAATAAGGACGATCATTACGCTGCATGTAAAATAGAGGGGAATTTAATCAAGGACTTCTAACAGATTCCCTTTGTTGTGGGTCGCAGTTTGTGTGCAAGTTGACAAAGTTAGAGTTTCTCCCCTCGCTCCCTCTCTGTCCTTCCTCTGCTTTTTATCTAATTTTGGACCACTCTAATAGCCAGCAGTAATGAATTGGCTAATCGCAGTTATCTGGCCCATTCAAGTGCTTTGTAAAGCAAATCAATAAAGCCTGGCACGGAGCCAGACGTCCACTTTGAAAGACGTGGCTCACTAATCAGTTTTTTTTTTTTCTTTCTGTCCTGAAGTTGTTTACTCTTTCTCTGTCCGTCCCTCGTCTCCGCGCACTTCA
This sequence comes from Hippoglossus stenolepis, assembly GCF_022539355.2. Taxonomy (NCBI): domain Eukaryota; kingdom Metazoa; phylum Chordata; class Actinopteri; order Pleuronectiformes; family Pleuronectidae; genus Hippoglossus; species Hippoglossus stenolepis. The sequence continues at coordinate 4,230,890 of NC_061488.1, forward strand.
ACAAGGTCAGTTGGGAAAGGGAAGATTAAAAAAATAAATCTTACTTCATGCCAGCTGGAAACCGGAGAGGACAAAAGTCAAGTACAGAAAACTTGAAGTTCACTTGACGGGGAGAGAAATTGTCTCTTTAATTGGTAGAACTGTTGGAAGTCACTGGAGCTGTGAGACTTACACCTCAGGCAAGAAAAAAAATAACAAGACCTACAACCGTACCAGGCACTTTCCACAGTAGAAGATCAATAACAGCTATACGCAACAACTGATAAGGATTTCTAGGAATTTCAAATCTTCTTCCCGTGGTGCCGTCATTGGCTGCAGACCAAACAGGAATATTGAAAGACCGGGAGGCCGTACCTCCCAACACAGCTTCCCCTGGATAATGTTTTGGTCGTTTTTTTATTGCACATAAAACATGCGATTGCCAGGATACATGGGCTAGAAAGGAAAAGGACACCTCTCATTAGGGGAAACATTTGGGAATATTCACCCGCAGTTGTACTTGTTTCATTTGAATGCCTTACCAGGAAGACATGGATGTGGGCGGCCAGCAGCGTTTGATGCGGCTTCCCAATCCTAATGACACCACTGCTCCCAGCATTGGTGGAAACCACACAATCCACCGCCGCAGGCCTAGTGTGTCTCCCAGACTCTGTGTGTGAGCAACAGGGTGAAAGTGGAGCCAAGACCTGGTTCTCATTTTCACTTTAAGATCCCGAGTTCGTCCAAACATGAGAAAAATCTTCTATAACAATGTAAATAATGCTCAACTTAATTTAAATGTTAATTAATAACACAATATGCTGGAGAAAATGAATTATAGCAATTCTCTCTTTCTACAGGCAAACGTCTGGGAAAGTGCTTCAATGCAACAATGGGTTAATTAATCTCACTTATGAAGTTATGTCCAATTATGGGATGCAATCCACAGGGTAATTTGTTTCCTAAAAGAAATGGACGGCATCGCCAATCACAAATCTAATGAATAAACTGAAGTGTTGTGCTCAGACATAAAAAGTGATCTCTGTGATAAATTAATGAAGAGGTAGTGCACAACATATTTATGGACATATGTGATTCTGTCTTTGTGTCTGTGGGGATTTAGCTCCATTGGCATGGATGCATACTCCTGCATATCTTGCGGCTAAATGAAGCCTACATGTATAAAATCCATCCGTAGTAAAATGTATGCGCTGTATGAGTATTTGTCTCTTGTTGTTAGATAATGAAAAACACTTCCTTCGAGACACTGGCAGAGAAAAGAGCAAGCAATTAGAGGCAGAGAATGGAGAGGGAGACAGATAGAAGGGCAGAAAGCAACGGAGAGCTGTTTGAATGTGATTAATGAGATCACTGCAGGGTAGGCGGTGTCATTAGAATAGACTGCGCAGAGAGGAGAAGGAGAAGAAGAGGGTGAGAGACTGAGACGCAGAAAGAGACGGGAAGAGAGAGAGAGAGAGGGAGAGAGAGGGACTGAGAGGGAAGAAGAAAGAGGAGGAAAATGAGAGGGGACAGCCGGGTGACTAACCAGGCAACATTTAACTCACTGCTATGAAAAGAAAGAGGGAACGAGAGAGGGAACGAGAGAGAGAGAGAGAGTAAATCAGCGAGACTAAGAGGGAAAAAGCAGATATAAGGCTCGGATGAATGGAGCAGCAGGGGCTCTCAGTCTTCCGCTGGCCTTTTAACAGTGAAGTGTTTAGAGAAGCCTGGACCAGGTCTGGCGGAATGAGAGCCTTGTACTCTGAAGACAGCCATGAAAGACACAGCCTGCTGCCGCTGCCGCTGCCGAGGCCCGGGGCTGCTGCCGGCCGCCTCTTTATCTGGCTCAGGTTTAAGAACTGAGCAAGAGCGAGGTCAAGTGGAGGCCAGGTTGATAAAGGTCGCAGACGTCCTACCGGTCCGCACCTCAATGAACACACTAGTCACGTGGTTTAAGTTATAAAGCGTCTGTGGAAACGACTTTCACACACAAATACCGATTACAAACACAAAAACCTGTTACCTCAAAATTCCTAACTCAGTAGAGCCGGAGGTTCCAGGTGGAATTTTCAGGCTCTGAAGTTCCACATGAAGTTACGTTGCATTCAGACCACCTGCTGATCAGCGGGTATCCCCCACAAACTACACAGCAGATGTTCATTGAGCACTTCACAGTCCCGCAGGATAATATTTATTATCCCCGCTGTGGAAGACATCTCCAAATAAAATGCACCTTTATTTGCACTTGTCCAAGCGGTTCTGCTTTTTCCTGCGCGGACATTTGATCCATCCTTTTTGGCAAAGCGCTGCCGGTTGTGTTGGGAGAGTAAACTGCTCATTTACTAGCAAAAATCATTTTTGCAGGCTACGCTATCGGCCCCCAGCTGCTGGCGGATGCGTCGCTTAGTTTAACATGATTACAAAGACTGCAGGGAGAGTCCCGAGTGCGGCTGTGACAGACACGCGTTGGCAGCCGTCACTTCAGCTGCCTATGTCTTCACGCTACTTGTCATGATGTCATTTCGCTGTAGTTTAAAGTGTCAGTGGTCTGTGTGTCCGGTAGGACGGTTTTAATTTCTTTTGGAAACACGACAGACAAAACACAGCAGATGATCAGAGTTTAACAACAGGATGTTATCATTAGTTCTGTGTGGGATTAATTGGACCACGGCCTCCAGTCGGGAAACAAGGTTGTGAGGAGGTTATTAGGATTCAGAGAGAAATAAATAATTTGTGACGGCGATAATTGGAGAGAAATTCTACCTGGTGGTGCCTGCGACAGAGCGTTTCACATGTAATTGTTGTTAATGCGAGTCAAACAGTGGAGATATTTAATAAAGCCATTAAAATAATTTGTTGTTTGTGGGTTATTTATTTGTAATCCCTTGTGGAAGCTTTGTTGACCAACTATAAAACAAGTTTATGAAGTGAGCAGTGTCTCACATATCAAGGTCAGTGAGTGTGTGTCTGTGGGTTTGGGGGGTGCAGGTGACACTGTCATTTGTACCCCGTGGGGAACAGGTTTGGCTTCCACTCAGTTGTTGCCAAGGGCCTCAGCTGTTGCTAAGGACATCATCCTCAATGCCAGTTAGGACCTCTTCCCCTGTCTCGCTCTGTGGTGGTCTGTCTGCCCATCTGTCTACGGTTCTGTCCCTCCATGTCTGTCCTCCCCCAGCTGTCCTCTTCTCTCCTCATCCTTCCTCTCCATCACCAGGTGGAAAACCCAGGTGTGCCACAGCAAACACAGAGACCAAAAGGTCGGAGAAGAGGGGACAACCAATCTGCTCGGCCGATCCCTCGCTTCCACATGAATGTCCAAACTGGGCAAAGCCCGACCACACCAAAGCAGAACCTGGACAAGCCGAGCAGGTGAGCAGCCTCTGGGCTCGGATCACGTTCCCTCTAAGGGCGACGAATGGGAGGACCAACTCCCTGAGGCTCATTACGGGGTGAGCGCAGCACAGTGTAGAGGGGCGAGAGAGGGGATCAAGGGGGTTGACCACTTGTCCACCGGGGCCCTGCAGGAGCAGCTGCCTACATTTACAAGCCTTTCAAGTCCCCGACACTTTGCGCCCCACGATCAGCTGCGGCCCTCAGCAACACTCCAGCACTGTCGGCACAACACGCGTCCACGCTGCCATTCAGGCCCGTTCGGGGGCCACATGTCACAGCCGTGGCCCCTTTCGCTTACAATAACCAGTTCAACAGTTTGTCCAGTTAAACACCTGAACCACCCTTTCAAGTTGTCCCCATCAGCTGCCAGGGGCATCATCCAAACCATTTCCTGATTATTTATCAGGGCATGATGGGAAGATTCAATTAGGCTGAATGCAGCACATCATCGTTAAAGGCTTGAAGGATAAAGAGCCGGAAGACATTTTCTTTCATGAATGGTTTACTGCAGATACAACCCACCACTAATCAACCGCCTTGCTTCAGTTCAACACAACCATCCACCACCATCATGTGTGGTGGTTGAATAGGGAAATCTCTGCAGTGCAGATTAGAGGAACAGGAAATAATGGCCTAAAACTACTGGAAGAACCGTTTTTTGCCTCTTTTTGTTGGTTTGTTTGTCAGCACCCAAACACTATAGCACGGATATCCATGGAATTTGGTGGAAGGATGGGACATGAGCCAAGAATAAACTAATTACATTTTGGATTTCTTATCACTAACTTTGACATTTTAAGGGTGTTTCACAGATTCCCCAGGGAATAAGGCATCAATCTTGATGAAAATTAAATCAGTCATATTTCGAGGAACGATAATTATGGTGCGACTGGAATTAAGGTGAATATGTAGGTATGTGCCATCCTTGAAATAAAATTGATACATATATTTTTTTATGTCATAGCTTAATTACTTAATTACATAGTTTAATAAATAAGCCTCGGTGTGAGTAACCGTCGTTGAATGCAGCGTAAATATCTGGGGATGCATCTCTTTGGTCTTCGGTTCGATAGCACTTAACCCCTGCTGGTGCGTGTGAGAGCGCTGGGATAGAGGATCTTCATTCTCGCTGACTCTGATTAACAAGGGAATCCAGAGCGAGTCTCGGCTCAGCTTCCTTTAACCTCCTCATTCATCTGCTGCTGGGACGGGTCTTTCAACATCCAATTTTACATGTGCGGCCGTGCCCTTCATCTCTATCTATATCAAAGGCAGTGCCGCCCCCCAACCCACTGCTCTTCTCCTCCTCATTGCCACAGTTGCTCCCCCAATCCCAGTCCCCATGTGGGATATGTCTGCTCTTAAGTACACTCTGAACAACGCGCAGCCAATTCCAATTTAGATGATGTAATTCTTTGGTAATGTGTATTCAGAATAAATCGCCTATTTCAATCATTTGACCCACAGAGCTGTGCTGCAGTCGTTTGGTCCGAAGATACATACCAGAGATAATGTGGATGACGGAGCCTGGTGAGAATCTGTGTAAATCTACAATTTCATTTAACTCGTGCGCTGGAATTCAAGCTCACTGGAAAATATTCTGACGTAAACTGAGAGCAGACTGCAGGTCTAGTTTTTGGTCCTGATTGGAACTGGTTTTGCTGAAGCTAGAAAAAGTACACGGACCTGGAATATTGATCGGCCTCAGAGCAGCTTTCTGCTGAGGTGAACATCTACTGCCCTCCACAATCAATCACTGCCTCCAGGGGTGCCACCCAGAAGTCCACAACCCATTTCTGAAAGCCGCCTGACACTCATGCTACACATTTAACACGTAACTGCTGTATGGTGGTACCAGGCTTCACTCCAGGTTGGGAATGAGAATACTGCACCTTCACACACGTATCCTACATCGCACAGTAAAACGTAATCCCTTCACACCCTGCTCACGTGATCACGCCATGTGAGGAACACTGTACGTGACTCACACCTGCAATGTTATTGTTTCCTGCAGTCTATTACTCTGTATATGCATTCTCCTCACCTTAGCGTCTGCTGATTCCCCCATCCTCTTAACCCCGCTCTCACAATCAATCCCCTGCAAAACCCCGCCACTGGCAGCGGCATCCGCCAGCGCCATCCCTCCTGCTTCACTGTGCTCCAGCAAAGCCGAGGAAACAGCAGCATATACAGGGGCCGGTCTGCAGGGAGAGCAAGAGGGAGGCGGAGGGGAGGAGGAGCGGGATTGAATGGGGAAGCGGGAGATGGGGGGGGGAAAGGGAGGGGGGGAATTCTTTGGGAAGGGAGCCAATCCAATTACAGGCAGCGGTGCAGCCCTGGTTTCTTTGGCGGCACTAAATTCACATTTCAACAGTCTCTTCCTCCCTCCTCCAGCACCTTCTCCTTCTATCTCTGCCTCTTCTTGATACTCTTTTGGTATTTTATTTTTTTTCCCTCATCATGGCTCGCACCTCTGAACCGTGCATTTTCACACAACACACCCCTCCCTCTCTCTCTCTCTCTCTCCATCTGTCCGTCTCTCTTGGTTGCATTAAAAAAAAAAAAAGGTGAAGGTATGGAACTGTATTACCAGCAAAGCATCAAATCGTGTCACCCTATAGCTGTGTCACGCTCCGATCTGAAGGAGGCCTGCAGCACCCTCCTTCCCCATCTACTTGTCTCAGACAACACTGAAGGAGCTTATCAGCTTCCTGCAGAGGAGCTGCAGACAGGGGCCGATCCCTCTGCCCTCCCCGTGACACCTGAGGGAGAGAGTGGAAGGCACCCTTCGCATATTCCAGTTGCACTGAAACACACACACATTTTAATATATCCAACTTTAACGACTATTTAACTCACCCTAACCTGCACCCTCCCCTTAACCTAAACTTAAAACATGGCTTTAACTTAAATGATTTATGTTTATGGGGATTTTATAGGGAAGTCCCTGCAGGTAATACCTAGTCCACACTTACACCCCCACCTTAACATTGGCAGTGTTGATATGCAGCATTATTGATTTTCCATCACCTGTTTAAAAAAAACAATGCTCTCTCTCCTTCCACACTGTTGCAGGATAAATGTGGTCATTGTCTCTTTCATGCACATTTGAGGAACTGTCCATGCTGGTCGAATCGTTTGCATGCAAATCCCAACATGTCCTTGTCCAACGTCGTACTTTAATGCAAATATTTTTTTGTGCTGGCAGCGCCTGGTCTCGTCACGCGATTTCAAACAAATCAGGTTCAAATAGAATCCAGCAAACTCGCAGCGATGTTACACTAAAACAGGAGCAGACACCAGAAGCACAGATGAACTTGCAGTACAAATAGTCTGCAGTTCCAGTTCTGTGCCGCTCGTTGAGAGAGATAATCAATGTTTCATTACTCGTTACACTGACGATTGCTCTCATGCCTCATAGTGTTGAGAGACAGTTTTCATGTCATCTTTTGCGAAAGTAAATTTCCTGCATCTCCTCATCTACGCTACAGCGAATTGGATGAAGGGAGAAACTCCATACTTGTGAATATTGTAAAATAACAATATTCTCTCGGGCTGAATGCTCTTCTACGTGTTCTGTCCTGGCCCCTGAATCAGGGTTCTTATTCTCTCGGTGCCCTTCTCATCTCCTGGTTAATTCCAGCCCATGTTAGCGTTACTGTGGTTACAGTCATGCCCCTGTGAAGAGTACACAGCAGCCCACAAGGCTACTTTGCATGGCTTCTCAAATAGGGATAGGAAAGAGAGATAGAGGACTGGGGGGAAGGCAGGTGGCAGCTACAGACAAGAGTGTGGAGAGAGGATAAAAATAATACACAGGCAACAGCAGCACAGTGGGGAAAACATATTTTTCTGTCTCATCTAATGTAACCAAAGTAGAAAAGGGTGGTAAATTATTAAATAGCCCAAATGGGGGATTACATCGAATGAATATTCTCTCCACCGCAGTCAGATTGGTGTATTGATTTAATTATGAATAGATGGAGACCAAAATAACTCCGGCCAGCACCATTTGTGTTGCATTGCCAGTAAATTAAATCACAAAGGAACTTGCCAAACCAGGTATCAAAATGGTTTTAGCAGCCCTCCTCTCCCCTCTCGGTGTCGTTCTCTGAGCTGCATGCAGCTGTTAGGAGGAGTGGGGGGGGGGGCAGACTGTATGAGCCAGTTATGGCCCTGTGACACACTCCTGCTGTCACTCCAAACAGCAGCCCCATGGGAGGAGGAGCCAAGCGAATACTGACAAATCCTTCAACCAGCTGTCTGAATGTCGTCCACAGAGCCTCGTCAGTATGCAGCACAAACAATGCCCTCACGCAAACACGCGTTATCTGCATCGAAACACACACGCTAACATTTCAACATTCGACGTACAGTCCAAGCAGCAGCTGTCCGGAGAGACGTTTCAAATTAATCAGTAAAACACAGATATTTCTGACATTTTACCGCAAAGCACTCACTTTCCTCACCATTCAGTCGAAATCTCACCTGATGCCTTGTTTCAGGGTGAAATCTGTGATTATTAACCGGACAGCAGCAGGCGTCTGTGTTCTCTAACCAACACTGGGAGGTTTAGTGCATGGACCTGCTCTCTCTTTCGCCCCGCAGTGTGCCACAGGCAGAAAGGTGCCTATTAAAATTAATGGGCCAGTGCAGGTTATTCAACACTGCAACACTGGAGCTCACATAACAAGGAGCTGGTAATAACCACTACAGTGAGCTGGCCATCGCCATTACCCCTTTCCGACGCTTTGACAGCCGGCATTAAATATTAAGGAGATAAGTTTCCCTGTGACCATGATCCATCTGCACGGAAATAGGACCACTTCACAGTGTCTGTGCCCCACGGACCACTGGACAGGCCTGAGTCCTCATGTATCCCAGTGATGGAGTGAGCACATATCTCCTGCTACAGGCCCAAGAAGAGGAGAGGAGCTGGCACTCACCTTCTTTAGCCGTCCACTCTTGGTGCCCACAAAGGCCACACAGTAGCCATTGTAGACGTAGGAGGTGACAGAAGTCATGCGGTCGCGGGTGTCGGTGTAGAGAGTGTGACCGGTGACCAGCTGGGAACCTCCCAGTGGTTGGTTGATGTCCAGGCCACAGAAAGAGTCGTCAATGGGCACCGGCTGGAGGAACACAGGAGGCACAAAGGTTAGAGAGCCAAGTGTGAGCAAACGACAAGACAATTAATAAAAGACACAAAAAAAGAAAAAAGGTGATAGGGAATATGTGTCACATCAAACGAACCCCTGTAATGAAATGTAGTACAGGAAGAGGGAGGGATTAAAAGACCTTAGAGAGCCAGACTTACAAAATAAGACATTAGGAGAGTGGAGGGGCTGAGGAGCAGAGAACTATGAAAGACTCAGTAAGGAGGAAAAACGAAGTTGACAGACTGAGAGCAAATGGTCAAAGTTGTGTCTGAGACGGAAATGAGAGGGTGAGAGAGGTGAGTGTGAGGAGGGAGGTCGGAACCAGGCGGAGGTGCAGCAGTGAGTCTCCCAGACAGACAAACGTTTGCCTTTCTGTTCCACTTGGCAGACATGTTTCAGCTCCGCCTGACTGAGCTCCACCTTGCTCTCACCGTGGCTCATTACCCCGGCCTATCATCACATCTCTGAAAAACGCACCCTGCATGATAACTACGCGCGCTGGCAATCACCGTGCATTATAACCATGCTACCCTGAAATATGCATGTATGCATAAGTGTCTGCGATGAACTGTATTTACACATTCGGGAGGAAATAACCCGCCGGGGTAAAGTCTTGTGACGTTTGACTTCTGAGGAACATTTAGGCGTTGTTATTTTTTGCTTTGAGCGAAGATGAAGATGAGATTATGAGACAAGAGACGACGGGGAAGGCGGAGGAGGTGAATAAGGAGCAAGACAGTGGAGTTTCTGGTGTCGAATCAGGTCAGCGGAGACAGTCTGGCCTCAAAATGCCACGTGGAGTAAAGTGAGATGGTCCGACAAGCCTGCCATGTAAACATCCCATAGTCTCTTCCTCACAAACTCTACCTTCTTCACCCTATAGATACTGTATATATTTCCCCTTTCTCCAACCCCATCTCATTAATTCTCCTTCTGTCAGTATGTCTATCTCCTGTCTGTCTTGTCTCTTTGTCCCTGTCAGAACGGTGTGAGCGGACCACGTTGAGTGACATCTCCCACTATGGTGGGGGCAGCTCAGCCACGCGCTGTGCACTACGGCTGCAGAGCCGCTCACTTCTATGCACAATTCCATGAGCAGAGCAGAAGCGATAATGCTGACAGGGAATAATCGCCTCCGCTCGTACAGTCACGCCTCCCACTTTATGGCATTTCCTTTTATTTCCCTTGGCCCAAAATAGCACAGAGCTATTGTGCTATACTCCACTGCAGAAAAAAAAAAAATTCTGTTGAGCTTAAATTATCCTTTACTCTTCTGGTTATAAAATTAAATGTGCTGTACATAACTGGTTAATGCTTGTTTTAAACATGTGCTGACTACACATGCTCACGCAGAGAATGGACAGGAAGGCAAGCAGCTATCTCCAGAGGCAGCCGTCCGTGCGCGCTCCAGACTTTGGCTTATCAATATCTACTCCCTCACATGCATGCAGCTACTCCACATATGGTCTGTTGGGCTCCAAACCATGTGGTTCTGATTACATCTAGACTGTTTAGATGATGTACACTTAGCAGACTTGGCATCCGACCCGAATCCCCCCTGGACTCCGTGCGGTTGCGTTCGCTTGTTCACCTTCTTGCAGATGTTTTTCTGTTGTTTTTCTCCTCACAAATCTCCAGTAGTGCAGAAATGTGGGTTTTACCACAGTCTCTCACACAGATGACATTGATTACTTTTAGCAGGGCTCTGGAGAGACTTAAAAAAAAGGAGACTGTTACTCTGCGTGATTAGTTCTTATTGAGCAACTCACAATACAGCATAATATTTAATCAATAGGGAGCAAACAGTTGTAACCGTGGCCGGCTTCAACAGTAAACTGCATAATCGTGTTTAACAAGGACATCAAGTGCTTTACTTTGTGTGGAATTAGAATGACTGATGAATTGGATGTGACAGGATACCTTCGCTCCCAGGGTATATCGGTGTGTTATCAGCAGCGGCTCCCCCTTGCTCTCACAAGTCGTTAATTAGCTGTTGGGGCATTAGCAAGAAGCAAGAAAGGACGATAGCGTTTTCGCAGACACACAAACAGCCTGATACTGAGAGGATTCTATCACGGCTCTGCTCCGTGGAAGTGACGACGGAGAATCTCCAGATGGCAGAAGGCTGGACGGCTGGGCGATAAATCTTTGACTGGCTGCTGCGTCCGAATCCCCTGGCTCAGTCCATCAGTTCCATTCCCGGGCCTCAGCCTTGGCCTGTGAGTGAGCGTGCACACAGTGAAATGTCTGCAAGACGGGAATGGGAGCTGGGGGTATAATTAAGGTTCTCGGGCTTTGAGCTCGCTGGCTACCTGCTGTTAGCGAAGGACCGGCGGACGGGCGCTCGGACTGCAATTTGTAATTTACTCCGAAAACTGAGCGAGGTAGAGTCAACGGTTAACAAAAAAGAAAGAAAAACAACATTCTCCCGGGTCGGTCTAACCTTGATTCACCTCATATTCCGATGAAACTCAGACATGGGTGCTCTAAAAATACCTCACACTGAGTTGCAGGGACATATTTATTTAAGAAAGACAAGATGTGGAACATATGTGCACTTTAGAGCAGCCGCACGGCTTGAGCAGGGGATTACGGCAAGCAGACAACGTTAGCATGGTTGACGTCTTCAGTTGTTAAATGTAATTTGTATAGGCTTTAAGAGTTCCTCATCCATTGACATCTATCTGCATAATCCATATTATACTATGGATTTACCGGCTGTTCATTGAGCACAAGGACACGGTCTTAAGGACTGTATTTTACATCTTCTTATCAACGTGGCTACACACACAAAGCGTGCGTATATGGCTGTGGTGTGTAATGCCGAAGAAGAGCTGGATGTTATTGGCAGTGCGTTTCTAAAGAATGCAGTGGGAGGTGCAGTTTCGCAGGAATTGACTGGAAACCTTCTGAGCATTCGGAGATGATTGGGGATTCTTCTGGGAAACTGGAGACAGGTTTCTAATTTGAGCTCCCACAGTTACAGTGTCCCCACCTCGGCACTGTCATCGCTACACGCCACCGTTTCTCCTCCTGCCGCCTCCTCTGCGTCTTCACGGCCTCTTCTCGGCGGAGCTAATAAAACCCAACAGCGCTGGTTTGGGATAATTTCTCCCTTCAATCCCGACAATCACCTTTGACATTGTGCTAATGGGGACTTTACTGATTTTAATAAGAGCGGCCAATTAAATGACTATTAAATGACTCTGGGGGGGGATTATCGACAAAGGAAGCTGATCAGAGGCTGTCAACGCGGTGAGAAGAGGGATACCATTAAACACTTACTAAATAATACTGAAATGAAAACCTAGGTCGCAGCTCCGGCACACAAATACACACACTCAGCAATCACAAGCCTTTCCTGCACACAAGCAGACACACAGACACACAACACACCCATTCTAAATGACTTGGTCATACGTTTAGCTAGTCATTAATTCTTAATGGGCTTTTTTTCCCACTTCCTGATGGCAATTACTGAATGAAACCACAGAGGACGACAGCCTCCTGGGAATAAAGGGAAATCAAGAAACTTAATTCCACATGACAACATGTAACAGATACATGGCCTTGTATTATAGGATAATTGGCGATATAGAAGGAAGAGAGTGTCGTGTGATCTAAGCGTCAGAAGCAGAGTAAGTTGAACTGCTTTGCCTTGTTCTAGAAGGAGTGTGTGTTTATTTATTCTGAGCTCAAGCAGAATAAGATCACTTTGATGATAAAAAACAAAGAAACGAAAAAAAATAATCCCTTCCTCATTTATGAACATGTACTTTTCTGACCTTACAACACACACTTTGAGATGTGATAGCAATGCGCGGCATTCAAAAGCATTTCCTGATTGCTGCTGAGTTTATTTTCCTTACAGCACACGCCCTCAAACTTTGAACGCTGCGGTTTCTCGGCTCATTGAGAAGCTTCGGTCAGTCTCCTACTGTTTACTATCTTGTTTTGGGAAAATAAACAAGACGTAGATGTTGTTGGACCTTTGTACGATTACAGCCACTGAAATGTAGAGTTCATTAATGACTCTATGAAAGTTTTAACTCTCGACTGTCTGCTGTGTTTTCATGGTGTGATTTTGCACACGGGGCTGCACATCAGTGAGATCATGTCAAATCTAAAAATATCAACTAAGTACCAAACGGAACTGAAGAAATAATAGTTTTCACTTCCCAATAAGAACAGGGCCTGACCACTGATGGATAATATGTGTAGGAAAGCAGAATATAACCAAATTAAGCACATGGAAGAGATATATTTCAATCTTAAATTCCAGATTCTAAATGAGTAAATTAATGTGAATCTGTGAGTATGTTCTCAAAGCATTATTTTTCAGTGTAACTCACTGCTTTGGTGCACTGCACATCCTTCCCAAGCAGCCAGTTGAGCTCCAGGTTTCCTTCTCCCTGGTAGCAGGACTGCAGGCGCTCCTTGATCCGTGCGTTTATGTCCCGGATGGTGAAGACGCAGAGTGCTGAGTCATCTGGCGGTTGATGAAACTGCTTCTGGCCCTTGGAGAAGATGGTGAAGAGCACATCATCCTGGGCGCCGATGCCGAGCGAGGAGGCGAGGATGCGCCCCGGTTTGCCGAGGTAGGCGGCCTGCAGGAGCCGGTACTCAATGCCGTTTTTCACGCAGCCAATGGGGAGGGAGACGTAGGAGTGAAACTTGCGGTCGTCTTTGCAGAGGCGGACAATGCGAGAGGTGTAGAAGAGGTCGTTGGAGGAGCCACTCGATGACATGCTGTTCTCGGGGGTCTCAGGCTGGACAGTCAGGAAGTAAACAAAGCTGCCACTGGCAAAGCCGTAAACATAGTAAATATCAAAGTGGGAGACCAGTGCCAGTGTGTCTGACGGTATCTTGATGAGGGACGACACAAAGTCGGTGTGCAATTCATAGTCAAGCATAGCTGAGGATTCTGGGTCACGGGGCAGCTTTCGACTGGAGATGGTGGGGAAATAGTCCTGTTTTCCATCTACGGCTGTGCCGATAAACAGGGTCCCATCCTGGCCTTGTGAAGGCACGATGACCCCATACATGGTCCCGGTCTGGTTGACACTGGAGAGGTAGTGCTCTTTCTTATGAGACGGCTCCACTAAGATGAAGAGGTCATCCAATCTGAGGAGTTTACAGACGCCCTGGTAGAGGCTGCCGCAGGCCAGCAACCGATTCTGAGAATAATCAATGAGGAGGAGCTTGTTGACATTGTTGGTCGAGACGAGGGGCTCAGAACACGGCTGAACGATCAGCGGGGGGTAGCAGGCCTTGTTGTCGTCCTCTGGGCCTGTATCATGGGACACCAGGAGGGTCAGGTTGCCCGAGAGCTTGTACACACGGTTGACCGCTCCAATATACAATGCCCCTGTGCTTTGGTGGACCGTCAAGTGGTTGAAGATCCAGTCCCGGCGTTCAGGGTGGAAATTAGTGAATGTCTGCCCACTGCACAAGACGGGGGACGCCAAGAGCCAGAGGACTAGCAAAGTAGCTACACCCTCAGGTGATAAAGTCCTGCGTGTAGCCCGCCGGCCCTCCATGTTTAACGGGCCTGCGAGGGACGTGCAGAGGAAGCAGAGAGAATGGGTGAGTGGCAGAAGGGAGGAGACCTTCGCCTTTTTGTTGTCGGAGGCAAATTCTTTCCAAACTTTGCAAGGCTCTTCACATGTTTCTGGAAAAGAAAACAAAGGGAGAAAAGATGTTAGACATCAAACCATGACTCATATTTCATATACAGGAAACACATGTGAATGACTGGGAGAGAGTCTTCATTGAAGGTGCTTGAAAGGTCAAAGTTTAGCTCCAGTGAGGCGATGAGCTCGCGGTGGTTTAACGAGACAATTGGCGGAAACCGTTATGGTGCACATTCCTGAGGAGCCGCTGGGCAGAGTTGGGACGATGCAGGAAAGAGAGGCAGGTTACAGCGAAGGAAATGAGCCTGACCTGACTCACACTGACACTGTCACACAATGAGCAAGTGGTTTCTAAGAACCACAGACCTCACATTTCAAGTAAAGCCTTGGACAGACCACTAAAATGTATCTAAACTTATCTACATATCAAAGTTATATATTGATACGTGTACATAGACGTATTGATGTGTGTATAATCAGGATTTTAAATAATAATAAAAATAATCTTCCGAAAATATTACACCAATAATAACCACAATAATTCAGCTGAAATCTCTGTGTTCTCCACACAAGCAAAACAATAAATAAAAATAGAACATAAAACGAAAATAAAACGAAAGCAATAAAATAAAATATACAGCACAAATATAAATCATAAAATAAAATACATTACTGAGCGGAATGACTGGATGAGAATGTAAATAATACTGATAAGTGGTAGTGCAAATATTACAAGGTGCGATCTTATGGCCGTATTCACCTCCCATCACCATTTTTCACTCCAAACCATCAAACAACAGCCAAGTCATTTCTCCATTTTCCGTATTTATCTGTTAAAACATACAACAAGCAAAAGTCTGCAGTCCACGCCACCATGCTCAGCCTGGGCTGCGGGGATCTCTGTCCACGTGCCATAAACCCAGAGACACAGCTCGGTGCAGTCTGTCCCCGGGACTTAATTATCCCGTCCATTGGAAAGGAAGGCCTGGATCTTATTACTGGAACAAGTGAGAACAAATTGGGAGCCACTTCCACACGCCCCTCCCCTCGCTCCCCCGCCTTTTAAGGAGCCTTTTTTTTTTTTAAGAATCTGAATCTATTAATTATTCTTTTGTAAACATTGCTTTTGTTTTTTTTTGTATCCTTTTATTCTCTCCATCTCCGGCTGACAAGATCAGATCGTAGAGGGATTAACCTCTGGGGGCACAACAGTCATCTTTTGAATGAATCAGCCACGGTGTTGCATCTGCACACATGCTTCCTCATGAAAACACCCCCCAAAGGAATATACAGTACATGTGTATTTGTGTGTGTGTGTGTGTGTGTGCCTCATATCCCCAGTTTTATCAGTTTACTCTATCAGAACCAAGGAGTGTGAGGGGCTAACAAGTGGAGACAATGGTGGCGCATCCCCAAAATCAAGTATGATTAGGCGTAGCGATCCAACAAGGGTAATTACTGTGGAGCTGGAGGAGGTAAGCCGAGGAGCGACATAGGGGACGCTGGGGGCTTGGACGTGTCAGAGTCGGCCCTACATCGTTTGTCACGCTCCGGATTTGCATTTGCAGCAGCGAAGGCACAGAGAATCAAGGGTGAAAGATGTGGCTGGAATGAAAAAAAGCCAATGCGCCTTAAATTAACAAGAACTTGCAGTTGAAGATAGGGAAGGGGGGGGGAGATACTGCTCATCCAGGCTCCTGCAGCTACTGTGTTTGAGACAAGTTTGATTTGCGGAGGCGATTTGGGATTTCGCTCTGAACCGTGTCCGCCCTTTCGCAGCCACTGTCCAAATCTTGTAATGGCCATCCTGGGGTCCCTCCCCTCCCCCTGTGATCAACGGGTATGCTACTCAGCTCCGACTTAAATATAGACCCTCGGGGAGCGTATTGATCCATGTGTCCATAAACACTGGTCCTAAGGCCCAGTCAAGCTGTTCGTGGCGTGTGTGCAGGCGGAGGTGTGGGAGGTGCTCTGTCCCAAGAGCAGTTTATTAGCATGGTCATAAAAGTGCCACTGCCGCCAAGAAAGCAGCGAGAGCCAGACCCCCACCCTCACATTCAGCTGCCTGTGTGCTGCCTTGCTCCTTTGTTTGAGTTTGTACTTGCTCGATGTGCAAAGTGGATCCCTTTGGTGGTATAATCAGCCTCCTGCTGAGGCAGCTTTTCGCTCGAGCCCCGCAGCCTTTTCCCCTTTGGAGCCTGCGCTGCACCCCCACCCCTTAATCGTATATGTGTATACAACATTTACTCCCATCCATCTTTCATTCCTCTCCTTTCTATTCCTCTCCTCTTCCCTTGTCGTTGGAAGAAATATATGCATCGCTCCCTCATGTTGAGGCAACAGCTGCAGAGGCAGAGGAGGAAAGAGGGAGCCGGTGAACGCTGTAAATAAAAGCCTCCACAAAGGTTATCCATTCATATTGCATTCGGTAACAGAGGGGAATGAAGTCTTTGTTTAAGTTGATTGCATGACCACCTCTTTGTTGCACTTGACAGAGTCTTCTCTGTACTATGCAGCTGAGGAGGAGACCTGAAGAGAAAAGGAACAACAACACGTCACCTCTCGTGCGCTTCAGTTCAAAGCTTCGCCTTTTCTTTTGTTTATGAGGAGTCAGAATTACCAAGAAGGAAATTAACATATAAATGCAACCAGGAATGATTCACACTAAATCATAGTCACCTACTGACCTAGAAAAAGAAGAGGGCATGACGAATAGAATTAAGGATTTTTATTTTGTCAGCAGCTTTGAAATTTGAGCTCCTGATATATTTTGCCATGATGCTGCGGCTCAAACAACAACAACCGATATTATCAATATCAATAAATCAGCTTTTCTTCTAACGCACGATAAAGCAGACGTCTGTCGCTCTCTGACAACACCAAACACAACAATTTCAGAGTGTTGACACATCACAACCGAAGTCGTCGCACACAGGCAGGGAAGATTGACTGGCATGATGACAAACTGTCAGCTGCTTTAGTGTGTTACATCACAGAGGAATATGAAATGCAGGGGGGGGATGAAAAAAAAAACCAAAAGACGTAAAACATCACGGCCATTGTCAGTAGATTTCCATCCTAACGCTCATCTGACAATGTCTTTGGCAGACATGCAAGGCAAAGAAACACGAGCACGGAGTCGAGAGACACAGGAAAGCACTCGCATTCCTGCGCACACGCAAGCTGTGATCATGGCTAGAAGGAAATACAGTTTTTGCAGAACTTCCATTCATAATGAATAGTTAGGCTCACAAAACGCTGCATTGGCACACTCAGCCCGGCTGCTTCTGAGCACTCATTAAAACAAACTGTTCCCACTGGCCGGCTGGGTTCTGTCACCGTGTCTGGCTGCGGGTCCCTTCGCTGATATTTGGGTGATTTCCCCAGCCGCTGGGCAAGACGCAGCGCCCATGCCAACCGTGGTTTAAAGGGAAGGGGGGTTGGTTTACGCCGGCCATCTCGTGAAAAGATGCTGAAGAGGAGCAGCAGGCAGGAGAGGAAAGGCCAGACGTGTAATGATAAGCTATGTAAACCATCACTGTGGCTTGTGGAAACAACAGCCTGAGGGCAGTGCAGCAGCCAGCAAGCAGAATCAGGGAAGAACAGGATTTAGGAAGTGGCCTCTGGAGCGGGAGCAGCTCTAAACCCCGGTCACCCTGGAATAGACAGTAGGGTCTTCTGTTGTTGTGCCTTTTGATTTTTATTTTCCTTTTTGTCCACACTAAGCTTCTTAACAATGAAGCCAAATTTGCTTGATCTCCCGAATTCATATTTACAGCAATTGTATTGCGGGAAGATAAAGAACATGAACCATAATCCATTTACGGTGCTAAATCCATTGTTGTCAGATCGGAAAAGGAAATGGGAGATCATAATTTCATGCCTCGGATTAATGTGTTATTCCCTGAGTGATTAATGTAAAGCGTGAAATCTTAATGCTTAAGTAAAAGTGATACGCCGCAAATCAAAGAGACAACTTGGAACAAAAATCAACAATCCGGCGAGTAAAAAGGTTTAAAACGTTTAATATTACGCTCATTGCGTGGTGAGCTTTTCAGTGGATGTGGACGTTTGCACAGTAAAAATAGAAAATTTTGAATCTTCCCTAAAGGGAGATCTTCTTATATAGGAGACTATAAAAAAGCGATTATAGCGGCAGAGGTTAGTCCATTAGTCTTCTCTCTTTGCTGCTATCAGGAGTGGAGATAATGAGAGGAATCGCTGGCATCTTGAGTCGCTGAGCTCAAGTTATATTTATACACTCTTTTGTCTCAATGTGAAATAAAATTCTCTGCTCCAGCGCTGGATGAATCTGTTTCTGCTCCCGGGAAAAAAACTCAGCACATCTACTCTGTGTCCATCCTTCCATCCTTCCATCCTTCCATCCTTCCATCCTTCCATCCTTCCATCCTTCCAGCCAGGGGAAGGGAAATGACACAAGGGGCGGAGAGGGATAACACCCTCAGAAACCACAAGCCCTCCAGTCGCTGCTATCGCTCCTCTCGTTGCAAGTAGCTGATTATGCCTAATAATTCCGTCTGTCTGAGGAAAGTGGTATTAGTGCCGCTAGTACAGTGCTCATGTAAAACCATTTTGTTTTTGTTTGTCTTCACACGCATGTGCAGAGTCTGAGCTACGGAAATTAGAGGTGCATGGTAAATTAATGTGCACTTGTCCACGATTAAGCATGTGCTGTACGGGCGCCCTCACAGAGCACTTTGCACCCTGTGTTTATTAGCACTATCTTTGTTAGTGACCCACATCGGCGCACTTGCTCACGACCGTCAATTGCCTTCCGATGAATTGCGCCTATGAAAGCAAAGTACTTCCCTGCACCTCGGCCTCTGGGAGTTATTACTCCAACGGACGCACGCGGGAAAAAGATTATTAAAACACAGCCCCCGACATCTTCCGCAGAAAACAGCGTGTCATCGTGACGCAGGAATAATCGAGTCTCACCATAGCTGCTTATCCCTGAATGCAAACAAGGGCACGTGTGTGTAATCTTTCCTTCAGCCCTGCCTCTGCTGAGTCGTCCCCCCACCCTCCCTCCCGCTGCACACACTTCAAACTCTGTTTGAGCAAAAACACACTGGTATTACGCCTAAAATCTGTGACATCCACTGAGAGAGATTACACTGTTATTCTTATGCTAATGATTTCTGTTTCCCCTCCCACAGCCGCCGCCTCCTCCAAATACACAGATGCACAGACATTCACTTTCATGCTCTTGAACGAGCTCATGCAGGCACGTATAGACATCCTCAATCAAAGGCTTGCACAAATATAGACAGGGCCCCCAATCCTTGTTTCCGCTGACACAACCAACATGTTCTTTTCCCACTAAATTGTATGTTGAATCCTGAGGCGTGATCTTCTGCAGGCAATCCCGCTACCCGCACCAATGTGGCGTGCGCCTCATCATCGCTGTCTGTCATCCTGTGAAAGCGGCTTTCTATTAGGAGGCATTTCCATAAATCTAAATTGTAAAGGGCCTCAGTGCGAGGAGAGGGAATCCTCAGTGGGCGAGGAAAACAAACACAGCAGGATGTCACTGGAGGCCACAGGATCAGATATCTCACCTCAGCTCGCGAACACATCGCAACTGCATCAGCCTCTCTTGACTGACGCCATTCACACCTTATCGAATCGGACGGTCTTAACTATTCCCGATGCTGCGCGGCCCTGTCACTTTGAGAGTCAATAGAGTGGTGTAATGAAAGCCGTATGTGGAGGGATTGCAGTTGTGCAGCAACAGCATGAAAGGTAAAGTACCTGTGGTGTGTTGGTGAATCTGAAAATGAATTACAGCTGTATGAATTATTAATAGCTGCAGATATACACAACTGTAAAAAAAATCCACCTTCTGAAGCCGTCTAATATCCTGCAGTCCAAAGGAATTTAAAATAATATCTCAAATTATCGTTGCTGTTATGTCGGAGTTATGAGACAGAAACGGGTGAGTACACTGAAAAGTGAACGTGTTTTTCTCCTCATATGTATCTCAAAGTCGACTAAATTAAATTAATAATTCCAACTCTAGTAGAGCGGATTATAATTAAGAAAGAAAGAAAATAAATGCAATTTCCCATATCTGAGGTTGTTTCTTTCGTTTAAGAGTTGTTGAAGCAGACAAAGGGACTTGGCCGAGCTGAAGAACTTGGCCCGTGCAGCAGGTAGCAGGTGCAGAGGACAGCCAGAGGGGCATCGGCCTGAGTGAGCAGGCGACCGTGCGTCCTGCGCCGAGTAGACGGGAATGAAACGAGTGGATGGCTCCGAACGTCTGGCCTCGCTGGAATCACATTACATAAACGCTAGGTCGTTAATGTGCTGCACAGCTGAACGTAATGAGTGAGGACCAGCGACTGTGAGGGCAGGAAGATACAGATGACATGAACATGAAGGGCAGGCCACAGCACGACCTGTGTGTGTCTGTGTGTGTGTGTGCATGCAAGCAGCAGCATCACCATAGTGTGTGTGTGTGTCTGTTTGCTCTTTTTGGTGTGTATTTGCTTTCTTTATCAACAGACTCTCCCTGCAGGAGTGTTATCTGCCTACAGCTGCACTCTGCAAAAACAAAGCTCGGACTCTGACCTTTCGTGTGCAGTTACCCAATCACAAATGAAGCGCCAATGGACCGAACCTTCTGTCAAGTAATCACGCCAAATCCACAGCTAAGCGCCACCGAACAGCCCCGCAAGTGGGAGGAAATGTGGGAGATTAAACACTTGCTCCATGTGGAGTGTGTGTGGGGAAGGTTTCAGGTTCACGGAGGCAGATTAATGAAGAAGAGCACATTTTCTAAAAATCTCTTCCATTTCCATAACCACATATCTCCCCGCGCATTCGCTCACTCTCCCACTCACTGCTTCATCATGTGTCTCACTCTCGGGATCAGAGCGCTGCCGGAGCATTTGGCTCAGTGGCCGAGGCAGCTACTGTTGGAAGGATTGAGAGGAGGGAGGAGGATAGGGAGGAAATAGGAAAAGGGTAAGGCAAGCAATGAAATACATCAACTGAGATAAGAGGACAGAAAGAGTGAATGATGGCCTGTGAAAGCGGGTGGGAAGGAGACAAAAAAAACAAAGCAGCGCCCCCCAGTTTGAGGGGGTGAGAGAAAGATAGGGAGATGAAAGAAAGTCAGGGGGAGTGGGACAGACAGACGAGGGGAGGACGGAAGGAAGGAAGGAAGGAAGGAAGGAAGGAAGGAAGGAAGGAAGGGAGGGGAAGGAGCCATGCAGACATTGCTCCAGCTGGGTAACAAGCCGTTACAGCCACAGTGGCAGCCACAACTCCAGAAAGCTGGCACGGTACGTCCACTATTATCTGGAGCAAATTTACACAGGCTGGCTGGCACACTCAAGAGGGAGGGAGGAGAGGGAAGGGGGTCAAGATAAGGAGGAACGAGGGGAAGCGGAGAGGGAGAGGAACAAAAACTGTACATTAATATCCAGTTATTAAACAATGAGACGTGTTATTTCACTCGGTAGTCACCAGCCGGAATCCCAAAAAAACGGTTATGTAAGATTCTCAGTGGGGAGGAAGGGAAGGGAAAATATAACTGTCAGTCAAAGTAATCCCCTCAATTTCTGCTGCTACTGTTTCATCTAAGGAGTGTATGATATAGCCTGGTGTAGCTCTGTAATCACCCGCTCGCTGAGAGGATGAGGCGGCTCCGGGTTGGCTAACACCCAAGCACTGGAGAGGCAGCACGAAACACACTCCTCTCCTGAGCTCCTCCGGCAGAAGAAAGAGTAAAACGATCACAGTGAATTGCTGCGTGGCTTAAAGATGGATGAGCCACACAGGTGAGGGAGTATATTGTTCTGAGTTGGGTAACGTACGGGTGCGATGCCCGCCGACCAGCGCTGTGACGTAACGCTTACAATGGGACCGATGATGTAATGCCGACATGTCAGCGCGAGTCCTCGCTGCTGCTGTCAGCTGCGGCTCGTCTCATGATAAAATCAATTATCCGTCGATGCAATTAACATGACGGAGAGTTTGTGTGATCGCTATTCCCCCACCACTCCCAGTCCTGGACCAGTTAGCTGGCAGCATGCACGCCACTCACACCAAGCAACACACTCAGACACCTAAAAACCTTCTCTGCCTTATGAGCCTTCTGAGAGTTGAGGCCATGTGATGAAGTAGGAGACCGTTGGCTGCCATGTGATTGAGAGATGGTGTCCACAGCTAATCGGTGTGTGTGCATGTACACGAGTTCCTGTCTCGCTTTCTCAGCGTGCATGTGACCAAATTCATTTCTCACACTCATCCTCTCCACTGGGTTAATGATCTTTGCAGCTAACCTCGCTCCTTCGCTGATATTCTGACCTCCTACTCAACAAACGTCCTCTGGTCCACTGCAGTTTCACAATGAACGGAAAATAATTTTGCACTAAACGACCCACGATATTGACTTTTTTGGGGTTTATAGTCAAATCTGCCCTCATTGTAAAGCAGATTATTGATTGGCTCAGCCCCTCGTTGCCCATGAGTTGTTTGTCAAGTCCAAACTCCAGAGCAGGGGACACATCAGTCTGCTCAGGGTCGGCAGTAGATACTTAGGTTTATCTCACACTCATGACTGTGATTTATTGCATTGGAAGCACTTGTCGGGAATTTAACCACCAACCCCAAACAACCCGCTCTTCTCCCATCCAGTGTTTAAGCATCATGACTTGACCTCACATTAGACCCACTTTTGAACAGACATTCTCTTATATTGCCATTAAGACGCAGGGCTTGTTTCCGCAGGGCTTGTTTCCACTGAACCAAACACAACAACATGTGTGTGTTCCGGAATCAGACTTGTGACGTGTAACAAAAAATCCTCTCTGCTCATAAGGGCTCCACATTTTACACAGTTATTGATTCAGTTCTGTGACTACAGCTCCACCAATTCCATATTTGTACCTTTTATACAGAATGGCACGGCAGAATAAAGGCATATCCATCTTGCCTTGAACACACTGTGGTACGTCCGACATCAGTCTGTCCATAGCAAGACAGCTTCTATGAAATACTAGTACAGCTAAGGCTAAAGGTGCAACATGTACATTTTCTCTACCGCCACACATGGTTTCCTGAGTGGGCGGTGGAGACGGGCGCTTGCCAAGAGACAAGAGGTTACAATACGTCTCGGAGCGGTGCTACTACATCACGGCAGGGCTAGCTGGTTAGCGTGCTAATTTCAATTAAAGAAAAGAGGCGATAGAAACAGAAACAGAAACAGAATCAGAGTTAACATTACCATTGCTTGATGCTGAAGTCGCAGCATTTCTGCCAGATCGGTAAGTAAACAGCTGTTAGCGTGAACGCTGGCTATGCACAGAGCCAATTGTAAAAAACGTACATGTCGCCCCTTTAGGGCCCATTTTCTGGCTCTTTCTTCTGAGGCACATATAACAGATGCATTATCACACACGCCACAAATGGTTCTGCCTCTCTGCCGCTCTCTCGCTGTGTTTTTCCCTCCACCTCGGCCCAGTAGAGAGCCCTCTAATTTCATCAGAGGTGATAAAACACCACAAAATCAAGTCTGCGGCTGGTTACTTAGCCCAATCTCCCTTTGGATGAGAGGCAATAACAGCATGTGGTGAGGAAATTGGGTGCTTACTCACACTGAAGGATACATGCCCAGCAAGCAGAGTGGACTGTTTGCTCCGAGAGGCTCAGAGGACGACCCACCACACAACACATCACCGCTATTCATCTCCCTGTGTGGGTACACTACAGGAATTTTAACAAGCAGAAATTAATTTTATGGGTTTTCTGATGAATGAAGTGAGACATATACATAAAGTGCATCTATGGCAAAATAGAGTGAAACTGTGTGAAAGCCTCACCAACTTCTGAGACAGTCAAAGTGTAGCACATGTGAAGTGTATAAAACTGCTGCTATGGAACCACAGCTCGGAGAAAAGCTCACACTACATTTGTATGCAAGCCCAAGTGGGACCGGCAATGAATATGGATAATAAATAATAAATAGAGAAGTGAGTGCCGCAGTAAGCATTAGCTGAGCCTTGTGCTTCCCTGGGTGTGTAAATAAAATCCACCTGATCGTCCTCTGGAGTGCGACAGCTGCTGACAGGCCACGCCAGGACAGGACGGAGCGCAGAGAGCATGCTGGGAGTCGGACTGAGTGACTGAATGACTGGCGGGATCAGTGCTGAAGTGCACACGCATGCCTTCCGGCCTGTTCCGTGTGAACCCCGTACAGGAAGCAGTGCTGGCTGGGATATGGTGGAAAATCAGGCTGGTGGCTGGTTTCCTGTGAGTGCACTGAAAGCGAAGCAGGGACACGGCCACAGCAAAGCGCTTTCCTATCAAAACACAAGCGTGAAGGTTTTAGGAACACTGCTGTGAGGTTTGCCGAACAAGATCTTTATTAAATAACACAAATGTACTGTATTACAACACTGCACTAAAGAGTTTGCGCTTCATGACCTACATTTTCTTCATAAATAGTGGAAAGGACCTTTTTGAAACTCAGCAGAAACGTAAAGACAGGCAGTGGCATATAGAAAATGCCCTGGAGTACCGGCGTGCGCGCTACACTGTGAAGCACATTCATTACACATGTGGCACAACTGCTCCCCGCTTGCTTAAAGCAGAAGGGGTGAGTCGTGGGGAGGTGGGAGGTGGAAGGAAGGAATGTCATTGTGACCTCGAAGGTCCGCGATGAAAAATAGTGTGTTGCAGAGTAATGGCAATGCCTGGTATTAGTCACTGTAGCTGCGAAGGTTGAGTATTGTACTGTATAATACACGCGAGAGATGGAAGCAGCGTTTGTAGGAACATTATCGTGCGGCACTGTGATGAAGCACGGAGAACAGCAGAGGATCGGAGGTGGAAGGAGTCCAATTCTCATTATGTTCAAAGTCACAGGGACCAGAGGGAGAAGAGAAGCAGCCCTATGGACGTCTTGAGATTATACTCTGCCGTACACTGCCAGGCAATACAGAAAAACCCAGGGCTCCACTCCACAGACTATTACCAGCGAGCCAAGCAGGCTTTTTTCCTGATTCCCCATCACCCCTCTCCCTTCTTCTACACCTGCAGCGAGTCTGAGCTTTGCCCTTTCTGGTGAACCGAGCAGAGTGAAGCAGCCTGAAATGAGACGGCGAGGCCCACATGTATGATAGTTACACCAGACACGGTTCCTGGCTGTCAGAGCCACTCTGAGTCTGTCAGAGGTGTATGAAGAGCTACTGCAGCCCGTCCACTACATCAGTGAACCTGGGGATAAGTGCCTCACACTCATTTTCACAGGCCACAGGCTCCACAGTCTGCCCCCTGCTCTGCTGTACAGATATAACACGAAGATAGTGGGGCCATCCATATACTTCAGACAGACGCTGGAGAACATCTTTTATATGTGGCCGCTGAGCCTCATACAACTATCCATCAGTATTCTTCTTGTACTACATCTTGATACAGTCGCCCAGCGGAATGGCTTGGATCTCTGGAAAGCATGTCATTGATGTAATCACACACACTTGCATGCGCATAAGTAGGTCTTGAGGGGGGGAGAGCAACATTGACATTCAGAGCGGGAGCTGTCTAATTCCGGCTCTCGCGTAAAACGGACTGTAAATCTTACAATGCTTTGACTGTGCATCATGTAAAAATGCCGGGCAGGAGAAAAATACATGTTTAAAGGGCTTAAGTGTAGCAGCTCTCCAGTGGAGTGTCTCACGTTGCCTTTGCATTTCAAAGCTCACAGCCTCTGCAGCCCAATGCAGCTTGTTGCTTTCTGAGCATTAGGTTTGATCAAAGACTAATCTTTGTTAGTAGGATGATTAAAATTAGCATCTGGTTCATTGTTAAAGAAGTGAGGCATGCTGGGACCAGAGACCAAAAGAGAACGGTGCTAGAAAGAGCAATATAGAGGGGAGGGGGGGAGAGAGAGAGGAAAAGAGCAATACCTAGAAGAGCAATAAAGAACATGGAGAGACGGAGCAATAACTGAAAATAAATCAGAGAAAGTGTTCCCACGCCAGGTCAGTGTGTCCAAAGCCAAACTCAGGGGATCTGAATTCCTCTGTGGCAGTTTTCACCTCACATTAACTTTTTTCCTGAGACCGCACACACAGAAGATGAGGGATGCTGCGGCTCGACTGCTTTAAAAGCGATCATACCGGACCACGGGTTTAGTGGAGCAGTAAAATGAGGCTTCGGCAGGCAAGCTGGCCTCGCTCCATCCAATTGAGAGATGCGACTGAAAGCCCTCCACGATAAGTGTGCCGTGGCAGAGGATATGCTGAAGTCGATGCCTGCGTCCGAGTCAGCAGGAACGCAGCATCGGTGCGGCCAGAGTATTTCCCAAGATCACCACATTCTGTCATTCTCAGTTGGGGGAGATGCTGCACAGGCAAAACATGGGGCAGGCTACTTGGCAGGTCGACGTTCAAGCCAAACAAAACAGTCCTGCTGCTGCTGGTCCCCATTAACTGCATCAGCAGCAGGGAAAACATATAATCATACCCCAGCATAAAAGAAAAATGCAATAAGAGAAAAGAGGAAAAAACGATAAAAATCGACTATTTGCTACCCGGGAGAAAATGTAACTAAGGGGGAAAAAAGCCCCATTCAGCATTTCATCAGTAACATAAATAGGAGCAGCTGGAGCAGACTAACATGCTAAAGTGGGCTAATTAGGACACTTGGTGGTTGGTTCACTGCTGTTTCAGTCTGGCTGGGACCAACTAGGAGTCAATGGGAGAATCTTCCCATTAGTCTGGAGAATTAAATCTCCAAACACACCTATAGAGCATCCGAGCCCGTGCGGCACAGCGTGTGACATTGCTGTAGTTTGCTTTAACTAGCGCTGTGTGAAAGGTGCCATTCCTGCCTGGCACACGCTGCCCTTGACTTCTGCGAAAACATTTCCTATTCCCTCCGTCCCTCCCTTCCCGCCTCCTCCTCTCTTCCTGTCTGACTCAGTCGCAAGTAAAGATCCCAAACGTCCCTGTTTCCTCCTCTGTTTTGCACCAGAAGCTGGAGTCAGTGGATTTCAGTTTATTGTTACATCCAACCCTCTGAGTGCTGCGTGGTTTGACCCCTGACCTTACTGAGTCATGGTCAACGTACAGATGGGCCAGTTTGTGGAAGTAATAAGTAATAACCGAAATTAAAATGAGCAGAATATGTCTCACCATCATCTTAATCAGAAAGTCTCTTTTCTCTTGTCTACACACGTCGTCTCACTCATGAATACCTTCCTTCTCAAGAGCGGAGGAAGCTTGCAGATGACGACCCTGAATCTTTCGGTTAAATAAAGCCATACATCCAGGGCCCTTTGAATTTTTTTCCCGTATAAAAACCTGTTATTGTTACACGCGGCTTTTGTTAGAAATATGTTTTTACCCTGAATCTGTGAAAAAGGATTTCTGGCTTTCCATCCGTCTACACATTTCATTCTCTCTTCTTTGCTCTCCCTTTTTCCGAAGGAGTTTCGTGTACAAAGAGAGGCGGGGTTGTTTACCTTGAAATGGACGCTACTGTACGTGTTCTCAGGGCAACAGACAGGCAGACACACCATATTTTAGCCTTTCAGACATTAAGCCATTGAGGCTATTAACGCGTTGAGCAACACAACCCATGAACACTGTAGCCTCTGTAAAACAAACAAAGGCGCGGTGCCCTTTATCAGCCTTGTCAATGTATGCACACAAGGAATCCGCGAAGGATTTACGCTGCACTGAGAAGAGGTGTGTGAGTAGGAATGTGCTCGTGTGTACTCTAGATCTATTCAGCGCTGACATGTCGCCCAGCAGCCCCTCTCTCGCTTTTAGAAACTAATTTTCCTTTCAGTCAGGAAGATGCGCGGCAGACTGTGGGCGAAGGTCCCGAAAAGCAGGTGAATACAAAAATGTGCTGACATTTCCCAGCATCCAAGCCACATGCCAGTCCCCTCTGGCATCCTTCCACCCAGCTTACGCTCACTCGTTCTCACTCTTCCACCCGCGAAGAGAGAGGGAGAGGAGAGGGAGAGGGAGGAGGGGATGATACTGTTAATCACCAGCTTTTAGTAGGAAAGAATTGTCTGTATTTCACAAAAAGAAAAATTGTCAAATTAAAGCTGAACGTTGAACAAACCCTCTTGAGTGATACATGAAACCAGGCGAGAGCAAATTGTTTACATTCAACGTTATGTTCACTGAGAAATGCCTGAAACGTTGTGCATGCTTTGTAATTAAATGCAAATTCACCTCACCTATTCACCCCTCGTCCGGGTGAACACGTTGTGGGGGGCTTGCAGCAGCAAATGCAATGAGGCTTGTGCAAAGTACTTATGAGTAAACATTGCGTCAACAAGCACAGAGACGCTTTCTGCAATGACCAAAAAGAAAATACTCCAGAGCGTTCCTGGGTTTTCTCTTAGAGACTAATGAGGAAATAAGGGTCTGTCCGAGGTTGTAGCAACATTAACATTTCAAATTCCCTTTGAACGCACCTTCCACGTGGATCAGGCGCTTAACGCTGTGTAAATCCCTAAGTGTTGCAGATTAAGACAAGAAAAAGGAAACTTATTCTCTGCTGTCAAGTACAAACCTGCCCCTCTCACGTCCCCGCCCTTATTTTATCTTTGCCTCTCTTTTTGCAGGCAAATGCAACAGAGCGGCCATATTTAATCAGCATCCGCACAGACAACACAAGGATTTCAAGTCGTCCACTGCACAAGGCTTTGCTGTCACACTCGGACAAACTGTCCGAGATTGCCCCAGTTCGTGCTCCTCCAACAGCACAGGAGTGACAAAGCCTCTGACCTACATTCTGTGAAGATGCAGTGAGTTTTGATAATGACTTCTGCATGATATCCCATCATGTCACTTTGTCTGCACTAATGATTTTTCTCTGCATCTTCTGTAGGGTGCATGAAGATGCCGCTGTCATGTTTCACATTTCATTGATTGTGACATGGGCAGAATAATGTGTCTGTGTGAGTGAGGTCCCGCGGCTCCACCGAGTACATGCAGTGTTTCCCTTCGATAGTAAGGGGGCACGGGGAAGTACGAGTAATGAAAACAGCATCTAACTTCCCTTTTCAGAGATTCATGTTGATAACATCTGTCTGGCAGGAACAAATACCGGTCAGTCGGCAGGCACGCTGTAAATGTAGCTCAATTTAGTTTGTACAGCGTGATTCACAATGGCCGTTTTGTTGATATCGTTTGATAAGACGGGCTCCCAAAGAAATGCATCGAGAGAACCGGATTCATTGTTCCTCAGCATCCAGCACATTCCACACAGTCCTGTGTACAAGGCTGTAATCTTAAAGGTCAAGCCGAGGTCGGAATCAACAGCAGAAGCAATTACGTTCGCAAAGTGTTGTAGTTTCCCTAAAGCATCGGCATAGACTTTGTGCAATGTTTATGACAAGCTGCCTCCCTTTTTTTTTTAAAGTACCTCTCATCCCCTTCACTAACCACTGGCTTCAGTGTGTGGATCAGAGTCATGTATTCATGCATAAACATGACTGTTATCCCAGGGGAGAATTCATTTCCCCTGGCCTGGACACTATAAATCACCTTGGGCCAAAGTAAAGAGTCTGGAGTTGCAGGACTGGCGGCAGTAGCTGCGGTCCAAACTTTTTAGTTTTTCTCATGATACGTCCAAAATCCCTCCATCCTGGTACTTTCACAATCCTGACCAATAATTTACAGTAGCACTGTTTTGAATCGCACACATTTTATTGTTTGCCTTTACGCTTCCATCAATGTTACAGAGGAATTAGAGAGTGGCCTACATTCTATGAGTTTTGGGAGTTTCAAGGTCTTTCATCATCAATTTAGCCCAATTTACTTTGGTCTACAAAAAAAGTTTATCAGTGTGTGTGTGTGTGTGTGTGTGTATGTGTGTGTGTGTGTGCATCCGTCCTTTCTGTTTGCTATCTCACTGGGGAATTAATCTGGAAGGGCCTATTCCCCCTTTCCTTTTCTTGCCGTCTCTGCCGAGGGCTGCGAATGAGGCTGCTGCCACACACTGAGAGGAGCCGTCCACAGAGATAAGACACCACGGCTGACTGGGGAACAGTAACAATGAAGGAGAGCAGAGGTGCAGGTATACACATGTCACTGAGGCTTGAAGCCCAACGTGAGCGCTGTGTTGTCCTGCAGCCACATATCGGAGGAGAATCCAGCCCAACGAGCAGAGAGAGGATTCAGGTGAATACAGTGACGGGTGAATTGTACAGCTCTTGTGCAAATGCAGCCATAAGTCAATTACACACTGCTTGGAGATAGCAGGGAGAGTTAATGGCCGTATTAAGGCTCCTCTGAGTGGAGACTCGTCCTGTTTGTAATTGCTCTAGTGTATATGGTGGAGGGACAAAGCTGCTGTTGGCTGCGCTCCCCTACAGCACATGAGCAGACTAGACAAGCGATGTCTGCACCCGTTTTCCTGCAGTAACCATAGCGACAAACGTAGGCAGAGGCATCCTCATCACCAGGGGGCAGTGTGGGCAGCAGAGTATTGTGTTGCCCTCGCTGCCTGCCTACTTGTGCCTTTCTCCACACACACACACACACACAAAAGACACATGTGCCACACAGTCAAACGACAATAAATTACAATGGACACAAACACATGCAGCCAAGCACACACTATCCCCACACACACACACACACACACACACACACAGTCATCTGCTCCTGACAGCTGCCCCATGGCGTCTTCCACAGCACCCCTCCCTCCCTCCCTCTCTCTCTCTCTCTCTCTCCCGCTCCTTTTTTGTTGCTCACTTATTGTCAAGTTTCCACCAAACAAAAACACACGTCCTCCCATGACACCAGCTAATTGATTATTGATGGTGCCCGGGCTAAACTGACTTATATTCAAATGCATGTGAAAAGAGAGGCAGAGACAATGCGTCCAGTGCTTTTCATGAAAATGAAAAGTCGAGGCATTTGCATGTAAAGTTCGAGTTTTTTTTCCTCCTCTGTCCTTTCTGTTGTCGTGGCTTTGATATACTACTCGGGCTGTTCTAGCCTTGGGAGCAGTTTCAGGACTAACGCGACTGAGGGGAAGCAGCGTAGCTGCAGTGTTCAGGAAACAAGCAGCCAGCTGAAAAGTGCTGGGAGATAAAAACAAGTGGAAAGAAATCACAACAGCCCTCATGGCTTGCTGAGGTAACAGTCTGACTTCCAGCCGGTGTGAACATCAGTCACAAACAAACAGCCAGACTTGTTATTCTACGGGTCCCTGCGCCAGGATTGCTGCCCTTATCACTGGCATCGCGTAATTTTGTCACACGTGGGAAAATGTAGGACGGCTTCTGACAGCCGAGATCAGATAAAGAGTGAGAGCGCTTGGGCAGAAAAAATGTGGAGATGGGGCTGAATGCCTGAGCAGACTGTTGTGTGAGGGAGAGGGAGACTGATGATTACTGCAGGCAGATTGAGGTGCTGAAGAACGGCGGAGGCGAGGGACCCCGTCCCGTGGAAATGTGTCATGAAGGCAGTTCCATTAACATCTTAATAAAGGCTCCTCTGGCCCTGGAGAGACCTTGCGCGCAGGCTGGCTCCTCCACTCACACGGGGGCCCAAAGCGGATCTGCAGCATGTCAACGAGAGAACATTTAGGTTCTGCCAGTATTACATTGTGAGGGTGTTAAGCTTTCCCAAAGGAGTAGCCTAAATGCCTACCCACAAACATGCTCCACTAAATTCCTTTATTCCCCCGTCCCTCCACTTTCATTTACTGTCCATTTCTCCATCTGCTGGATTTAGTGGCCCTACAAAAGGCTTTGTTTCGGGCAAGCTGGCACGTCTTTGGGACGGCAGAGAGCACGCTGGGGTTCACTGCTAACTTGCTGCCATCAATGGAGGGAGCAGGGTCTGAACTGGGCAGCCTGGCAGAGGGGCGATTGTGAACCGTTCCCCGTCCGTCTGATGAGACCAGCTGGAGACTGTTTGGAACCTGCAGACACACACACACACACACACACACACACACACACACACACACACACACACACACACACACACCACACACACACAACACACACACACACACACACACACACACACACACCACACACACACACACGCACACCTCTGGGAAAAAAGACAAACAGCCAGCATCGTGACAGGCCAATCACAGAATTAAAAAACGATGCAAAGTGAAACACCACAACAGAAAATGTGGCTTTTTTCTTTTCTGGTCTCTCTGTGTATCATGAAAAACATAATGCAAAGGGGGTCGGCATTGATTTTTGCACCCTGTGCTACGTGTTGCTCATACTGGGCAAGCTGCTACTTAACAATGTAGTGGCCTGTAGTCATCAATTTAAAAATGGCCTCAACGATTCAATACGTCACTGAGAGCTACATGCTCAACTACTCAAGATGATGAAAGCGGCCGCAGCAGCGTGACTCGACCATTAAATGCAGCCCGCTGGTGTTTTCCAACATCTGCTATTGTGTGGGAATTATCAAAGAATAATTCTGCATCCCCGAGATCTGTATGTTAATATGAAGGAGAGATTCTTGATGAGGGAACATTCAAGACTTGATTATTTCTGGCACGAAGCAGAGCGGCGGAGGGGCAGTGACATGGCATCAAAACATATTTCATCCTTCTTATTCAGACGCAGACAAAGCAAATGAAAAATCTATCTATTTCTCAAAGAAAAGAGATCTATCATCCGTCCATATAATGGAGAGAGTCTGAAAATCAATTTGCTTTGCTTTCTAATATAAGCTCTGCTGCTGGTGTGGACGCGCTCCAATATCACTTCCCAATTTCAGCAGTGATACCTGCCTGATACCCGAGAGTCAGAGTCATTGTATTAAAGTTCTGTGTCATCGTACACCAGAGACAGACTCCGCAGTTCCTCAATCAAGATATCAGAGTGTTGCCTCTACGGCCAACAGCAGCGTGAATGAATGAATGTGTGTGAGGATAATTATTGCCCATGGAGACAGGTTAGAAAAACATGTGTTGTTTACAATCACCCAGAGAAGAGAGGGCGAGCAGAGACAGTGTGAATGTAACCGTCTTCTCTGTGTGTGGATGAAGAGAAAGAGGCTCAGACTAAATGTTCTCCCTGGCCGCACTGCACTTGATCAATGTCACCGCAGATCCAGATCTCCCTCGTGTCACTCCTCACACGTACACGCACTCGGCATGTGCGCGGACCCCAGACACAAACATGCACATAACGAGGCCGAGGGAGCGGAACGTGCGTGGGTCAGGGGGGGATTGAGATCTCTGTTGTGACAGCTGGACAGTTGAGGGGTTCAGATAAACAGCCCACAGTGAGGCGAGACGGGAGGCCAATCGCTTTTCAAACAAACACTCGCTCACTATTTGTGCAGATAGGAGGAGGAGGAGGAGGAGGAGGAGGAGGAGGAGGAGGACCTGTATCTGTGGGAGAACGAGTCAGGGAACTCACAAAAGCACCATTATCTGCACGGGTTTGTGTGTTTGCGTGTGTGTGTGTGTGTGCATGCAAAAGACAGTTGGGGATGGGTGGGGGGGCCTGCTGCAGAATGCACAGCGGCCGAGCGCGTTCGCAGTATTCACTCATTAAGAAATAGGTCAAGGATTCTGCCTGCATGCGTGGAGACTTGTCAAAATCTCTCAAGCTAAACTGCGGTGAGTCTGGCTGCCTTAAGGGGGGAATCCAGAGAGCAGCAGAGTGTGTGTGAACGCTGGTGGTGACACAGCACACAGAGAAGCAGCAACATCTCATTCAGTGGCAAAAATCGTGCAGTTTAAGGAAATCAGTTGGTAACGTCATCATAGTTGTTGGAGAGTGTAAGTGGATGAAGGGAGGTTGCTGCGGCCCCCCGATAATTAACTCAGCTCGTCGTCTGGGCTCCTCGCTCTTCAACAACAGAGGACGCTCTTGAGCCATGAGCGCTTATCAGTAGAGTTTGTCGCAGATACTGACAGACGTCGATTGTGTCTGGTCCAAAAGTCGAGATTAAAAACCTCTGAAACGAAATCCTGCACGGTCCTGACAGAAATATTCCTGACTTTAGCTATTCCAGAAGAGTCCTGGACAGACTTATGCAAATCACTCATCCATCCCCGCTGACCACAAAGCTTCACCCTGAACCCAATGAAAACATAGCAGCCCCCCCCACAGAGAGGTGAAGTGGAGAGAGGCAGCAGCAGCAGCAGAGAGACAACCCCTCGCTCCACCGAGCTCCGTCCAAGTTTGTCCAGCTGAAGCGATTCCTCCCCAGCTCGGTGAGGTTAACCTTATTGATTTGAGGAACGTGTGATGTTGTGTTTCTCGAAAGGCGTTTCTTCAAAAGGCATCACTTGAAAGGGCTTCATCGAGCACGAATCCTTAACATCTCTGCTCATATCCTCCATTATTTAAGAAGAGAACAAACCGACTGGCGAGCCGTCGCCTTCAGAATTAACTTCCAACAACAGCTTTGGAAAATGTGTTTTAACAGCAGTTCTCTTGTATGAACACGTCTTCAAAGAAATGCGTTAGCAGCAATAAGCTTGAGTCACATGCGGTTAATGTCGGTGCATAAATGGCAAAGTGGATTTGAGCCGAAGCAGAACTAATAGAAGTGTATAAAACAGTCATATAACTAGTCGGATTGCTCAATGGTACCAGCACAACATCACTATCACTTCTTTTTTTTTCATTAGACTGAAGTTAATTAGCTGAATATAATCAGAGTTTCTGGTTTCTTCCTCTAAATGCAACTATTTCCACCCCGGTGCCTGTTTGTGGGGTCAAACCGTTGTTTCACTCTGAGATGGATATTAAAATAATGATGCGAGTGGGCCACGCTGCAACGCTTCACATGTGAGGAAACTGTGACTTCACCAAGGAGGAACGGGGTTTTGATAGCGCGAGCACAGGGATTAATATGCTGCCCATCGACTGCAGCAGATGTGAGTTATTTACATGCAAATGTTGGGCAATTTCCCACTTAAAGACAACATTTATTTTCTTTAGAGTCATTGTCACGAGCGCTGGCCGGCTGACAGAGGATGAAGATTTGTGGGGGCATCTGCTGGACTGGACAGATGAGGTCTGGAGTGGATGTGGGATCCTAAATTGCCGCTAGTTAGTCTGACAGTAGATTGGTTGTATATGATATATTAGCTTTTTGGGTGATTTCTACAATTTGGGATTTTTTTGTTGCACCATTTGGGAAGGGAAGAACAAATCTGATGAGAAATTCAATGAGATTTAAAGGATATGAACCAGATCGGTGACTTCAGTGAATCTATTTCGATAAATGTTTCATGTTTCACAGACTCGAGGTTCACTTGTTGCAGTGACTCCAGGTCTGCAGCCTGCTGGCAAATTACATCTGAGCTGGTTTATGTGTGATGTGTAGTTCTGTGGGTGAACGAGATGCTGAGCTCAAGGTCAACAAATAATCACAAATCATTGCACAGTCCAGCTCTGACATGTCTGCAAAAATAACTCTGCAGGTAAAGTCACTTCATTAAATACTGTGGAACCAGACTGACACAAACCAGAAGCTTCCCCGTGAGCGAGGACGAGGCTGAGTGGAAGTGTCATTCCTCTGGAGCAGATTGAAACCACACTGTAACACTGGTGCATCAGCAGGAAGCCCAATGAATGAATGAATGAGAATAGAGCATAGAGAAGGATCCTGCTCCACTTCCAATGCAACGAATCCAGTTGCTGTAGGTGAACCGTGCGTTTTATCGGTCTCGAGCATGAGCCAGAGCCACAGTGAAATGTTGAGGCAGGCACCTCATCAGAGCCTGCAGCCTAAAAAAACGAAAAATGTCTCTCTGCACTTGTCTCTCCGCAGAAACCAGCCCCCTCTGATTTCCTGGGGAGGTTGTAGCGCGTGTGACAGTCGCGTGAGGTTTAAACCAACATTTACACCCAGTGGAAACCACATCCAGCCTTTGAAATAAAACAAATAAAGCGCATTGATGGTTTACTCACCTCCTGATTTAAAGTGGATCTCTCCCTGTGATCCTGTTTCCTTCCCCCCCGAGCGCGGCTGATGTCTTCTGGGTTTTTCACTGATGCGCTGCGGGACTCACATCCACGGTGGACAGAGACAAAATGTTTTCCAAGGACAGAGTCTCTCTCGGTCTCAGTTCGGATGGTTTCACCCTCGCCGCCTCTTTCCCCCCCAAAAAAATCCCTGCCTAGGAAAACCTGCTCCGCGCCGGCGTCGTTCAGAAAAAACGTTAAATTCTGTGCGTAAACTTGCGAACCCGCCGTCTCCAGCCTGGTGTCACCTCACCGGACCGTGTCACATTCCTTCAGTTTACTGGGGGGTGGGGGGGGTTTGGAAGTCCTCCGGGCGGGTTCTACAGTGCGCACGGGTCGGCCAGGCGTGCCATGGTCCCGACGGTGGTGGTTTGTCCGTTCTCACACAGCTCAGCCGGACTGCCACAGACCAGCGGCTCCATCCATGTACAGTAGCGCGAGTACGGCGCGCTTGGCACACTGCGCATTTAAACCCAGCCCCCCTCGCACTCTCACGGCTTGTTATGGTGTTAACCGTTTCCGCCCTGACACAAAACTTTCACAACAAACACACCGAAATGCAGGTATTCACACAAGTGAACATCAGGTACACACTAATGAGAAGTTTGTCTTTTAATACGCTATATAAATCACCTCATCACTAGTGTGACGCTTCTGACATGTTTAGGGGTCGTTTACAGTTTGGAGATCTGTCTCTAAAATGAAATAAAAGATTTTAAATACACATTTTTTTTATCCCATTGGAAATTTCAATAAACCCCTAAATTGACTGAATGTTGGAATGTGCATCTAATGTCTAAAAAAGAGGATTTTACCCATCACACAGTTTTGTGTCACACGTT
Source organism: Hippoglossus stenolepis (assembly GCF_022539355.2). Taxonomy (NCBI): domain Eukaryota; kingdom Metazoa; phylum Chordata; class Actinopteri; order Pleuronectiformes; family Pleuronectidae; genus Hippoglossus; species Hippoglossus stenolepis. The sequence continues at coordinate 4,267,866 of NC_061488.1, forward strand.
TGATTCCAGTGAGTCCCACTCTGTTTCTGTTGGAATACTGCCATCTATAGACCAAACTGAGAACTGCTTCTCTCTCTCTCTCTCTCTCTCTCTCTCTCTCTCTCTCTCTCTCTCTCTGTCTATGTATGTATTTATTGCACCACTCACCAAAAACACCAACAACAAACCTGAGAGACTGGTCCATATTCTCAGATGCGGGTTTTCAAGTCCTTAAAGTATCTTCTCCTGAAATGTTCCGTGACACATGTTTTCTGTCCAAATACATTGTAAGTGCACGTGTGAGGTATTTTTGTGGAATCATGCGTTAAGTGGCAAATAGAAATTCATGAGTCTTCTCCTCTTTGGCTGCTATCTCTGTCCTTCACTTTCAAGTCAATGAAGACTAATGTTACTTCGGCTGCAGACACGATCAAATCATATTTATTTAAATGTAAGGCGCCCAACAAGTACTCGCCTGTCGCTGCTTTCATTTTTATTCATAAGTGATGAATCTTTGATCGCCCATCTCCATATCAGCCGGCCGACTGTTGACTTTTAGCTTTCTTTGCATTTCTCTCCTCGAGGCCGCATCCTGTTTTTAAAACATCGTATATTTCTCTCTTTCCATCACGATGAAGGAATGACATTGAAACGGTTTTCACGTCACACCGGCGCCAAACCTCTTATCTCCTCCTCGCATCTGTGCCCTGAGCGAGTTATGACAACAAAAAAAAAACGAAAGTAGGCTATCCACATTCTCTGATGCATCAATAATGCAGAGTAGGGGAAAGGGAGCCAGTGTCTACCATCAAAAGTATTGCGAAACTGCCAGGAGGAGGAAGATGTGGAACAACCAGTGTAAGTACACTAAAAGCACAGCGCCCACTTAAAGACAGGGTCAATAGCTGGAGGGGGTCCATATTGGTATTTCACCGCACTACCTCTCAAATGGATCTTAGTCAAACCTGGGCGGCAGGGGTAATCAAATACTGGCTCTTTCAATCCATTACTCAGGGCCCTGTTTGGAGCCGACCTGTTTTGAACAAGCCCTGATTTGTTTGATTGGGACATAACTCAATTCATTGAAAGAGCATATTGCAGAAAACTGTCTTGAAGAGGTTTCGGCGTTGTTCGCGCAGAGAGAGATGATAGATCAACTCAGTGTGCACGGTGAAGTCTGGTTATTACAACCAGCGCGATATTATCAGTCATGTTTCACCTCAGGACACGTATCGACTCATTGAGGCTGGTTACAGAACACTGAAAACTATATAAACATCTATATTAAATGAACATTTTATAAATAGAACGAGATTTGCAAGCAGAGTTGCCGTTGGAATCATCACATTCATTTCTTTAACTTCCTGAGATGTGATTAATTATTTTTCAGTCGACGTGCACAGATTGCATGAGACAAGCAAACCAAGAGGAAAATCTCGGTGTTTTCTTGCCCGTCTGTCGTGATCAGCTCCGTTACTTTGCTCTTTCAAGCATTTGTATTCAACGCAAAGTTTTTGTCCATTGATGTGCTCATAACTCACAGATTCACCTCATGTCACAGACCTTTGTCTCCTCCTCCTCTGCAGCAGAGAGTCAGGGAGGCCCGTGTCCTCAGTGGTGCTACTCAGCCACTTCCAGTCCTGGCCCCTGTCCACACTGCATCTGAAATCAAAGTGCACATCATTGGTCATTAGGGTGCTGTCAGATAGGCAGGCCGCTGGTCACTTTGTATTTATTTGTACATTTGGAGTCGAGCCTGGCCGACAGAGACAGCTCCCTGAGTGAGGAGGTGAAACTCCAGGGATTCAAAGCCCTGCAGTGGGTGAGGAGGTTAATTGCTGGAATTATGCTCGTGTGATGTGCAGTACCTGCTGTTTGCGTCTGGACGTGAGGGGCAGCCGGGTGCACGTGTGCATGTGCATGTGTGACGGGCAGATAGAGACGTGGCTAATTCGTGGCAAAGTGCGAAAGCTTATTTGTCGGGAAGATCAGTTCAGAGAGCAAATCAAACGGCGGTCAGGTGGAGGGGTGTGCAAGCGCCGTGCCGGGCATGAGGGCCCCAACGGTAATGTGGGGCGATGGCCGACTGCAGGGCTGCCGCTTGACCGTCTGCGGATCAAAGTGCTGGCACGCAGTGATTTCATACCGTGCTGGAAGGTTTCAAAGGGGCCTCTTGTGATGCCTCTAATTCTCTCGCCCCTACAGCCATATTTGAAGGTATCACGAGGGAATGTGGCGACCTGTCGACTCCACTGAAACTCCACTCCCTCTCTTCTCTGACCCGTGTCAGCAACCAGCCTGAGAGGAGAGAAAAACAAATACCAGCAAACATTTAAAACATAACTTAACTGTAGATCTTATGCATACGATGCCAATTATTAATGTTCCGGGGTTAAAGGATATCAGTTATTAAAGGGGACAGTTTAGTTAACATCGTTATTATGTAATATTCACGAGTTGTACCAATTAATTACTAACAGTATATGTTCTCTGTGTTCAGCAAGAATGTATAAAAGATTTACAGACACAACTTCAACACACAGCTTCATTATTTTCTGTTGTATTACACGTATGTTGTGTTAATTACTCGTGGCAGAGCAGCAGGAATGTGCAGAGTGCTTCTTCGGATGTTTGAGGCATGTGAACCGGGTCCATTAGGAAATCCACCCCCGCTGCTGATACTTCCCACTACGCACCTGAGTGGGTACGAGTCCATACTCACGAGGCTCCGGGGGACCACTACCACACAATCTGCTAAGATTCTTACACAATCACATTCACACAGGTTGCCCATTACATCAGCAACGGCCCACTGATGGAAGTGAAATGAAGCCAAACGCCATCTTGGCCGGTTTCTAGTTTTAGCCAACAAACCTCTGATCGCTCGGGGGATGTGAGAGCGATGATGAGAGTTTGTGTTTATAACGATGTTTTCTGTGATTTAGTTTTCTTTCCTCCTCGGGGGGAAAAGAACCTGAAGCTCAACTCAACATAACCCGTCTGATCTGTGGCCCAATCGCTAACTCTCATTGGCGGCATCGCTTAAGCTCGACAGGATTTGTCAATGGAAAAACTAAATTAAAATAGCAATTAATTTCCACAGGGATGCGATCACAGGAGACGTGGTAATTGCGAGCCGCTCCGATGTGTTTGCAGAGTGAGGCATTGTATTAACACTATTATTGTTTTGTCCTTGCTCGGAGGCATTTTGTGAGCGGCAGCCTTGTGTTGTAATCTCCCAAATCGGACTTGTGGCAACGAATCGTGGACTCAGATTCCATCGGTTTGGAAACACCTCAAAAACGGCAAACGGAGCGGGAGAGAGAGTGAGGCGGGGAGAGAGGAAGTGGCAAAAGTACTGATGGGCCAACTTTCAACGCATTAGTGCCACGATTGAGCTGTCGGAGAAGATGAATAACGATAATATAGAAAAACAATTAAGTGCTTTGTGCCCAGAGCGCAAAGTAATTTACGCCGCTGCCTAACTGCAAGGTAAGCAAAATCTCAAATTACAAACCAAAAAGGTAGTCTTCCAATTTGTTGGGCCGTTCATCTCCCATGTGCACACAAACAACCACCAACAAACAACTAACCCTGAAAGGACAGGGGGAGGAAGTGGACGTCAGGAAAAGAGCAAAACCGACAGAAAAGATGAACAGAAGTCCTCTTAAAATGCAAAGTGTCTCCAACAGATAGTGTGCTGCTTTAATAAGATGCTTATCCGAATATGAATCTCAGGAAATTGCCGGCTATTTATTTCACCGTGGCCGCTCACTTCGCCACAGCCCCTTGATAAAGCATTTTGTTTTAATTAGACACATTTCCACACTCCAACAGGGATGACCTCTTATTATGGTGAAGTGGGTCTGCTTAGCGGAGCGGGCAGACGCCACCGAGCTCCTCCGTGCATCTCAATCATCCCTCGTCCACGCTCATCTCGGGGGTCCAAATCAAAGGAGCCACTATTAAGCAGAACCAAATTGTTTAACGCGCTAATCTGCCGCATATTTTCCATTCCTTCCCCCATTTGCAATTGGAAATGAGACATGGTGAAAAAATATGATGCAACGTTTTGCATACTAACAAGGGACCTTGGATATCCTTATCCTTCACGGTTATGGAGGATGGGATGTGTTCCGCAACAATGAGAAACACATTTTCCGTCTCGTGATTGCCACAGAGAGAATAAGTGACTGTATCTGTTGTATCTGTGAAGGAAACAGGAGGGAAATCCAGACAACTGGCGGCGATGGGTTGGATTACTTAGCTCGCTGTTTGATACCCGGCTATTTCCAGTCCCAACGAGCAAGCTCACAGGACTGCGACATGATTTTAGAGCTCATAAGGCCTGTTAAACAGGGAGAGAACAACATCTCCAGTCAGCGTGCAGCCGCTGCCACGTACCGCGTTGCATCAATATAAAAACAGCTGCCTTGTACTGAGCAGCGTGGGGCACACGCTGATACACAGTCAGATGTACTAACTAAACATTGTCACATCGCAGCACATCTGACATTTTGCTTTTGGACGCGAGACAGAAATCATCGGGCTCTTTGACAGATGGAGCTCGTGTGTCACCTCATTTCATTTGGTTACTTCCAACTCAGAGAGGAAAGAGATAGATAGAGGACAAAGCAATTATATCCACCATTACATGCCATCACGCCTGATCTCCTAGGTATGAGAGGGGGGAGCGCCGTGAGGCAGAGGGTGAGACTGATGAGAGCTTATACCGGTGGCTTGAGACCTGCAAGGCTCCAGACAGGGATTTAGGTCTTCCCGCCTGTCCGCCTGTCCATAAGGTAGCACACAATCACAGTGATACCTTAATCCAGCCTGGCCTTTCGCACGGGGGCCCAGCCAGTGGCTCGTCCAGATATGGAATGTAAATGGGGGGGGATTGAAGATATCAGAGGGGAAATGCCAGCGACACGAACTGACGTGGTCATTAACTCTCTTATTTTTGTTCTTAGTGTCACGAGCAGGAAGAAATAAGGGACATGGACACGACTGGATTATGTGACAAGAGGTAAATCCTGAAAGACTTTTTTCACAAACAAATTATCCAGGCAAACGCACACTCTGTCTGTACACATGCACAAAATCACAAACCAGAGAACACACACGAAACAAATCTGTTGTTTGCTAAGCATTTCTCTTCACGTGGTCTATTTTCATTATCTGTAATTACATGAGATATTTCCATGAACAACAAGTGATGTTTTCACAGCTGGAGGTTTTCGCAGCGTAATGTGAAGGTTGTAGCTGAGCTGAGCTCCAATCTTCCTGTGGGCACAAGGAAAAATACATGGGAGCCAGATAGCAGCATCTACTGTAGCATCTGGTTGCTTCAATCATTCCTCGCTTCGCCCAAATATTAAAATTCAAATTGGATTAATTCAAAGTTTCATTTCTTAATCATGAATTATTCACCAATGAAATAGCTCCAAAGCACCACCCGATGTATCCTGTAGGAGTTCCGGGCCATCATTATCTATAAAAATGGTATTAAAAATGTACGTCTCGCCTGAGGACTGGCTCGGAAAAATTCCTCATCTGCTCTGCAAAGACATGTCGAAGACATATCGCACAAAGCAGGTGTAAATGTGACTAATGCAAAGAAACGTGTGTACATCAGTTTCACACATAAATAAACACATTCTGTGAATAACAAAAAAATCTCCAACCACTTCAAGATCAAAACATATTAAACAAGAATGGAAATGATGCTCTGGAACGTTGGTTAGTTCGATGCTGAACAGAAAACATGGATTTGGGATTTCTGCCTCCTTTGAGAGAAAACAATAACACAGATTGATGTGGTGTCCGATGTTCAGTGGTGGTGGAGGAGGGAAGATCTTCACCTCCAATCTTCAAACCACCATGTGCACGGTTGTAAGAAGATGACAGCGACGTGCAAACATGTCAACTTGACATGATAGGTCAAAGGTCAAGGTCAACACAAATATGGACGGAGCTATCAAGATGCAAATAATAGGATTAGAGAGTCGATCAAAAACTTAGATTGATCAGAAAATTATTTCCTATCATAAGATATCAAATGAATCCTGACATCATAATGAAGTCACAAAACTACACCATTATATTTCAAAACATGCAGTTTTCAAGGTATAGCTGCATCCTATTGGACAAACCTTATACAGTTAAAAAAAAAGTATGATTATATGGTCTGAATTAGATCAGAAAATGATATTGTAGTAATTAACTTTTCCAACAAATAACATCAGAGACACAACATCTACAGTTTATTTGAATTAACTAATCATTCATTATCATATGTTAGAAACTAGATCATTTGGAATTTACACCATTACAATGTAGAAGGTTAGCCTTGCTTGATGGGGGTGTAAACATCCTCCTGCTGAATCAAGTGCTGTCCCACATCCTCCCCCCCTGTATTACTGCTAATGCAATTAATCCAATATGTTCAATATCAATGCACACTTTATTTTCTCCTTAATTAAATCTCACTCTCTAATGACGAGTTGGTTTTACAACAGAGCCACAAATACAAAAATACTGTAAATCTGCCATTGTCCATTATGTCGGGAAATAAAGATCACAAGTCAGTTTTATTGCTGTGGGAAGTCCTTATTTTACTCCATTTACTTTAGCATGACATATTCATGAGCATGCAATGTAATAAAAAAAAAAATCACAACCACTGGGCTACTTGAAAATCTGAATTAAACCACCTGGCCACAGTGTAGAAAACACATTTTACCCTATTTTACACCGTCTGGCCTGTCTCTCTTTCCCTTTTCTCTCCACCTCTGTGGCGTGGCCTTTAGTTTTCTCCTTTTGAGTCTGTGTAGGTGTCTCAGAGAGCACATCAAGATTTCCTCCCCGGGGAGCCATGACCAGCCAAACCCCCCCAAAGATCCTTAGTAATGCTACTATTTTCGTGTTAGCCTGCCCGGGCATGAGCCCTGTGCTGCACACCAAACATCGCTGATGGCAGAGAGTCGACAACATGCACACGTCCTCGCTCTCCCTTTCAGGGCTTCGCCTTTTCTTTTCTTTCATTTTGAGCCAAACATGTTGTTGCAATATTTCCGTGGTCACAGGAAAAGGCAAATAGAAAAAAAATAAACATTTAGCTGTCGCTGCCACTTTCTGGAAGAAGCAGCGGAATTGCCGAACAAGGCTTCTTTCAATGTGACTTAGCGTTACAGTTGTTGATGCTAATGTTAATGTGGAAACGTCTGGATCTGGCATTACTCTGGGTTTGTTTTATTCCAGGGTGTATTATTCATCCTCCATTTTGTTTGTCTCCTTCTGATCTTTTTTATTTTAATTTTTTTTACTTGAAAGAAAACAACACATTTTTCCCAGACATGAATTTCTGATGATGTCTTGTCTTTGCGTTGGCAGCAATAGAAGAACAAAATAAAACATTAAAGGAAATACTTTTTAAAAAAATCAAACACCACAAGGCTTTTTCAGACTTTAATACAAATAGCAGTGTAGCTCAATGCAACACAACTGGAGCGGAGTCGTGTGCACAGTCTGTGCAGTGCAGCTTTTTTCCCTGCCTTGATATGACGTGTATTCAAGCCGTGCATGCTGTAATGATGAATCTCCCACATTTAGGGACCATGAGCGGTGGTGCACCATTACTCCTCAACCCCCCCCTCCCTCCCTCCCTCTCAGCCGCGTACCCATATGAATGATGGTCGAACCGAGCTCCTGTTTGTTAAATCACACCTGGATTCTGCTGCTTCCATCCTGCACCTCGGAGCCCGGAAGGCTAATGAAGTTTGAACGAGTTCCTCGGCGGAAATATGAAAAATAATTCATTCCTGTGTACAGAAGTAGCCCTGCAGCGCCCAGGGGGGGGGTGGGCATGACACCCCAAAACATGTACACAGTTTGAAAACGAACCGTTCTCCGTGGCCGCACCACTGATTCTGTGCAATGCTTTTATTTTGTTGATGATTTGGGCTATTTACCAGCTGCATTCTCAGTAATTTCTTAAAATGCAGGGTTGTTTAGGACACTCAGTGTGTTTCTACGTGTCCTCTACAGAGCTCAGTTTATGTCGACGCTGGGGTTGGTTCTGCAGCAGCTTATGAGACAATGGCCGAGTTCAGCTGGATGGTACAGCACCACAACATGTATTATTTAGTGCTATTATCAGGAAACTGAGATAACGGGCATTTAATTGGCCTTTTAATTACAGTGTAAATCAAAGTGGCGAACCCAAGCCGTGGTCCATCTGAGGCAGCAGACACTTCCATGTGTGGAGCAGATGGAGAAGCACGTTCGAGAAGATTCAAAAACTAACAAAGGAAACAAACACTCAAAACATTGGGTCTTCAGTTTGAGGCCGACATCTGCTGACCAGAGGACGTTTGCCCTCGAGGACGTTTGCCCTCAACCAGGGCAGTTCAGGATGGGAGGAGATTCCTTCAACCATGAAAGCAGCTCATCACATTTCCATCTATGATGATCACATTACAATCTTTCCCTCTATGTGAGGACCAGTGATAGACCTTTGCAGAGTGAAGACATTATGGTCTGTCCTCAGAACTTCAAACAGCTGAGGGAGGAGACTTGGTTTTAAGGCTCAGGTTCAAATCAGGTTTGGTGAGTGGGTTAAATCGAAGTGCTCTAAATGAAGACTACGAGCTACATGTGCACACACAAGCCTTCCGTGGATTACAAACCTCTGAAATCCCTTTATGGAGATACATCTGACTAAAACCATTACAGTCCACTCACGCCAGTGGGAAAACGGAGGGCTCAGTTATTAGAGCTCTGCCAGGGCTCCCTTAGCTCATTCTTATTGACCTAATAATTGAAGAAATAGATCAGGATAAAAATGAAAGTGTAAGTAACATATAAACATATTAAAAGATATAGATTTATTTCTTTTGTTACCTCTGCAGGACCTTTTGCAGCATAAGCATTGACCTTGTAAGGACCAGTCGACCTCATGGGGACCGAAGCCTGGTCCTACTGAGGCAAAACCTCATTTCTGAGGTCCTGGTTAAGGTTCGTGGTGAGATGTGAACTGGTCGTGGTTAACGATGGGGGTTAGGTTCTGGTTAGGTTATCCACAATGTGTGTGAGATTCTGATAACGTCATAGCATCGTTTGTAGCAGGAGAGCGTTCGATTCCTCCTCATTGCTCCAGCGTCTGACAGAATAAGCTGCCAGTCCGCCCGTCCATCCTGTCCACCTGCAGTGTTGATTTGCCTGTAAGCCTCCCAAGGCTGATTGATTCCCGAGTGAAAGCTTCAGGCAGCTGATTGACAACAGATGATTACTGTTCACACACGGCTGCCGTTTGCCAGACGCAACATTTTACGACCACAGATCTGAAACCGGCGCACGTTATTCCAGAACAATCCTGCTGAATGGGGCAAAACTGCATTTCCCAAAGACACGTTCAAGCGTTCGAGTGTATGAGCTCCGATATTTATCAACTTTGAGATTGGTAAAAAAAAAAAAAAAGAAGCCATTTAATGCGAAATCCATAAGGCCATATTCCTAATGTAGCATGACGTTAGCTTCCCTCTGAGAGCATAGAGTTAATGGAGCCACGACCCAATGAGACATCACAGAAGAAAAAAGAAAGAGGAAATATACACTTTTCCTTTTGTTGGAAAAGAAAGTACTTTCGGCTGGAGACTTACAGCTGCATCCGTTTGTTTGGGAGTTCTGCAGTGAGGTAATGGCTGCATCAGCATCATGTGTGTTCTGTCAGGGATAAAAGACGGAGCCGTGTATATCTCTTGACAGTGAAGTAAATTATCCATTTCTAATGTCCCCCCCCCCGCACCTCCTGCCCCCTGTGGAGTAGATAGAATTGGATCATAATTGAATCACTCGCAGCAATTATGATGGCGTGCCCTTGGCTATGCGGTAGGACAGTGTCAGTGTCACACAGTGTCCCACACTACAAACACACACCCAACAAGCTACACACACACACACAGATATGCTACAGCACATGTGTGATGTGATTCCGACGCGTACGGAAAATCTCATCATTTCCAATGTCTAACCTTTAAACTCCCGCGAGTGTGATTTAAAAATGCTCTTGCATGTTGTTCTTGACGTTTTGAAGTTAAAACTTCATCCATAAATTTATATTTACATCTCACACGTCCCAACAGCAGAAAACGCTGCACCTCCGAGTCGACTACACGACTGCAGATAATGTCGAGGCAGCAGCATGAAAAGCAGAAGCTGGTTAGCCTCAGATAAATGCAGCCCTTTTAGCTCAAACTCCCCACCTCCTCATTTAACCCTACCCGTCCTCCAAGCAGTGAGACATCCCCAATCACCTAGAGTTTTAAGGTTGCCAGGCAACAACTGCTGGAGAGTGCTGTACACAGGCGGTGCGGCTGTGCCTGTTCTGCTTGTGCACACAGATGTGACCAGCTGGGAAGAGCAGAGGCCAGAGGCAAATAAAGGCATTTCTGAGTGAAGGGAAAAACACTGTGTGTGGCCCTGTGTGTGTTGGAAACATTTTTATCCCTCAAAAGGCACGGGAGGACAAAATCAGCTTTTAGTGTGACTGAATATCTCATGTCAGAACACTTCCAGGAGAAAAACACTCAGAGGCAGTTGTTAAAAAGGGACATGCAATTTATCCGACCTTATTTTTTCTTTAATCTCAAATGTACGAACCAAATTAGCACAGGATTTCGGTCAAGAACAGGCACTGCCCTGAGTTCGGAACCCCCTGCATTTACATAATTGTTGGTGCAATTACGCTAAAAGTGTGGACCGAGTCTTTTTCGGAGTAAGCATGATCTCGTTTTAGGAGATTGAATTCGCTAATTCAGTTACAGCCCACTATGTTCAGCAGTGGCATTGACCCTGAGTTATGCCAAGCCAAGAAAAAGGGTGGTGGGAGGGGGTGTCATGAAGTTAAATCTAGAGGGGAAGAGCTCATCCATTACATCCCACGTTTGAGGGCCCAGCAGACTCGACACTGGCCACATACTCATTAGCAGGTGTATTACATTAAGGCTTAAAACACATTTAATATTAACATTTTAAAACAAATGTATGAAAGTAACCCTATCAGCCTGAATTCTGTGGTAATGAATAACAACACAACAAGACTGACACTCAGAAGAGCCAGAACCTCTGAAGAGGACCAACAGTCACCTTAAATCCAACAACACACCAACAAACTGCACACACTCAAAGATATCAGTTCTCCAAATATACTGCAATTTAAAAAAAATCATTGTTAATATTTTAATTCTTTGGGAAAGTTGTGAAAATGTCATAAAACACTGAATCTTGCGATGTTTCAGAAATTGATGAATAAAATCCCCAAAACAAAAAACAAATCAATGGTCAGGGGCGAATAAAATGTGTCCTTTACCTAGCCGTGGTTGTTAAGAAATACATCCACTAGAGGGCAGCACAGAGTTCAGAGTTCCTAACAACAAAAAACAAACGGATATCGGAAGCAGTTGTGATAACGTTCTTCTTAAGAAAGAGGCAAGAGCAGCTGAATCCTTAACGGAAGCGTTCCAACTCACAAAGTCTCTCTTCAAACAGTTCCGCCATTGTCTCTTTCTCCTCGTGTCTTAAGGTCATCTCGCTTGAACTATTGGCTGCACTGCCCCCCCACGATCTCTGGTGGTACTGCGCCTTTTTGTCTGTTTCTTCCGTATCCATAAGCTGTCAGAAGAAGTGCACAAATACCGACGAAATGAAGGCAGAAGACGGACAGAAGGCTTTGTCTGAATCTGTAGACGTATCTAACGTTGAGCATAGAACAGCTTGTTCCAGCCTCGTGGACTATATGGATGAAAAAGTCCTGACTGAAGAGGTAATGACTTTGAGGTGTTTTTGTTCCTTTGACTGTGAGAGTCCATGCGTGAGAGAGGGGGCCTGACAGGTATATTTGTTTGTCTTGGCCCCCGGCTGTGACCTTGGGTACCTCTTTAGTTTGTACAGCGGGAAACCAAATCCCTTAATCAATCTTTTAAACTGCCCTCACCTTTGCCAGCGTTTAAGAAATTACACTTTCGTGGTCACTTAGCTTTCAGAACCTGATAATAACAGAGGGGGACTGCTGCACCGCGACTCTCTTGTTTCAGAGCCGCTGGAACAAATGAGAAAGGATTTACACAGAATATATGATGCACCTTCAGCCAGAATGGGATTCAAACCACCGTGTAGAATAATTGAGCACAAATCAGTTTCTGGTTGCATCCAGAAGTATAAAATAACAATATGAAAACACACATATTTTTTTCTGCTGTCTGTGAAAAGACCATTTCCCGTTTGATTCAAAATAGTTTTTCTTCGAAAGCCAAAGTCACCTTAATCACCATAATGAGACAGATAAGAGCATTCATTGATCGCGGTGGAAGACTTATTCTCTTGCAGTAAAATACTCTGGTGTTTATGGAGGAGACTTCTGCCGCATTGCTGAAAGTCATCAGGTTTGTAGAAAAGCACATTAGACACAAACAACAGAAGACCTGCTTTAGGGATCCAGTCATCTACATACATGTGTTTTTTAACGTCCTTTAACACAGAATTTCACTGATTTGAGAATAATTTGTGGCTCTTGATGAGAAAAATGAGGCCACTTGTAGGAGAGTGATTTCTATGAGTGTTGGAGGTGTGCGCCTCGAGTTCTCGTTTCCTATTAAAGTCAAAAATACTAGTTATTATTTGACGTTGAAAATAAAACTGGAGGAACACAAAATGTAGAAAGGTCAACGATTGGAATAAATACACAACATTTCAAAAAGGAGGAGTGGGGGGGCTTTGTATCTTTCCACAGCTGAGACAGCCCCTCTGTTGCCTCCTATCTCTTTCAGATCACATCCTCCAGACTCATGCTTGACCACCCGTACTGAAATGACTATATAGCAAAAACAGATGTGGACTTCAAATGTATTAATTTCACATATTGTTTCCCATTTAGCATTTTGAAATCTTCTGCCAGGGTGCGCCTGACCCCTGCTGACCCCTGCCGACCTCTGCCCCTTCACGGTCCATGTGATTTATATCCACTCTGAGGATGACTGCCCCTGCTAACTGCACATCGGTTTGTCCGCTCACACAAAGGCCGGCCTGTTATCAAAAGTCAGATCTGGCTCCGACTACAATCCACCCCCCCCCCCCTGGTCCCGGTTCTCCTTTGACACCTCGTGACAGCAGCTTTTCCAGCTCATTTCACTTGAGATAGCCGCGTCATGTCGGGGACGGGGGGGACGTCTCTGCGGTGACCCGGGCCTCAATCAGCGACGCTTTTATTTGATTGACTTCTGTAGCACTGCACACAAGGAGCAGCGGATGACAACGTATCCTTGTAAACACAAAGAGGAGACACTACTCGGAGGCACTGAGGTCTAAAGGGCACGTCAAGGATAAGTGTTTTGCTTGATGAGCTTTAAAAATCAGTGTGGGTCCAACTCTCTTGAAAAGGCTCATTTAACCCTGATCCTCCTCGTGAAATGGCAATTTGATTTGTCCAGTGGTTAATGTACTGAAGGATCTTTAATGTAATTTGAAGGTGGGGTTTGTTGGTGGGGAGACAAAGGCAGAAATTATTTTTTAAGTAAGACTCCACAAAAGACTGGAGTGCTCCGACGGCTCAGTCCCACTGGCCGAGGGAGGATCTGATCAGTGCAGCTTGTGATGGGACCAACAAAAGCCACTGATCTCTGACTCTGTCTCCAGGCAGGAGGACTTTGTGTCCCCGCACCATAATAACCTGAATGCAGGCAGGCACTTAGCGCTAAATGAATTTTCTGGCATGTTAACTCTGGTAGCTGCTCACCTGTTACTTTACCATTGTTCCTCAGCAGAGACCCTCTTTACTGACCTAGATGCTTGTGCTGCCTCCTTCTTGCCTTCATCCATTTGCTATACCACTTATCCTTCGAGGGTCGGGGGGGGGGAAGGGGGCTGACATTGAGCAAGAAGCAGGGCGCAACCCTGTACAGGCCGCCAGTCTATCACAGGGCCGGCACACAGGGACAAACAACCATTCACCATTAACCCAACCTCCCTGTGTTAAGAAGGAGTTCCACCCGTGCTAACCACTGCAATCATGAAATGATAGTCTGCATTTTTCTTCTTTTTTGTATTTTAACTAATCTGCAACAGAAATTTTAAATAACGGTGAGACAAAATAACATAAAACAACAAATCTCCCCCGTTTCTGATCCCCCCCTTCCTAATAATTTAGAGTCTCTGAGGGATCACAATTAAAAGTCCTGTAATTACTTTACACTCACTAAATACAATAATTCTCAATTTCTGGCAGTTCACAGGTGATTATGGTCATAACAGGAGTTTGATAAAGGTTGAAATTGGGAAACAATTTTGTGGGGAAACACGTCAGACAAGTTTTCAGGAGTTGCAGGTGCACAGACGTGGCTTTAAAGCCTCTTTGAGATGCTACTCCTGATAACTTTGATACTATAACTAACTATATTCTGTCTATATGGTAATATATATGGTAAAGACCTGGTTTGGTTCTGAGTGGAAGGTTCTGTGAGGACAACACCTCTGAGTTCTGTGTGCAGTCACCGTTAAGTTGAATATCTCTGAATCACTCACTGCTTGTTTCATAGAAAAGATGTGAAAGTCACCTTGAACATTAGCTGTATTGTTTACTATTACTTTTGTCATTGAGTAATTGGTATACTTTATATTTATTATAATCATCATAATTAATTATGTACTAAATAATACAGTCTTCAAGTAACTTGGCCCAACACTGAAGTGAGACCCAGACATTCTCCATTTCCTCAGGTGTCAGGTTCACTCACCTAACATTGTTACTGCCAGTGGATGCAAACAACTGTGAAAAAACTTAACCCAATCCAAACACATAGGCCCAAACAACTGAGAAATATTCAAATATCAAATTACTTGCTAGTTTTCTAGTATATTGGATCATCCAGTGCATCAGTCTCGTTGGCAGACAGAGTTTGGAGCAGGTGACGGCCAAGGAAATAACCAAAACTCATCTCCGGTTGAATGCTAGCACATATGGGTGCTTGGCTTTCCCTGGTGCCTATATGCTTACCACTTTAATTTTAGCAGTCACGACTTATTCAAATGAATCTAATCCAATTTCTTCAAATCTAAAATGCAATAGCGTCATAAAGATAGATTGGGTTTTATAAAAAGGCGACATAAAATAAAAAAATAAAAACTCTTGAGAAGAGTGCTTGACCTTCAGCGAGCCAAGGTTACAATCCTGAGAGCAGCTGGCGAGAGAGGCCGACGGTTTACTCACTGAATTAATGATACAAGTCAAGGTCAAGTGCTAACTGATTATTCACCCCATACGCAGCCGGGGGAGAGAAACCTGCTGCAGATTCCTTTACACCTGGAGACGCGATTATGCACCAATTCCTAAGTCACATTTAGTTTTCTTTTCCCCCGGCAGCCTGGGAGAGGTACTTAAGGCACATATGCTTCCACTGCATGTCTGCGAACCCCTTTGCTTTTTCAGTCGGCAGTGCGGCGCCCAGCAGAGTGTGAGGAGATCGGTCACAGAGGCAGAGCAACATCCTGAAAATATGTCATCAGTATCTGGCTGCTGTTAATTGAAGATGTTAGTGCAGTGGAGTGGGTAATGACACAGGAACCTTCGCGTTGTGCCACAGATGGACTCCGGACCCCCCATACACACATGTATACTGCACATGCACACACGCCGCAAGCATGGCACGTCCGTCCTGACAGCTTTTTATCACCAAAGATAACATGACGGGGGGGGGAGGGTGCACCAAGACCACCTCAGCCTATAGAAACACTTCTTTCTGCGGCTTGGTTACAAATAAAGAAGAGACCATAAGATGCCTGATTTAAATATTCCATAAAGGTTTAAGATACAGTGTCTATTCTTGGAGCTGTATCATTACATCATGTTTCCTTGAACGTCTGACATGTCAGGCTCCCACAACGCCCCCTAGAGGTCAGTGTAAGTGTAAGTATTGAGAAGACACAGCCACTGCAAATGAAAAGGGTTCAAGAATTAAGTTCTGGTTTTTAAAACTATATAAATAGATTTAAAAAAGACAAGAGTAGATCTTCTAATGCAATTGCAATGAGCAAATCACTCTCATAAAGAAGTGCACTTTCCCACGTGGATGTTCAATCCCTGTAACTTCCCTCTCGGCAGATTTCAACTAAAACTATCCTCTTCCATTCACACTGTGACTGAAAGGCTCCATCACTGATGCTTTCAGATCGAGCACCTCGGTAACCTTCACGCAGAACCCATTGACTTGTCATAGACTCAAAAGTTCATCCTGAAAACCTTTCAGACGACGAGTGCGACGCCGCTTTGACTCACGCAGCAACTCGAAAATAAAAAATTAAAAAATGATGAGAGCCGTAATTCAATCAGTGACTTCACTTCGTCTGTGTCGCCGCGAGCAGCCTCGACAGCCGCCCGCCAGGCGTGGCAGGCCTCGTGTTTACGTGGCGGGGACAGGGTGCTGAGGACTCCAGCAAACAAACCTGCCTGATCCTCATCTGAATAGAGGCTGATTATCTCCACATGCAGCCCCAGCACGCTCTCGACGCACGGCCAGTGGAAGTCTCCCAGAGCCCTGAAGCTTTGCAGCCAAACAGACAGACGTCACCACCGCCACCACCCTACTGCTGTACCACCGAAATCATAATGAGCTTTAATTAGAAGCATCCCTCCAGGCCTCTCTCACAGGCAGGTGATGTTTGTTTCTGCTGATAACAGCTCTGGGGGGTCTTGTAAGAGCACTGAAATAGTTCAAATCTACCAAATAAGACACACACACACACACACAAAAACAAACTGCACATGGCACCGTCACCCCCTGCTGTGCCGCACCGGGTGTCCTGTCACGCCGTGGGGAGACAGAGGGGAGGAACACTAATGCACCACCGTCCCGGGTGACGACAGCCCATCTTTAGGCTGTAATGAAGCGAGGAGGAGAGTAATGAACTCTGCTCATGGGCCAAACGTACGACAGGAGCAGAACAGGATGCACAGACACACAAAGGCAGAGAAGTGGCGATAGAGAACGGGGGCAATAGATAACAAGGCTGAGGTGTGACAAAAGAGTGCGTTAACCACGAGGCTGATGGAAGAAGAACCCCCCCCCCCCCTTTAATGTGTTCTCAACAAAAGCCTCCTCTCCATTTCAGGACATCCTGCGCACTTTTCTCTGAGACCATATCCTGTGAGTGCAAACCTGAATGAGGCTGACTGAAGCCAACGCTAATAGGAATGTTTGAAGGATAAATGGCTGCTACCGAGCCGTCTCATTTTAAATAACAATGCACACAGATGCACAAGCGTCTCAGAGAGAAGTGCCTGTGTTTGGCTTCCTGTCTGGGCGAACCGGGCGGGAGGAGGAGGAGGACGAGGACGTTTGGCCACAACAGCCGTTTTTTAATGCTCCCCCCGGTGAACACAGTGCAGCGGCGATGTGGCACGAGAGAAATTACTCCATCAGGAGACTTTTTTCTTCCCTCCAGCGGATTTTCACCTCTTAATCAAAAAGCTCATTACAGCACAAGCAGGTTGTCCTTTATGTCCTGCAGAAATGTGATATGGCCGCCTCTCAGAAAGTCAATGCAATTATTGACAAGCACGACAAGAAAATAAAATAAAAAAAAGAGCACGGCTTCAACACATTTCACACAGCGGTTGTGTCGCCTTAAACATTCGCTCCTGTTTTCTGGTGGTTTTTCTGTCTGCAATTCCCTTCATTTGCTCATCACTCGGACAGAATAAAAGCCCCAGATGATAATGAAGCCTCTTTTGTTCTGGCCCGCAGCTCTGATGGTCATTTTCTTGCAGTTCATAAAGACAGTCATTCTCTATGGGCTTCCATTCAATGAAATGGCCCATCATCATGACGCCATATATAACCCCTTGCCCCCAAATTTCTCTATCTCCGTCCCAGAGAAACCTGGATGGTGTGTTTTTGATCAGACAGTCGCTGGAGGCTCTGATAATGGGTCTAATGTGTAGCATTGTGGCAGGAAGAAAAAAAAACAGACCAGAAAGCCGAACAATGACATTTGTAGAAAATTACTTTCTAATTGAGGCATATGCCATGGACATGACAGATAAATTAGCCATTGTCAAGGCATTCAGCTGTGGTGCGTCACTTTTGGCTCGTGTGTTGTTTGTCTCGAGTTCTGCAGCTGAATGTTTTGTTTGTGGTTGTGGCATCTTCTTTTTCTTCACGGTGATGCATTCACTTTCAAACTCAGAGAGTTCCACCAACACAAACTGCATTTGACTGCTTTCACCTTTTCAGCATAACTTTCTTTGCATTTCAAAATTTCCCCCAATGTGTAATTTTCATGCCAAAATAGGAAAAACTATTTCTTTGAACTACTCAGTTAGTCCACGAGAGCAGCTGCCGTCATGTGTCTGTGAAAGAGTTTACATAAGAACTAATCAAACCGGAAATAACACAAATTAGTTCCAGTTGCAACACTTTTTAAATAAAAACTTAAGATCTGTGCCAGCTCATTCTTCTAGTAATACAGAGGAACAACTACCTGGCTTCCATTAACCTAGAGCAGCATCGGTCAACATATCCCAGATATAGGCTATTGTACTTTGACTTTTTTAGTTTGGTCCATGTCCCATCTGTTAACATGGAGGAGGCGAGGCTTATGGCCACCAGGGGGTGATTCAAATGTTTTGGCTTCACTTTAGAGAGCTGCCATGTTGTTCATCTCAGGACTCTGAGAACTGAAGATCTGCTCAGGGGCTGTAACACGCACCAGAGTCACTAGAGATCTTATGTGTTTGTATTCTGTCTTGTTTACATGGTGCAGTATTTATACTTAAAGTTACTTTCAAACATATAAATATATCAGGTCTGACAGAAATGTAACAAACGTATTGGAAAAGTTAACTCAACTGTAATCATTGATTATAATAAAATGATATAATGATTTAAATAATTGTTTAAACAACTGTATTCACTGATATAACAAACATTTCCAAATAGTGAAAGATGTTTCATGATTTTAGCAGTTTATAGAATTCCCCTGTTAATTCTGATAATCTTCCAAATTCTCATGTCAGTTTTGAGAAAAGCATGTAAACACTACCAGCGGTGTACGGCTCCACCATCTGCAGCCAGACAAGTGGAAAACATGAAGACTTACGCACCACGATGATGCTGATGTGCACAGTTTTTTTAAGGATGTGGGGTAATTTCAAGGAGGAAGCGCAGGATGTGTACGACTCATTAAGGAGCGAGACAACAAACTTGTGTATACAGGAGCGTTCCGTGTTTTCCTTCTCCAAACAGATGGCAACGCAGTCTATTGTGCCAGGAGTCTTCCCAGCAAACTTCTAAACAACTGGGCTGGGTTTACACAGTAAGCACAGACTGCTTTGGTGGAACTTGCAGATTAAACAGAACTGGGCACGGCGGCGGCGTTGTGAGGCCGAGCCAAACGTGTGAAGTGATACAGCTGTTGGGGTTGGACCCCGGCGCCGCTCTCTGGGTTTGACAGAGGTGAACATCACCGCACGTGTCCGAGCCGCTCCACTGATCCTTTCCGATGGGCAGTATTTGTGTTTTTATTCGCCTGTGACAAAATTATGCTCCTCGATCTTTCTCCACAGAAAGCATTAATACATAAAACGCTCAGAGGGAGCAATGACTTATTTAACACCACGTAATAAGGCAGCTGTGCTGAAAACGAGACGATGAAGAGGAGGGAATCAATCACCTGAGGCTTCATTGTTAAATAAATACCGAGGAAGCGCAACGTCTCTCAACCACCTCCTCCTGTACCCGCTGGATGGGCCCTTTTCAATACCCGGCCCCGCAGTCCCACAGTGGGGAGCTGTCAAGTCCCAGTCAGAGCTGCTAGGCATGTGTCTCTAAATGGAAGGAGGTGTAATTACAGGATGACGAAGGCAGGTAGCAGCCAGCCAGGCAATCATTTCCCCCTGATTGAGACGGAAAGTTAAGGTCTGAAAGGCCATCGGAGTGTGAGCCCACGGCAGCTGCAATCTGACGCCTCGATGAACCTGCCTGGAATTAGAAACTTTGTGTTCCATTCCGCACCGCTCCTGGAAACGTGGGAGTGATTCTTCCATTGATTGGTCGAGTCTGAGCAGCTATGATGATATCTTCTTTAATGTCAATAAGCCCCCCCCCCACCACCTCCACCACCACCAGCACCCACCCACCCCCTGTGTTTTCGTTACCGCTCCCCCACTGCAGCGTTAATCACTTCAGGCATAGCCGGGGCAGAGTGAGAGCCAAGTTTTTCCGATGCATAGGATGTAATTGAATTTATTTATTTATCCAAAGCAATAACAGAATGTATTTCCCAGGCGAGATGCGAGTGTTGCATTTCACCGAGATTTACTGTGCACGCGCGCAATTACAAACATAAACACCAACACGGATTCATACGTCAGAGCGAAACAGACACCGTGGATGAAATTGATTTTCCTGCTCGTTCTGAGTCACGGCAATAACGCTAATTAATCATGACATGTCTGTTGTTTCAGAACAATACACAAACCTTGGGCGATGCTAATTATTTCGGTCGGAGATTGACACTGATCGCACTAATCCCTTCATTGACGTATTCCACTTATGATCCAAGAGCAGGAAGTGGCGTCCTGCACAGACATGGGGCGGCTACATCAGAGTGAAATGCATCTTGGACTGGAGCTAAACTTTAACAAACTAAAGTACATTTTCTTAAAGGTGCTGTTCAGGTCCTGCAGGTGTTTAGTGTCGAACATTTCTGCTCACTGATTAAATAATGAAGGAAAACAGGATTTCATTTGGAGAGGAGCCATGCAACTCTTTTTCTCCCCTTGTCTCTCATTCTCGTTTTGATAACTTTGGATAATTGTTATGTTCAAGGTTATTTTGTGTGTGTTAATTAAACTGTGTTAATTAAATTAAAAATAAAATAAAATTGACATTGACATTAAGACAAGACAGTCAAGTTCCAGTTTCATTCATTGGACACTTACACAGACGTTGTTTTTACAAACTACATAACACATTTTCTTTTCGATCCACCTTCCCCGTATTGAGGTGCTGGTGAAAAACAACAAACAACATCTGAACCAAACGAAAACCGTTTCTACATTCACAGACACGTCTCAGCTATTTGGCCCCTTGTGCACAAAGCCACGGACTAAAAGCCAAAAAGCCTGACCGGCTCCTAATCGTATGCTTTCTTCCTGTCAGCAGGAATCAAAAAGAAAAGGAGAAAACAGTCCACCAGTGTTAAGCCGTTCTTTTCTTTAGCAGATAAATTAATTTTTAATGGAAATGTGCCAAATGTTTGGAAAGTTTCTGTAAGCAGATTAAGAGTTGCACTTAATGGGTGAGAATGAGGGGTGGGATGGGAGGGGGGTGTGGAGAACTCACTGGCAGCAGCCATCAGCCTCCTCGGGCGACGCATCCTCCTCTACATTAACCCCGTGCTGGGAGATGCTCTGCTGATGCTGAGCCTATAATTAATGAAGAGACACAGAGAAAGAGAAGGAGAGTTAGAGAGGAGAAGCCGAAAAGGTGGAAATGTCTATAAAACTGTATTTGTTTTGTATTTATCAATCAATAAATATCATATCCTACCTTATTAGAAGCTGAATTTAAATTGATTCATCCCATACTCACTGATGCATTTATCAACTCGCCTTATTAAGAGTTTGATTATTCTTAAAAGTGTGGAGGGTTATGTTTATATAACCAGTAAAATGCTTGTCTAGAAATTGAAAGGAGAGAACCCATTAAATATTGGTGCGGCGATAGGGAGCTGATATCTACGAGTGTGAGAGATATTTAGTTTGCGCTCATAGTGTGTTTTAGAGTTGAAGAGGTACTTTTGAAAAACACTTCAACTCAGGAGTACTACATGGAACAGAATTAACTATTGACTTGTGTATTCTGCCAAGTCTCCAGATAAGTCAGAGTTTAAGTATCTGCTTCTATGATGAGGGTCGAAATGGTTATATTTGCTTCTCATCATGAATATTTTACATTAAAGTAATACCAAGCAGTTTCTGTTGGTTTGCTTTTGGGCTTTGAAGTGTATATTTATACCTCCCATTAACCTATAATGGATATCATCTTGATTCAAAATCTGCTTTGGTTTATCATACAGAAACACGCATTACCTGGGAATGTGGGGCAAAACCTTTAAATCGTACATATAACTGAATTTCCAAGCAACAATTATAACAAATGAAAGAACAAATATGGGCCTTTGACAATAAGGACGATTTCAGATGACCTCATAACCCTAATGATAAGAGCAGCATCCAGCAGACATTCAGATGTAATTTCCTACACTCGGTTGCGTCAGGCTTTCTGCAACACAAACAGATTTTTTCCTAAAAGATAACAAAAATGATAAATGATTGAGAAATAAATGCGCTGCAGGGAATATTGCAGTGTTTGTGTGAAGTTGAACTAAAGCCACTGGGTCTCCGTCTGGTCGGCTGCAGAATGCTGATCGACGTTTATCTTATAAATAAGGTGCAGGGCGAGGTCATCACGTGCCAACGAGGCTGCCCTCTACAACCACCTACCCAGAAAAGAGAAATTACAAAGACAAAGACCTTTCAACAGAGACGGATTCGGAGCGGTAGAGAAACAGGGACACATGTGTACATTATAAAATGGCAATGAGGCAAATGTTCTGGCAACATTTCCTGCAATAGCCGTCATTCCCAAGGGCATAAAGGCCTCATGAGCCACGGTAATAATGGGCTGGAGAGCGATAAAGTTTTCAAAGTGCAAACTGGGTTTAGAGGAGCCCCGGCTTTCATAAAATCAATGTAGCCTGAGGATGAGAGAGGAAATGGGTGCCGAGCTCTGCAGTGTCTTGATCGCTGTCTGGAGAGGAGCACACAGCTGATCGATACCGCTTTATCAAAAAAATAAAATAAAAAGCAGTCAAATGCATTTGGGGCTTTTCCTTGATAAAGACACGTGCAAAGACTTCATTTGACTAAAAGAACTGTGTGCATCTCTCTGATGTTTCCCACTGAGGTTCCACAAATGGCTGCTAACGTTCGATACAGCTTCAAACTCTCCAGACAAATTGTGCTTCCCCCCCCCCCCAGACGATCACCTGTCACTGCACATCTCAGAGTGACAGTGACAAGCTTTACCTTCCTTGGCCCCTTCTAACACATCTGGAGTTCTGTGTCCCCAGACAGCACCTGTGCTAAATGCAACATGTTATATATATATATATATATATATATATATTTTGGCTGGCTTGTATATAAGGTATAAGGTCAAAAGGACTGAAAAACATCATTATTCACAGCTTAAGTTGCAGGGGAAAGCTATCAAAGAGCAATGAGTCGAGTGCAGCCATGTGCAAAGTAAGGACTTGATGGTTTTTCATCCGTGTTCGAGTGCGGATGAGGAATCCACACACTGTGAGCGATTGAACATATCTGTACAAATATGGAGAGACAGATTTGCTGTGCACTACCAGCAAGGTTATGTAAAAACAGAGGGTGGGCACTGCAGACAATAATAATGAAGAAGCCCCCACCCTAAAATACACACACACACACACACACACACACACACACACACACACACACACACGCACACACACACACACACACACACACACACACACACACACACACACACACACACACACAGCTCTCCTCGAGCTGTCATGTAGGCAGCCAGGCGGTGGCATCTATTCACAATCAGTTCAAAATGGTCCCTGCCACTTTGATTGAATTTCACATCAACAGAAGGGACAATTAAGAAGATGAGTTTTGGTGGGCGGACAGTTGAAGAAAGCCGCGCTCGGCCGACCAGTGTCCCTGCCTGGTGTGCATTGCCTGATGGGAAGGAGTGTGTGGGAATGCACATGTAGGAGGCTCGTACAGTAAAGATCCCACACACTTGATTGGTGAACACAACATTAAAACAAACAACAGCAGATTCACTGATTTCTTCCCCCGTCTTCTTTGTGCTGAAATATTTTGTGAATAGAAATCCATCTGACGGAATAACATGGAGGAAACATTTGCATAATATTGTACATGCATTCTGTGGTGCAACAGAAAAATATGCATCCAAAGCAAAAGGAAAACAGGGAATAAAAGCAAAGGAAATGAGAGCTGGAGAAAAACTGGCAGTGCATGAAAGAGACAGATGTCAATATACAGAGAAATGAAAAGCTCTGCTTTGATCGCAGCCGCACATAAAAACAACATGAATGCACTTCTCTTCAAGTGAATTCAATAAAATCAAATAAAACTGAGCCATTATTGGGGAAACAGATGCGTGAATCTTTTGCAGATATCTGAGATCGTCTATTAAACGAGATCTATCAATAAAAGATGTTGAATATATGACCGACAGTACAGGGCACTGCACAGGCAGCATCACAGCAATATCATGTTTTCAACTGGTTGTTGTGTCAACCACAGAGAGGCAGTCAACAAATGCAGTGACACAAACATAAATTGCCAGCCTTGCTTTAATGGTATGCCCATGAATAGGCAGAGAAAATGGCAACGTGAGAGGCAGTTAAGTGACTTCTCTCTCTGGAAGCCTGGGGCAGAGACACGGGGGCAATGCAGTGAGAAACAAAGAAAGTCCTTGTCCTGAAACATGGATGTTTGTGTCCAGAGGACAACCCCTGGCCTCAGGGCCTTCGTTTTACTCCGTTAGGTGAAGTGACCTGGACACGATCGGAGCAAACAGGCTGAAAGGACGCGCTGAGAAAGACACAGTCCAGAAAAGAACATTTCTTTCCACTTTAATATTGGGTCTCTACATAATGGCTGCAGTTCGCTGAAGGGAAAACCTTTGAATGTGTGTATATGTGCGTGTGTCTGTGATTATCTCTGTATGTCAGTGGATGCTCTCGATACATCGGTCTCCGAGATGTGTGACAGTTCCCATTAAAAAGCAAAGGCCATGTAGGACATGACGAACACAGAACGAACCTCAGGGAGGAGCAGTGTACGACAGAGATCCTCCAGCCACATGATCTGGGACTTTGAATCCATGCCATGTGTGTGGAGGACATGTATGCATGTGGGCGTAAATGGATTGTAATTATTGTTGCATCCTCCTCCTGCAATGTGGTTGAGTGGCCGAGTGTGACAGACACGGCTGAGAGGGTATCAGTGGGTGTCTTGGATTGGTGTGAGGCAGGAGGACAAGGCAGCTCAGGGGCCCAGCTTGACACGCAGCACTGGCCAGATACCTCCCACACTCCCTCTCCACCGCTCTGCCTCCCTCTCCCTATCCGAGGCCTCTAGCCTTCTCACCCCGCGCTGATTAATGAGTCTCGTCAGGTAGCGTCCGTTGCCACTCACGCCAATTAAGACACGAGGCATTTCCTCATGGCTTCCTGCTCTTAAACAAACAGCAGGACCGCTGGGCCCGTCCTCAGTCTCTCGCTGTCGGCAGACGTCGCGTCTCTCGCCCAATCTGCCGCCCGCTGACCCAGCGGGAGCTGTGCTTGTCCTCATTGGGGCGGACAGACGATCTTGAACTGGACCTGTTAGCCTCCTGCAGTGGAACCCAGCAAAGAAAAATGGAGCAATCAAAGCTTTGTGTCAAACAATCCCTGTGTGACGGGACAACCCTCCACAGAGATCCCATCTTGCTCTCGGTGCCTCGGCCGCTGCAGGAGGACGCAGGGTCTGAACCAAAGTCTTAATTGGATCGACCACTAACTGGCTTTGGCGGTGCAACAAGGGGGGAAAGCAAATTACTGTCTTGACTTGATTGGATGCTTTTAACCCTGATTCTCACCAGGCCCTTGAAAGTTAATTGTCTCTGACCCTCTAGTGCCCATGTCAAGAAACTCTCCAAACCCTGATTGAATGAATTATCCTCCCTCTGAAGTGGACAATAAAACATCTTCCTCCATGATGGAGTGTCTTGTGTTTGCGTAATCAAAGATAATACCTAGTCTGAGTAGCTTCGATGGCAACCTGTCCCCTGCTCCGTGACAAACCCTAATGAGATTAGCTATGGATATCAGCTCGTCACGGTATTCAGTCCAGGAGTGAGGGAGAAAAGATGAGCTCTTAATGTGCAGTGATTCGTTCTGTGTGTCCAAGCGTGTTTCTGTGTGTCGAGGACGAGGCTGCGCGCCCGCGGTCTTTATGTTTCTGTGCCCGTGCTGTTCGTCGCCATCGCGTCACGTTAGCATGCCAGTCAATCAAGTGGCGGGGGCCCTGTCTCTCATCAAGGTGCTATGCATGATTGCAAATGCTTGGATGCGCAGAAATTTGCACCTCCCCGGAGAGCCCCCCCGCTGAGAGGGAAGGACTCATCTGTCACACAGACCACCGACGAATCCACAATGACAGATGTGCAGTGCGACTTAAACGGATGACAGCACAGTACAGGAGGCTAAACAGTAAATACACGTGCAGACGCTGACATGCAGCTGGCACGAGGTGTTGATCCACATGTGAAGGGAATCAGGGAACATCACGGGAACTCTGTCGCTCCTTTGTTGTCGGAAAATAATTTTAACGGCTGTTTTAAAAATCCTACTAATGCATGTTATTCACACAAATGTAAGACAAAAAACAAAAACCTTAAATCTCCAAGAGCAATTGTCAAAATACATTCAGCATCTCAGGTTGTTCACTGATCCCGTTTTTAAAAGTTTTCAGGAAATGTACTTTACTGCTTTTTGTCCGTTATCGTTTTCCTTTGTTGAACCCAATCACATTTTCATGCATTTCACATCAGTGCCACCGGCTTTTGGAACTGAGTCAAGTTTTCTGACCTGTAACAGAGTGAAAAAAGCAGGAGGCAGTAACTGCGGCACTCAGGTCCAGGGAAATTAGGAGACTGGAAATGGAGGGAAGGGCTGGAGAGACGGGGAGATGGAGAAGGGGCCACGGGACTGCAGAGTGTCGAGGGGGAGGGAAATGTTTTCTATGTCACTGCAGTCCCATATTGTCCCCAGAAAATGTCACTCTGCCCTTGGGAGGCAGCGCTCCGAGGCCAGACTCATCTGTCTGACCGCATTTACCGAGACGTTGTGTGGCCGGATCCCGAGGAGCCTGGGAGGCGTCCCTCTGCACTTTGTCTGCCCACCAACACCTACACACCAACACAAAACCTACAATGGACTTGATCTCTCAGCCACACAGCGGTGCTTCTTTTGAAAAATCATCACTCGCTCGAATTCATATTCATATGCGCAGCAGCCGGCGGGGAAAGTGGGGATGTTCACTCTAAAATAACCACAAGAAAAGGATGAATGAAAAAGAAAACACGACGAAAGTGGGAAATGTTAAGTGCATGCATCGTCATGTTCAGTCGCTCATTTACAATTCAACTTTCTTTCACATAATTATCAGCAGTAGTTCTGTCAGTCTGCTGCAATGACATGCAAATGTATGCCTGTATCAGAAGTTTGCTCAACGGTGCAGCAGTAACGGTTCCTCTCATGAAATGTTTGGGAGGCGGGAGGGTTTTTACTTTTTGGCTTCTCTTAAAATACTCATAGAATAAGTGAGTGATGAATGTGTGTCCCTATTGTTATTTTATTTTACCATGAGTTTTAATTATTTAGCTATTTCCTGACTTTCTTTGTTGCTAATATCAGCTGATGTTGATTGTTGGACAACGACAGAAACTCAAATACTCTGAACAGAGAACTGAATATTTGACATGGGGACACAGGCACATACAGCTGAAAAAAATTCCAAAGGGATGAAGCACCCATAATATTAATGGCAGTTTGTACAAGACACACGTTTGATATGAGCATTGAAACAGACATCAACTCTCATTCTTTTGCCTTCTTTGAATGGATTGTGTTCATAAATTAGTACATGAATACAAAAATGTGAGTAATCCCCTAATCTAGTACATTTTTGTCGTGCCGAAAGGCAAGCTGCGTTTGCTGCTGAGGATTAAAGCAGCTCATTAAAGAGAGGCATCCATGATTGAAATAGGCCAAGAGCTCTTTTCTCTGAACTGAATGGAAGACAAAGGAGCTCAAGGAAATGAATGGTTTATCAGGCCTGGGCAGAACCCTCGTCTTGTCTACCATAAGCCCCGGACACGACATCGGCCGCATCGACTCGGCTGAGCACCGAGATTAAATGGCTTATTGACTGCGACAGGACAGAGGCATCAAAAATGTGGACTTGTAGAGGGAGTCACCTTCAGATGTCATCCAAGCAGCAGAGTCACACAAACACACACAAGGATGCGCCAGTGGGTTTGTGTGCTGAGTCTTTCCATTCACTCTGATTTGTCATATTTACCTTCAGGTGAATGTGGTTTTCACCACATATGGAACCAGAATCAAGCTCGAAGAGAGACAGTTGCCTCCTCTTCACTGAAACATTCATAAAGGCCAGTTTCCGACTGCGTCCCCTCTGAGAGCAGCTGGACCAGGAGCAGGAAATGCAACGTGGAATAGTGTATTTGCAAAAAAACTGATCAGCCCTGAAAATCACTGACATTAGCTCCTCAACTCTTAGTTTCTCCCCATACTTTACTGGGGGTCGAGGGAGGGCTGCTTCAATAATTTATAAAGGACTCAGGGGCATCCAAGGAAGCGAGATTGAATTTTTCAAATGCAGTTTATCTGGTACTTGCAGCTGGAGGCCTCTTGAGGGTGTATTCTGCAGCTTGTCAATATGCTTTGCCTGTATAGGCTGTGACATTAAATTAAATAGGTTATTGACTGGCAGGTGGGTTGGCAATGAGGCTGCTAGAATGCACACTCACTGGCTCACTGACCCAACCGGCTATGGATCAGTGGTCCATAAATCAGAGCATAATAGATCCAGATCTCCTGTTTCCCTCTGCATCCTTTATTTGTTTTTAATTTGTACTGATGGTAATCCCGCGGCTCGGCCCAGATATACACAAGCAATAACAGCAGAATTGCCAGTGTGTCTCCCCGGGTGCCTGTCATGTGCTCACTTTGTGTGTCTGTTCAGTGGACGGGCTGTTAGTGGACAACAGCGACGCTAGTAATGCATTTGTTGATTGCCTCTTGATAGAGCCGGGTTACAAGGCAGCATGTGGACTCACTCTCTTACACACACACACACACACACACACACACACACACACACACACACACACACACACACACACACACACACACACACACACACAAGTCAATTTGGAGGTCACTCTCTAACACGATCCTAGACTAAGGTAGTTGACTGCTGTCGGCTATATTTGATATAAATATGCAAATTGTCCAATAGGCCCAATGATTGGTTGTGTCTCATCTTGAGCTCCATGCTTTAGCTAAAAAACACAGGTTTTCAACTATGCAAAATAAATGGTTATTAAAAAAGATAATTAAATAACGTTTATTTCATTAAAATGTCTAAATGTTCTCAACAACGTTCAAACCCAGAGAAATCCCCAATTTAGTTCGAGGCATTAATTAGTGGAGCTGGTCAGATTTACCTTTAGCTTCAGGTCAAAAACACCTGATAATTGTGGTGTCAATCTATTACCTGTCCTTACTTTCTTTAACTACCAAAAACGTGGCCAGTACTGTGCACCGTGGTGAACTCGTCCCTCTACTAACGCTGCAGGGAACATCCCCACATTCAGTGTATTTTACCTCCATGAACAGATTACACATTTTATAGAGGGTTTCCACAGATTAGCTACTTTGCATAAACTCTTTCATTTGTACGTTTTTAAATAAACAGCACATTTCTATTTTCTTAATATTCCTGCATGAAGCCACTCCGGTGGAAACCAGGACTGTTAGAGAAGCAGAATAGCGGGAAGAGGAACCCATTAACTGTGAGCAGCCATTTTCCTCATTCTGCCGGTCGATCTTGGCAGTGCTGCCTCTGCACGACGCGAGGCCACCTGCCACGCCGAGAGGTGTGCTTAGACACTGGAACATGTTGCCAGCCAGATGTAATTTGCTTAATGTTGTGTAGATATTGCTGCTATAATAATAGAATATCACGTTGCAGGTTTCCTCTCATGCAGCTGAGGACTGGGGGGAGAAGATGCCAGGAGAGAGTGAAGTGAAAATGGGCGAACGGTGGGATGTGAGGTTGGAAAACTAAAGAGAAAGGATGTTGCAATAAATCAAGAGTGGGAGAGGAAACTGCGGCAGCGTGGCTCATTGCACAAACGCAAAAATAAAAAGCGGCCTGTGTAAAAAAACCACACACGGTTTCTCCACCACACTGACCACGCAGCTGGGACCCGAGCTAAACCAGTCCAGAAGAGGAATGACATGACGGGTTACTGGTGACACCGGCTGCTGCACGGTGGCAGATGTGGGATGAAGACAAAACGGCCCACAAACACACAACACAACATTTTGACTTCGCTGAGAAAGTATTAATTAAACTTAAACTCAGTTTTTTGAACTTTCCAATTCTCTCCTCATCCTCTCTCTCCATCTCTTGTACAAACAAAGCTCAGCGGCCGAGAGAAGCCAGACAAGAAAATGGATTTCCAAACATGGTAATGTATCTCTTCTTCTTCTTCACTGCCTTTTTCTGTATTTACTTTTAATTTGTATTGATCTTCCGGCCGCACCTCAATTTGCTGATGTCAGAAAGGTGAGGGAGCATTACAATATACAATACTCTCTCCCCCCCCTTTCTTATCGGGGAGGAAATGAAAAGCAAATGGCACTTTTGTCCAGGACGTGAGATCGTCCAGGCGGAAGGGCTTTGAAACGCGGGGTGAAATTGAAAAGGTTGCAGGTTCACATCCCTGGACAATGACAGCCCCTCTGCCTCCACTCCTGCAGCTCACAGGAGATTAGAGGAGCCACAGAGATAAGGTGCAGCATTGGCTAAATGTTTTTTTTTTTTTTCTCCCTGCATGGGCCGGGCAGATCGAAAAGGCTGAAGTGCTCCAGTTAGCCAGAAGACAGACGAATAGACAGAGACAGACTGGCAGAGCGAGGACACACAAAGTGAATCATTCAGAACTGACCTTGACTTGATCGTTCGGCGTAAACTGGTCTAGTGGTTCAAAGATAAAAAAATAAATAAAAGCTGGATACACAAGATCAATATTAGAACAACACAGCATCAAAGAGTAACTTTAAAAATCGTGTGTTCGACGGTCAGAAGAATAAGAGTGAGGACGTCTGCGGTAACGACAATATTATCATTTTGATTTAAACGTTCAACTCAAGAAATTCTCCTGAGCATCGCAACTTCGTTGTGCTTTTCATGACCCACATAAAATATGATAATGCATTCAGTCAGCCTGCAAAATAGGTGAGGCTTTAGGGAAATGATAAAGGACCACAGTGCAGCCAAGGCCACCACATGCCACGCCGGACGCCATGCCGGACGCCACGCCACACGGCTACTTAGCACACATCCTGCTGCTCCCCCGAGATACACATCATCCCCTCAGTCGACGTTCGGGCCATTCAGCCCTCAAATTAAAAACTAAACGAGCCTCTATCAATGTTGCATCTACATTGTGTATATTCACATATGTCCTCAAGATTTATCCTCACTTGTTTGTTGTTCCCTGAATGGTTTAGCAATTTATTTACACTGACAGGACTTTAAGAGGACATTTATTTCCAGGATAAACAATAGATTAGACGTATATGTTTTTAGTATTTTTTTTTAATATAAAAACTGTTTCCTGTGCACATGCTTTAAATTCCAAGGCTACCGTCTTATTCCTCATTATATTACCTGTCAGACGCAGGTTCTACACAGATCTCATCACTCCTCCATCCAGACTTACTCTTCATGCTATAACAGGATGAAAAACGTCCACCTCGTTTCACACAAGCAACCAATCAATTTAACAAAGTGCTCATGGAGAGAGAGGTAGGATCGGCGTAGAGGGAAAGGAATGAAAAGCCGTAGCCGTATGTATGTGCATTTTTATTTGCCTTAAAAGAGAATTAGTTAGCTTGTGGCGAGAGTCTGGTCGCTCGGCCGGTCATCCAGGTTTTTCCTCCTTTCTCCTGCGTCTCCTGTGGGTTCGGACCCACCTGATGTTTGAATCAGTCGGTTTAAATGACAGGGCCGCCTCACAGAGACGCCCACAGGCCCTGCTCTCCCGAGGTTTCAAAGGCCCAGCGACCTGGCTGCTGTCGGCTGTCAGGGAGGAGATGTGAACGTGTGGCGGCGAGATAACCTGTATGGGACGGAGCCCAGAGTCATATGCCTCTTTGACAGGCTTATTAACGGGAAACCGCCAAGGAAAAAAAGGCCCTATCGACAGGGGGATCAGGGGAGAAGAAACCTTCCCTTATCACCAGGACACCAGGGATTAAAGCCTGCCCTGCTCTGATAAATTAATTATTCTCACTTATCTGTCATGTTTAAAGACTGTCAGACAAACCCACCTGGAGCCACGGAGCTGGACAACCTATGCTGAGATGAGAGAGAAGAGGACATGAGGCAATCAGGCGAAGCTATATGTGCACAGCTACATCGGAAAAACAAAGACGGAAGCAGTTCAAAGTAAATAAGAAGAAAGTGAACGGTTAGAGTTTAAACTGCGTCGTAGGAGATCCTCTGGCTTCTGATTGTTCACAGAGAGAATTAAACACCTGAAATCTTCTCCGTCAGTAACAGAGACTTTGATCCAAGTCATGTCATTTTTAATTGATTAAATTCAACATGTAAAAATGCAACAAATATATTTTGCAATGAAGGAGAAATACTTTGATTGATTTAGAGCTGCTATAATTAATATTGTTATCTAAACAAGGGATCAGATAACTATGTGTTAATGGGTTGAATCATGTTAAAGAACCCAGAGGCAATTATTGGCTGCACTCGGCTGTATTGGGTATTTTCAACCTTCACTGTTCCTGGTTCAGTCTTCACAGTAAACAGCTGTTTCAGATAAAGAGAAAACCAGCTGTGAGCAACACCAGCACCAAACTGGACCAACGGATTTAACAACTACCCGGTGAAATGAAGCATTTTGCAGCTAAAGCTAACAGGGCGTCGCTATTCGACGTCTATTCATCAGACGACCAAACAAGACTGTTGCTCCGGCAGATACGTGATGACAGGCATCCTCTCGGCTCCTCCTTCAAACTGCTGCCGTCTGGACGGGATGTTATTTCCACTCTATTCACAACAACAGAGGAAAAATGTCCTTTATTCAACAAGCTGTGAAGTTTTTAAAACATGCACAGAAATCAGGATGTGCAGCAGTTCGAGGTCAAACGAGTGTTGGCTATGTTGATGTTTTTTGTTATGTTGGAGTTTGGAAAATGCCTGTGACCAATTTCCCTAAAGACATAAATAACGAATCTATCTGCAGATAACGCCATCATAAGACTCTGGTCCTGGACAATTTGACCATTTTCATTATAAAATATATAATTAAATATGTTCTTTACATGTTAAAGAATATAAATGTATTTGCTGGTCAGGAATTAAAAAGTGACGGATGATTGTTGTCACATTTGAAGCAGATTTTATTATCTGAGAAATCATAATAGACACAAAAAATAACTCTCTGTCCTCTGAAATTGATTTATGTTAAAACAATGGGGTCCTAAACGCAGAGACGTGCACTGTCTGAGCCACAACCTGCCCTTTAATGCCCTTGAGGAAGCTGCTTGAAGTCTGTCAGCGGCGCTCACCTCCGGCTCGACTGGGGCGGAGAGGCAGCCGCCAACCTGGTGGGTGATTGACAGGCCGGGCGAGTCGGGGGCTTTGCCAGCCCCTCTGCAATAATAGCAAAACGCGAATACAGGGAATATTAATGTCCCTCATATTTTATTAATTCTGATGAATTCATGAGATATCAGTTTGGGGGCTTTATGAAAAGAAAACATCAATCCTGCAGAGGTAATGAGTGCAAGAGCAATTTGGGGGGGTGAGGGAGGTAAAGATGGACGGGGAGATGTGAACTCCC
This sequence comes from Hippoglossus stenolepis, assembly GCF_022539355.2. Taxonomy (NCBI): domain Eukaryota; kingdom Metazoa; phylum Chordata; class Actinopteri; order Pleuronectiformes; family Pleuronectidae; genus Hippoglossus; species Hippoglossus stenolepis. The sequence continues at coordinate 4,301,702 of NC_061488.1, forward strand.
GTAGTTGAGGGAGATGGAGGAAACGAACATTCGGCCATATACACGCTGCTGCCTGTTAAATGACGGCGCCGCAGGGATGACACACCACAAGCTGACTATTGCTCAGGTTTCTCATCTTCCTCCACGTGACAAATTGTTTGTCCGACACCCTGCCTCTCTCTCTCTCTCTCTCTTTATATATCCTCTGTGTCTACACTGCGAGTCATGGGCGCGCACGTGGATTTCAATCCGTGTGCACACGTCTGCCTTGTGCGTCCGTGCATCTTTATTTCCCCTGATTGAAGTGTGGGGGGCTTTGTTGTTCTCAAAGCCTGTCACATATTCTAAACCGTCAAGTTGACACGACAGCGCGCCACATTAGGAGCGACATGTGGTTTTTATAAAGTATGCATATGGAACAGTATGAAAATGCCGTCAAGGTCAACACAACTGAAAACGGGGACGCAGCTCGTCGGGGGGGAAAGTCTCCGACCAGCTGGCTGAAAGGTCCCGTGAGTGGGAGCACGGCTTTGATGAATTACAAAAGGAGTTGTCATCGTCTGCGTCTCGATGGAACATCACTTAGACGCTGATCACTCGTGTGATGCGTTTGCTCTGTGGAGTTCAGGAAAAACAATCACACTTCTGACTTCAAATGGTGAAACTTGTTCTCTGGCGTCTCCACCAGCGTATGCCTCCGGTATTAGAGTATATCCAGAGAGAGCAGGTGGCTGTGGGTGTGTTATTGTTGGAGAACTGGGCAATTGATGTGATTATGTGATGTGAGCAGATGGACGCACCAATAATGACAATCACCACAAACCACCACCACTGGGCGTCATTTTTGTAAACTCAGGACTTCAGCTTGCTTTTACATATGGTGAGCAGACCCCTAATTACATGATAGATGTTCAGCTTCCTCCGGGGCAGTGCATTGTTCTCAAATCGGTGCAAAAAGACAGTTTAATAGTTTCTGGCTCCAGCCTCCATCGCCGTTTCAAGGCGGCCATTATGTCTAATCATAAAACATCTGGAACATATCAGAATCTGCCTCTCTGCCATTAGGGCGTCCAATCTCTCCGACTTCCTCCTCCGTGTTTATTTGGAGGACTCCGGGCTAAAAAGAGAAAACCATGTTCACAAGACGATTCTAAGTGATGAATGATTTTTTTTCGGGGCGCAATTCAATCAAAGTTTAAGCTCTAGCAATAATAAATCATATTTTGAGATGAGGCCAATTGTCCATTGACGGTCGACATTAGTGAGCTGCTGTACCTCACTGATGATATTTCATCCTCTTTCATCACCATTGTTTGGGTGAACTATCCCTTTAAGCCTTTGTCGTCTAACTGCTGATTCCGGAAGTGGCACATGCACAGGGGCTCTCTGCCCTTTAGCCTGCGACACTCGTGGAAGATTTCCACTAAGTTAGCGATATAAATTGAATCCAACCTACTGTAGTTTTATTTTTGACAAAGTGAAACTGTGACTGTAAAATGAGGCCGGAGGAGGAAAATGTGAATGAATATTTCACTCAGCATGAATTAGATTTAGTCCAGTTATCTGTAAATTTCACACTGTCACAGTATAAAGCTCAAGAGGAAAGTTGATCCTGGGTCAGTTAGATAAGGCTGAAGCCAGCAGTCATCAAAGGACTCAACACTTATCACCGTCCATGTCCTAAGTTCACTTGTAACTAAGTAGATTCCAGCATGTGACACTGATCCAACTCCAACCAGCTCCTTCCCCCGACCCCTGACCCTTTCAATACTGGACATGATACCTCAAAAGTGTAACTGATTACATTCTATTAGAAATATAATGATATCGCCTGGTATATCTATTTAAAACAACAATTCCTAAGACATAGTTATAAAACCCTCGTGAAAAACATGTATTTGTGGCTTGATATTTTACATATTAACCACTAACTTAATTAGAATTAACTATAAAATAAAAGACAAATACAATGAAATATAAAGAACTTAAGAAACATTACCAAACACAAATGAAATATATGAAAGCCTCATATCTGCCTATTTTAATGAGCCAACCAATAAAGGACCTGGAGACTTTCCTACACAGTCTACAAACAATATCTGAATAATGTTTTATATTATAAACAAGTCTAGTCTAACCCCTAACAGCTATTTATGATAAAAATAAAAGTCACAAAAATGAAAGATTTTTAACCTGTATTTTGTGGATTTCAGGATGTTACAGTAGTAGAATGACAGATCATAAGAGTAGAATATTATAATTATTAGACTATTATAATGAAGTTACACTATGTGCTACCTACTGAATCCGTCCCGACTAAAATCCAGTATCCTTACCGCTGAACACACCTTGGTGTTGGACCAGACCCTTATTTCTCCATCACATATTTATACAGGTGAGTCATTTTGGAGCCAGGGAATAGGTCAAATGGGCTAAACTGCATGGTGAATAATTTAAGATTCTATTAACATTTAAATTTGACATTGATTTGACACCGTCAGGCCTCGACTAAGTGACAAGAAATAACAAGGATGTGGAGGCAGGAAAGCTGCACAATGCTAATTGTCCTTATGGCTTCGTATGTAATTATTTATTTTAGTTTTCCTCTGATCTGTTTTGTACATTTTGGTCATTTACGTGGGCCTCGTTTTCGTGTGTCTGGCCAGAAAATGACCTTTTTCGAAGGCCAAAGGAAGAGTGACACTAAGCCAAACAGAGGGAGGGCGTGTGTGTGTGTTTGTGTGTTAATATGAGGGATCACAAATCAATAGCTTGGGGTCATCTTCTCCAGACAATCGTAACTTTGTAGATAAAGCAGCAGAGGCCAGGCAACCTCATCGCCTTTTAAAGATCTGTTTACACAGAGACACAGACGGGGGGGAGAGACCTTTTAATAGGACAGACCTGCCACTCGCATTGGGGTCATTGAATTCAGAACTCGCATTAACTGGACAGGTGCCTGGTTAGTTCAGGACTTTTCGGGTTCTTGCACGTGGATGTGAACCAGCTCTGTTATGTCTGAATATTATAATGTGAAAACGTAATGGGATGTGTTCAAGTCTGACTGCCACTTTACATTGTCTACTGGAGTCGTGATTAAAACAGATTTCAAACGCTGCGGTCATTAGGATTCAGAAAGTCGAGCTGGCATTTACGATGTAGAATACAAAAGAGTTCAAGAGAGAGTGGATGGAACCGAACTTGGGTAAATACGCAAACTCTTCATACATATTAAAACCATGAATTAATTCAATCTGAGAGGAAACTTTTTTTTTTAAGAAATGAACAAAAACAAAAACAAAGTCCAGCAGAGAACAGAAGATACAAAAAACTCAAACTATTCTGTATCCTCCCCAAAAAGCAATTTTTATTCTGCAGCATTAAACTGCAGAGGCTGTTTTAGATTTTTGTTTTTAATACCTGGCGTCTTTCTGCTTCTGATTTATTGCTCCAAGCCAAAAGGCAAGTTGGATATTTGTAGACATCAGCTGCTCTATCACAGCCGAGAGGAAGTTTCATACAATCTAATCAAATTACCTTTTTTTTTAACCAGGCATATGAGCAATAATTCAGAATATTTGTCAAACCAGACCAACAGGGGAAACTCAGGTAATCATCTCTGTGGTCTGCGCTGCATGATAATCACGCTAATCATCCAACACACTTTTTATATTTCGCTATAATAACCGAGCGTGTTTGAACATGGCGATGAAGGAATATAAAAAATCCCAAAGGAGTTAATGCGTTTAGCTACGGCTCATAACAAAGCTCCATTTCAAACAAGATCACGATATAATTTAAAGGATTCGGCGAATCACTCTGGAAACTCACAACATGCGCGTAAAATAAGTTTCTGCTGGTGAAGTCTTTTATTTCTCCTCCAGCTCAATCTCACACTATCTTGCTTTTCACGAGCTGGGAGGGACAAAATCAAAGTTTGAGATCAGAGCTTAACAGTTATGACTTTATATTAATGAGTGATACTGTGGAGTGCGTCTGCTGTTGCTATTGCAAAACATTATCTGAGGGCTATTGCCTCTTGTCATGAGAGGGCACCTCCAGGTTTATATCGTCTGAAGAGACAACTTGAGGCTCAAGCTGCTGAGAGAACGACCATTTTAATACGATGTAGCTGGTCACTGTCCATATATTTACATGCTTCCTTCACTTTGGCATAGTTGAGCTATACAGGGGAGGGCAGAGTCGACATGGTGACGGTGGAGGAGGTTGTGATAATCTTCTTCTGAAGAAACAAACAAAAGAGGCCGTTTGTCACTCTGCTCGGGTGAAGTATCCCCTGTACTTTGTTTTTACCAACTCGTAAAGTCTCTCGCCATCGTGGAACTTTCTTCCTCGCGTCTTGAGGTTGTCTCAAAGGTTTTGTGTGGTACTGCTTGGTTTCGTCTGTATCTGTAACCTTTCAGGAGACGTGAACAGATACTGAACAATAATCAGTGGGGACAGAAGTCGCCGTCCGTTTCTGTAACTAACGTTCGGCATAAACAAGCATTTATGGTCAAATTTAGAAAACAGATCCTCCAAAAACACATTCGAAAATTAGAGGAAGTATACATTAGGTCCAGGGGCTGTTCCCCATTTCATGTGCTCGTTCTATTTGTACATTATTGTCACTTTCGTCCATTTGAAAGTCGTTTGAAAAGGACCAGTGTCTGAAGTCATTCGCTGCCTTCAGAGAAAAGGGGAGGGGTCGAGGAAATGCCTGTCGAAAGTAACACTGTCCATTCTTGCACACTGCGATCGCCAACAGAGTAATCAGCAGTGGAAATAGTCATTAGCTGCAGCCACACAACCACGGTGCTCTGGTGCAGATGGTGCTGACATGTTCCTGTAATTATATTTGATTCTCCGGTAATATCTTGTCGAGGGTCGTGTGGAGGAGCCAAGAGAAGATCCATCTCTCCGAGGACCAGAGTGGCCGAGGCAAAGCTCATTACAGTGAATCCCACGCTCCTGAAGCAGGGGCAGGCAGGAATACCTTTATCCTGCTAAGGTGGCTCCCTGATGGGACTCAGCAGCTGTCACTTACCATCAACTCCAGCTGTGCTAATTCCATATAAACCCCCGACAGCAGCAGATCCCAGTGTCTCCTGAGCACCGGGGGTGTGACAATCATCAGCCAGGCCCCTAAAATGGGCCGTACTACAGATAGGGTTAATCAAACCTAGCTCGAGGAAGTGCCAAGATCGCTGTTGTCATAGATACGGTCGGGCCCTGCAGCACACAGGCTCCCACATGGTATTGAACTGCACTTTACTATGACACAGTATAGAGCGTAAACCTTCACCGAGGCCCAGCATTCCCTTTAAATTCAATCAGGCTGCATCAAACTCACGGACAAAACAGTTCCCTAAATGCTCCAGATTTTTATCAGCGAGATCCATGAATTATTCCCAAGGAAAAAGGCAGAAGGAGAATTTTGCAACGTTTAAATAATTGGATAATAATTCCTAGATCCGCCCCCTGTTTTGAGACCACACCGAAATTCTCTGACCCATGATGCATCCTTCCAACTAAATTCCGTGGAAATCCGTTCAGTTGTTTTTGTGTAATGTTGCTTGAAATAAAATAAAAACAACAACAACTAAGAAACAGACAAAAAAACGCATTCTTTTCCACGACACTTCTCATATTAGTCCCTAACTTTTCTTGTTAAATCCCAAAGTGTCTCACATTAAGTTAGAAAAGGAGGTTTTTCAGTGACAGACGTGTACGAGTGAACAGTTCCATGCAAAGACCTGCGTTGCACTGTGGTGATAAAATGTCACGGCTTCTGTGCATTTAATCCATCAGACAAACCCCCGCCCTGCTTCCTCTGCAAAGCCCCAGCTGAGGAAGACGAGACCACTGTGGCTTATCACAGCGTGCCCTTAAAATTAATATGACAATACAATACAGGGGGAAACGCAGTGCGAGCCGCATCTGCGTGGATCCATCAGAAGGGAGTTGAGGCTGTAGCTCATTTTTTGGCGTCAAACCACAATATAGCCAAGATGCGTTAACAAGAAAATATGGGCAGCCCCCGTGAACCATCAGCTGTGAATACACGACGGGGTGACAACCAAATAAAATTGCACTTTGCCCCGTCACTTTCATGAGGCTAAACTATGTATATATATTCAGTCATCTGGCAGATGAAAGTCGTTTTACACATTCGTGTCCAGGAACGACGGCGTCTGCAGGTTCCTCCTCGAGGCTAAAAATAGTTATACAACATGCAGAGAGAGGTGGAGGCTGTTACGGGCGCGCGGACCCCAGGAAGCACATAAAATGGTACATTGCAGAGCAGCATGGTGAGAGAACACTGTCTCCTGAATTAGATTTGTCAATTCACATATTACAATCACTTAGTCAGAGCGAGTAAGCTGCAGTGGAATAAAACAAAGATGGATGGCCTGACGCGTTTCACGGCTTCGTCTGTATAGTAAAAACATCACAGGCGTTATTTAGCATCTCTGTGCGAGTGCGGCTTTCATTGCTTTTTTTTTTTTTTTATTCGGGCTGAGCAAAAAGTGTTATTAAGATAAAAAATGTTTACATCAGCCAATATAGATAATTATCAATATAAAAGAAGAAGAAGACAATAAAAAGTTTAAAGACGGATTTTTGCTCCCGTGCGACAGATGTCGTAAAAATATTTTACATATCTGAGGTCGGCCATACTTATTGATATGTACTGAACTTTAGCTATATTGCTATTGAGGTAAATTGTATTGGGATAAATATTATTATAGTTTTTTCACCTTGCCCTAATTTACTTTTTAAAGTAAAAAAAATATGGAGCTGCACATATAAGCCCTGGCTTCACCTTCCTGAGCTGTTCTATTAGACAGGTGACAGGGCGGCTGTAATCACCATCTCAGCAAAGTTCAGACGGACTATTACCCCCTCAACACACACACACACACACTCGCACACACACTCACACACAGACACACACACACACTCTATAATCACTGTGCCTGGCCAGACGTCCCTCATCATTACCCCGGGACACAGGAGATAGAAAATTCTCACCAATACCTCCCAATATCTCCCTGCTCTGGCGGATGGCTAATAGTAGAAGTATAGCCCCCCCCCATTTTGCACAGGGTTGGGGACCCACAATGCACTCCATCACTGTTAGTTACCCACACCAGCCCCACAACCTGCCCTGAGGATGAATGATTTTGCATATGAGGTAGAGGAAATGATCTCTGAGTGAATCGTTGTAACGCAAACGACATTTGTCACTGAGCAGATACTTGGACGGCCGAGTGTGATGGATGAAACGCGGGGGGGCGGGGGGTCAAAATCTGTGACGGGAAATAAAGCGAGAGCAGGATGGAAGGGCAGGGAGGGACGGAGGGACGGAGGGCTGGAGAAGGGATGGAGGTTTGTGCTAATGACATGGTCATATGTACACAGCGGGGCTCAGATGTGATTAAGGCGATGATATGATGGGTGGTGTCAGTGCCCGAGCTTAATGACTAATGCAATGAGATGGAATTGGAAGAGACACTGGTGTCAGGCAGAAGTGGAATAATGCCTGGAGCCGGTGCAGCGGCAGACACATGGAGCTGCCACGATGAGCAGCCTCGTAAGCACAAATCGTTACGCTAGCTGGAGACTTAGACATGCGTAATTAGCCTCGCTGCAGAACAATACAAAATTGAAATTCAGTGCTTCTGACATTCTGTCAGGCAAATGATAAATAACCAGAAAAAAAAAATAATGATGATTATTTCACGTATTTGTCACGAATCAGTGGCCAGTGCTCTGAATGGATGCACGCTAAAAAAAGAAAAGAAAGACGATGACTTGGGGGAATAATGAGGACCCCCCCGTCATGTACACAAGTTTTCACTGTGAACTTCAGCTTCCACTCAGGTGAAAATCCATGATTTGATTTAAAAAGAGAATCCTTCAATCATCCTTGATTATACATCTGCTGCGTTAGACAGTAATGAAATAGAGCTGCAGTTCCTCATTCGATTGGTCGATATGGGCTCGTCAAACCAGATCCTCATTGGTTGGACAATCACCGGAGTTACATTAATGAGGAGGGGGGGGGGAGCACACTAATAGCTTTCCTAGATTAAACCATTACGTTCGGGGGCAGGAAGGAGAGGCCGTGTGTTTTCACAGCCATGAACTTTGTCTAATTTAATTTAATTGTAAAATCAAAGATAACTGAACTGTATTTGCTTATTCGAGTCCATTCCGCTAATTGGAGCCGTGTCAGAAAAAACATTGAAGTCATTTCGTAAAAGAACAGATGAACAAAAAGTTGAGTGTGAACTTAGTAAACAGCAGTTTTTTAATGTCACAGCTCAAAAGCACAACATGACACATCATCTGAAAACAGAGCTTTTCTGTGTTGGGATGATTTATCGACTTTAGTTTATAACTGGAGGTTTTGGAACATATCAGAATTGGCGTATTTCGATTTTTGGTTGGTGAGTTTGGTTTCAGTAAACCAGGATTTTCTTTGGTCGACTATAGACCCAGAATAAAGTGAGTGTATATCCCCACGTGTCTCCTCCAGCCTGTGAGGTGCGGAGGACTTGAACAAGAGTCATGTCTCGGTCACAAAAGGAGTAAAGGGGCTAAGAATCAGCTCCATGAGGACGGTCAGGGACACGGCCCCATTCCACTTTATCGCTGCTTGGCCTTTCAGGAAACAGAACTGCTTGCCATTGCACATCTCCAATAATATCTCTCTGCATACATAAAAAAAGGCTCACAGGAAAGCCTGGGTTGTTTATGGTTGCAATATAGATTTTATACAGCTCCCTGGAAAAGGGAATTATGTCTTAAATTACAAAGATGTCTCTGTAAGTTGTCAGCTGTGTGAGTTATACGAGCCTGGCAGCTAGTGTGGCTGTTTGGCTGCGGGGGACACTGGGGACGCTCCAGAATGGGGCTCAGCAGAGACAGCTGACCTATAGTGCGCAGAGTCAGCTCAAAATAACAAAGTTACTCCAACCCCCTGATGAAACAAAGGCCCAGATGAGGCCAATGTGTGAAGAACAACAAAGGGGAAGGTGTAAACACACCAGATAGACACAGTATATGCACAAGCTCACTAAGTGTAGGATGTATTGTCTATACGAAGCCAAGCAAAGCACATGAAGCACAACTTCCGCTGCCTACATCCCAGCTACTGCAGCAATTCTAGTACAATCGGAAAAAACAAGCAGATACACGAGGAACCAAACATCATAATATAATATGATAAAAGGCAATAATAATAAAAAAAACATCATCAGGATGCCTCTTAAGTCATAAGTATCTGGCAAAACATTACTTTTTCAAATCTTTTAAGTGTTTTAAATCGTACAAAAACGATTAAAATGTAATAAAAGTTGCTTAGGGGGGGTGAGTGCTATATTATATATCTGGGTTCCCAGGGATAGACCGAATGTGTAATAGGTGAACAGAGCTGAAAAATGACAGCACTAAAACAGCACTAAAATCAGCACTAAAATCTTAACATGTCAAATGAGGATTAGATTCGCTAACTGAACTTTCTTTAGCAATTATTTAGCTCATCTTGGCATAAAAGAAAAAAAGAAACAAATACAAAAATACACTTTTATCATCACTCTGTAATTTACTTTATTATATTTTGCTTGTTAATCTGTACAAACTCTGAGGTGCGTGTTTCATAAATGTCCCTCTGGATCAATAAAGTATCTATCTACTGGTATCAGGCCAAAACCATCAGGGTGAACCATCCACCTGCAGCCTGAACTCGCATGTGCTGCGTCCAGAGTCACAGAATTAGACCTGGAAATAAATATTATTACATTATTTTTTAAATAGTTTTCAGCTGAAATATCCTACAGGGAAGGTAGAGTGGGAAAGTTTGCCTGCTGCTTCTGTCCCTGGCTGTTTTCTCTATGAATAGCCTCATCCCATCGCATTACAGTGTCAGGGTCCGGGATCCTAAGACAGGGGAACATTTATCACAGAGGCGGCCCATTTATAAAATGACATTCCTAACTGGCCCCCGCTTCCAGCCGTGAGAGCCGAGCACTGGCTCCACCGAACACTGTGGATAACAGGATCTAAGCTGAAAAGGCAGAAGGAGCGTCAGGAGGTGAAACACGTCCCTCCATTTCCTCCGGATCCTCGCTTAAAGGTTACAGGAGAATTCAGCCGATGCACAGCTCCCTGGGACAAGAGGAAAAGTTCAATAACAATCCCTGCACCTTCCACTCCTCAGTAATGTCCCTTTGCACAAGATAATGCACCAATTTCTGATCAAATACGTCATTCAAACGCACACGGGGTGACATTTACATTGTCATTTGCAGAGACAGTGGAATATTCATTATTAATTCAAAGTGCGTTGAATTATTAAATGTGGAGAATGTGGATTTCAGGTTATTGCAATGATAAAGTGTGAAACTCCACGGCTGAGTCATTGAATAAACCCTGTTTTCATCCCCAGCTGAAGGGCAGCACTTAGAATGTCAACTGGAGTGGAAAGAAGGGGAAGAATATACATAAACGTGTGGACACATGCCACGAGGAAAACAGATTTACACACAGAGAGGAGAAGCCAAGCCTCGAAATGTGAGCACTAATCATATCTACACGTGAATTTACACTGGACCTGAGAGAAGGGGGATCTGTGCAATAAGAAGAAAGAGAGTTTTCTCTGCAGATGATTAAAAATGTACATGTCTGCTCACGGTGCTAAACGACAGGACGACCCCGTGTCATCTCTCAAATAAGGTTAATAATTCACAGGGCAATTAGGGTGCGTGTGAAATGGGAAACGTTTCTGAGGAGGGGGCCAATGATGATGATGTGAGGAACCCGCCCATCCCCCACACCCAAACCCGCTCATGACCTTGATCCCCAGTTCCACAGATTGACAATGTGACAGCGACACTAACAGGCCTCCGCCGACGGGGCCGACACAGCCGCCTCTTGTTAGACTCATTACAGGACATATGGTTTCAATCACAGCTGCAGGACACAGACTCCTGCCCTCTCGCTGGCAAACGAGCCCCAAAACAAACACGGTTCACAAGATAAACAACTTCTGTAAATACGGAATACTAATTTTAGTCTCACGGTCTCATACGCCACATTCCCTCTGTTTTGTTTGTTTTATTAAAGGAATTTGAAAAGCTGAATTCCAGGATGGACTGACAACCCGGAAACTGGCTGTTGCACCACAGATGCGACAGAATTCACGTTTTCTCCAGCTCATGTGTTGCTGAATAACAGACAGACCAGAGGCCTAATCAGTCCTCTAATCTGAGTATTACAGACAGATTTAGGGATGAAACTGAATATCTTTTCAAAGAATCATCACATCAGTCTTCATCTTCTTAGAGATTTGACGATATGCCCTGCTGAGGGTCTGGCAGAAGATGGACAGCCCACCTGATTCTGCGCCTCTGGTTTAGGCCACTGCTCCAAACTCGGACAGAGGTGTGAAACACAATCCCACTTTACTCTCATGGGCTTTAATCTATTTTCACATTAACCCTTTGCTCCGTTGTTTGACCTGCAAGGTTCAGAACATAACGCCACGGTGTCAACAGACAGATTCATGTGTCAGCTGGCATCAGCCAAGCGAAGCAGGGCGATATTGTGCTGTTTGCCGACGTGATGTGGCTGCACGCCGTGACTCCCGTGGCCCGGGGTGACGGGCACGGCCGGGCTGCAGGGCCCCTAGCAGGGTAATAAATCACTTGGATGACAGGCATAGTAGCCTTTACATTATGACACACACACACACACAGGACACAACAACCAGTTATACACTACATTACACAAACACATTCCACCTTGCACCACACTTGGAACTGGTGTGCAGCTGGACACACACAGGTTAGTTTATCATCATTATAATGAGTAATGCCTCATCACCATCATTAATTTTTTTCCCTCGTATACGATATGGTTTTATCTCATATGTCAATTAAAAGACAGCAGCGTGGCAGCTCATAAGAATTTCATCAAGCTGACGTTACAATATATGTTTGGTGTCATGACTGATCTCCCACACAAAACAAATCAATACGCCTTAGCATCGGATTTGCAAAGATACCCCGTCTAATCAAAACTATCAATCCTGCATGTCTCGCCTGCTCTGCAGTCATTACCAGCCCGCGGAGCCCGAGGCTATTAGCGCTGGAGCTACCTAGTGAGCTGAGTGTCTCCAGCATTAGTGTGGTCAAACCCCCTCCGAGCACTGGGATGACTGAATGACGGGGCTGTGGAGCCAGCAAAGCACGATCATAGTAATGGTCCATGGTAAATGGCCCCAGCTACGGGTGGAACGGGCTGACTGGCCTGCTCCGTGATCCGGAGCCGTGCCCATTTCATGGTGTCTGCCTGGGACCCGCCTGCACTCACTCACGGAGATGGAGAGCTCCACCGAGGTGCCTGGATTTCAACAAGGGGTTTATCTGAGGCGCCGGGACGATCATCGGAGACCAAAAGGGAGACGTCTGTACTCGTTAGGTTACGGGACGACTGATGCAGCTTTGCAAGAGGAAATCTGCCTTCAGTTAGGGTTCAACACTTTGGGCCATCGTCTGCTCACATGCATCAAATCTCTTATCCTGTGTTGGGGAACGCGGAGCCAATCCCAGCTGCCAACAACCATTCACACTCACATTCAAACCTACGGATAATTTAATCTCCAATCAACCTAATCCCAATCTACAAGTCTCTGGCCTGTGGGAGGAAGGTGGAGCACCTACAGAAATCTCATGCATATCATACAACTCCACACAGAAAGACGCCAGCCGTGGTTAATCTGGTGAGAAGCTTTTCATCGCACCATAAATCTGACTAAAACGTGGCTCACAGACATAAGTTATATCCGCTTGTCACTATCCAGACAATTCTGCATTTATAAGAAGGATTAATTGATTGTTGTTAATAATAATTAAAGTACGGTCTTATTCTCAATCTGTTTATTATCTTATGGTAATGTATTCATCTTGAAGCCTGTGATATGCCAAATTAAATTAATGACCAAAGCCCGACGTCTTAATATTTGTTTATTTTGTCTGACACCTTATGAATTGATTTCATCAGCCAGACGTATAAATGGAGAAAAGAAGAGAAACACACGAGCAGAAGCTCTAATCATCAAGTGGCTTCAAATAACATCTGACAAACACAGTCGCTGATCAATAACTTTATTCATCCTGTTAAAACTTTCAACTGTTTCAGTTCAGTTTCCCAACAAAGTAAAGCTCGTTTTTTACTTCAAGTGAATAGAATGAACACATTCTGTGAACAATGGGCGACTTTCATTAGAGTGGATTCGCTTCCGAGGAAACAATTTTGTGCAGCAAGACTTGTTTTTCCTCTTCCTTCAAATCCCCACTGGAAAATACGAGAAAATAATGGGTGTAAATCAAGCGACGTCTTATTGTCGCCCGAAGCGGCGCCTGTGATCCGAGCAAACCCGTGACACTAACCCCGGCTGACAAGTGCAGAAAGCTGAGCAAGCCTCCCTCTGCCGTTGCTGGCCAATAGGAGGAGTCGGCTGTAGGAGGGAGAGGTCACACGTCAGTGGAAGTCAACTCGATCACGTTAGCAAACGGCGTCGCACATGGAAGTTTGTTCTCCAGACAATAGAGTCACGAGAGGAGGAGATCACCAGCAGCTCCCTGGCATCCGGGGGAAAAAGCCTCATCATCCTCACGTGTCATTAAACATTAAATCCAATCAAGCCGAACCAATTTGCACACACTCATGATATCAGTTCTCTAAACGGAACACAAAAGATGAGGTTTAGCTCCAACATTTCTTCTTCTTCTGCATCTTCATGGTTTTAGCAGCTAAAATAAATGTCATCATGTTCTGGACATGGTCTCTTGTAACATGTGACTCTACTGTTCGTGGTTTGTTGTTCTTCAGACCTTTCGACAGCCAATAACAATAAAGCTAATTCAAGATGGACGAGGACAAGGTTTATGTTTTCTAAGTGTTAATAGTGTTAATTATGCACATTTGTTTTTATCAATTAACTTTATTGAAACTATAAGTAAACCTTTTTCTCTTAGAGTCTCTTGTTTTAAATGAACAATTAACAGCTGAAATTGCTCAAGTAGAAAGTTTAAATATCACATTTTTAAATAGATGGCATAGATTAGGTATTCATCTCTATTTAAGATGCCTATTTGTCTCGGTCTACAATGGATATTTTAGATTATAATTACATTTTTACAAGAAAACAAAACACAAACAACGATGTGTGATGTGGTCAGGTTGGAACCCCCTGAACAAACTGAGTGAATAAGCACTTTCCCAGTTTCTAAACATGAGCGACATTAAACATTAGTGGCCGGAAACAACCTTGACTTGTGCCCAACCTGAGGAGATGACACTGTGAAAGCTCCCGGTGACAAGAGGGACCGTGACTCAGTCTATCAGTGCAGGAGGCAAACAACTCACGAGGGACCGAAAAGGCCAAAACTCTGAACCCTGTAAATGACAAACACTAATGTGGGGGAAATGAATGCAGCAGGAACCAATATGTTATTGTACAACAAAGTCCATAAATCTATCAAAAAGGTCAGAAGGGCTCTGGGCTGACATTAATCACACTGAGATACAAGAAACAAGAAACATACAAGCAATAGAATAGTGTCCGTGTCTCCTGAGTGAATCTCACAGAAATATCTTTCTATTTTCACAGGGATGAATCTTCCTCACACGGTAAATCGAGGTGTTATTTGACCCTGTGTCTGTTTGAGGGGTTTGAGGCCAATTTTTTGGATTCCTTGAAATAAGATTGAACTTTTTTGTGTGTCTCTAATAATTCGACCTCAGATTAGATAATGTATCATCTAATCTGTGATTTAGCACCTAATCTAGTTATTTACGTTGTTCTAGTTCATCCAGGGTTTTGTTAAGATGCTTATTGGGTCTAAAGATTTAAATTACATGGGCCTGTTATTCCCTACAGCAACGAGGTTATGTTTTCACCGCCTTGGTTTGTTTGTTTGTTTGTAAGCATGATTACGCAAAAACATCTAAATATTTTACCACGAAGTTTGGTAGAAGGATGCGATGTAGGTCCAGGAGGAACATATTCAATTTTGGGTGCAAATCTGCATGAGGGGGAATGTTTTTCACTTTCTTGAACATTGCAAAATAGAAGACTTTCCGACATTTTCACCATTTCCCAGATAAAAAATGATGGATCTTGATGGGAAATAAGTAATTTGGCACATTTAAGAGACTGATATAAATGAGTTTGTGAAATCTGGTGCAGCTTTACTCGACTTAGAGGGACTGTTGGGCCTTGGTAGATTTCCTAGTCTCCAAAAGTTGCAAATACAAACAGAAGGAGCCACCGTACCACGTGATTCAGTGTGTATCTGCTCACGATTTCAAACTTTCAGCTGCGGCACCATTCTGTGCATCGCTCTGAATGACCAGCCCTTCATACGCCTCCGAACTCAAACAGAAGCTGCTCGTCCCCACATTGTGAAACTGTTAATAAACTGTTATCAAAGCTCTCATTGAACCTCCCGAGCTCGTGTGTTTATCTCCGGTGCAGACTCGTGAGTGGCTGCTGCTGCTGCTGCCGGCTCAGACTGGCTCTTAAAGAAAAGAGACGTGTAAAAACCAAGACAATTACAGCAGCACCAGCGTTGCAAGATGAGAATGGAGGGGGGGGGACCTGTAGCAGCAGCTGAGATTGAACTGAGAATTGGGAGGGACAAACTAAATAAAAATAGAAACATGACAAGAGTGAAAATTTGGCTTCACTCAAACAAGACAGACACAGAATTACATTTTCCTCCCTTTCATCCCCTCATGCTTCGAGTTTTAGTTTCCCTTCTTCAATCCTCCTGAAAACCTCATGATATTTATTATCATCGTGGATATGCTGTGGGAGTAAAGATGGCAGTGTAAGGGGCACAGGGGACGTCGTGCTCAGGTAAAGGCCGTGCTCTCCTATTAGAAATGCTATCCATAATTTACCAAACCAAACAAACGAGGCACCTTCCTCCCATTGTTCTCGTGTCCTTATCTCCCCCCCGGCTGTGAGGAGCTGAAGTGATGGAGCTGGAACACAAAGCCGTCGGAGACAGAGGCCGAAGCAGCGAGAGAGAACAATGATCTCGACCGATCCATGCAGGACCTTTGGTTTCGGAATCCACAGCAAGATACCTCCTCCTGTAATTACTTATAATTAGATTATTCATTACAGATTGCGGGAGAAGGGCAGTTTGAACGTACTCACAAACTAATAATAATATAATCACAAGATATCAGATATTTGAGTGAAGCTCAGCGGCATGTGAATGAACGAAGCCACAAGCTGTGACTGGGATCTGCCACATGATGATGCACCTATAGGGCTTCAGCATGTTTTTGACATGGAAATGCATTCATCAAAAAGGACCACGATCCATCCTGTGTTCCATTTAGCTTGGAGCAAATCTATATCCCAGCATGCATTTGCTATAATTACATATGAGGTGGTATTAATCTTTCCCCGCCTCAAAGACTGGCTTGTTTCATTTGCAAAATGTAAAGCCTGTGTGATGTGTGGGCTCTTTATTCCTGCTTTTTAATATTCTTATCAAGTTAATGGTGTGGAGAGAACACCTGTTTGCCTGTCACATCTCTTTACATTATGGATGCATGAATACGTTTCTGAATGATATGATTAAAAAAAAAACAGAGGATGTGACAGCTGAATTACAATTAGCTCCGTTTATGGACATTTACAGAAGCACCACAATGAAAACAGAGCAGAATCTTACACACACACACACACACACACACACACACACACACACACACACACACACACACACACACACACACACACACACACACACACACACACACGACCTTTAAAAAATGTTTTCTATTCATCTTCATTACTCAAGCACCTCCTTTACAATCCAGCACAGCGGACGAGTGGACGGAGCAGAGTATATAACTGGAATGCTACGACCCTGCGTCTGTAGCAGTTATTTGTAATACCACAGCTAAATAAGATAAATAATTTAGCATTGGGCAGTATAATAAAGCTGATGTCTTTATACAGCCGGGATCTGGCTGGCTGTGCAGTTTGTAAGTGAGATGGATGAGGCAAAGGCCGGAACTGCTGAGGGGTGAAGTGAATTAGGCTCACGTTATACAGGGCTCACATTCCACCGTTACAATCAAAATGGAGGATTGTGGGAGCGCCTCATCCCTTCGCTGAGCGAGGCCCACGCCCACAGCACAGGCTCCGCTTAATGAACGGGATTAAAACTGAATTACGGTAAGAGCAATTAAAAACGTAGATAAGAACGTCAGGGGTTATCTGCGGCCCAACCTGAGTTGCGTGTGTGTCTGCACATGTGTGTAAAATCCTGAGTAATCGGGTGTGAGACATAGAAACGACTAATTATGCAATGTGCTTACTGCACATATTTGACGATTCGACGATCGACCTTGAAGTAAATGAAAAAGACAAAACCTGCAAACATGGGAATTAAATTTCCGCCGTGCTTAAAACACCATTGTTTCTCCGAGACTGTTTAATTATCTCCAACATAGTCATTTAGATTCAAATCTATTAAAAAGCTCTGTTCTTACTTCTTCTTCCTGTCCGAGTATTTATTTCATCTCAGAAACACCCCGTATTAAAAATGTACCGAAAAGGAAATTGCAAATTCGCTGTGATTATCCAACACAAAAGGATTACATTATAGGAGACAAAGGATCGGAGAGAAAATCCTCTGACAGGCTTTCACCTTGGCTTTGAAATGTCACGATGTCAAGGCTTTCCACTTGGCGCGACTCGCCGGAGCCTCATTTGATACCCAATAAATGTATGACAACATTTCGGCAGAGCAGCAGTCGGGCAAAGGCCCGGGTCCCATTTTAAAAACATCTCCTGACCTTTCCACGGCGGCGGTAATTGCTAATGCCAGACAAGGAGAGAATGTAAGTCTCTCATGAGCCACAGCATTGAGAATGAGCCCGGTGACGCGGCTGATGGGAGAGAGAGAGCTTATAGGTGGCACACGGACAGAAAGCCTCAATTTCAAGAGGGGGGATAGAAAAAAAAAATCTACCTGCAGACTTTACCGGGATAAAAGTGCAACCTTAACGCCCGACACCGCACAGATAATGAAAATAAAGTCCATTTGAAAGGACACAATACTCACAGGGATCCAGGTTTCATTTTCTGTTCCTTACTCTCAATGTCAAGGGGCTAAAAGTTGACGGCGATGTGACAACAAATGTGTTCTTCTCGTTTCTTTTCTCCTCTGCGTTCGACCCGGTGCGGCAGAGACGGATCAGAGATGGAATAAGAGACACGTGAAGATGACTGGAGGAAGAAAAACCCACTCGAACAGGAAATCATCACTGGGAATACGAATAAATATCCTTTCATATTGAGTTATTAGGTCTCTGTCTTCCTGCAGCAGCTACGATACAGATTCTAGTTCCTCTCTAAATACATAAAAGTCTAGAACTTATTATAATAAGTTTGTTTTTGACTCCTCAGGTCACAGGTTCAGTCTCTTCTATGTGTCAAAGGGTAGTAATGGAGGATAATGGCACTGCTGGTGAACATCTCATCGTGCACTGTGAAATTCACCAGATGGGGTCAGCGACGGCGAAATGAGAGATAAATAGAAACAGGTGTAAATCTAACAAACAGCGCCATGTGCTTGCAAAGACCATAATGGCTTTTTCCCCGTCGTGTGCTCCCACCCACCAGTTGTGGGTTCTCAACCAGCCCCCGGGCCAACAAAGCAGGGGCATTAATCCCATCACCTGCGTCCATTGTTGATCACAATAATCACAACCAGAGGAGTCGCTGCATGGATGGAAATATATGTGTTTATGGGGCCTGGAGCGGGACTTAGGCAGGTGTTTGGTTCCCGTGCCATCGCGGACGCCAGCGCTCGCTCACTGCCCATTGCTATTACAGCCCTCAGCCAAAGAGACAGCTTGCGAGGCGCTGGCCCCTGATCCCAGCACATTAGTTTAATGCCTAGATCTGTGGAACTGTTCCTGACTCCATCTCCAGCCTGGCACAGCGGCCTGCCACACAGACAGGCAGCCATGCACACACACACACACACACACACACACACACACACACACACACACACACACACACACACACACACACACACACACACACACATTATACTGCAGCTTAGAAATGCAAAGTAGCATCCTCAGAAAGCTGCTTGCTTCTACTTTCTGTAGTTTCCCACTGGCATCACCTTTTCCCCATCACGTGTGACGAGATGCACCAGCAGGATTTATTTATTAGGCTCTTGCCATGAGCCTAGCATGTGCTCGTGATTATAAAGTTATTTGCGCAGAGTAAATAAAATCCATGCAAGTAGATCATTGGGCAAATACAGAGCAGGTTGTGAGATGACCAATTGTACCTTAAATATAAGCCCATCCATCGTGGTAGACGCCATCAGAGGGAGACCGGGGGGGGGCAGCCAGCCACCCATCTGTCTATGTGTCAGCACCTATGTGTCGCTGCTAAGGAGACACAGTCTGTTCAAGATAACCTGCCAGCGAAAGGGAGCAAATAAACATCTGCAAGTATATTTATACAGTATATCCAAGCCTCCACCCTAATGAGCGTTAGGCACACTGGCTGAGGATCTGGATTTGATTCTGCGCCAGCATTAAAGCGCCTCGTCTGCCGATGTGCTCTCGTCTGTCTTTCTCTCGGCTTCACCTGGACTCCGAGACATGTTGACAGCTGCAGAAGCCCCTGGAGTGGAGATCTGGGAGCCAACATATGGGCTGTCAGTAGAATGGAAGACATGAACTCTTGTTGAAGATTTTTCAGTTTTCCAACAGTTGGTGAGGTTGGAGAGTTTTTTTTTTGTCTGTCTGACAACAAGATGCAAAACAAAAAAAAGACTAAATCATGGAGGTGTATTTTAATGAGTGCGATGCAAATACGACTAATACAAGAACAGTAGAAGGGAATATTGTGCATTTTCTAAGATATTTGATGGAAATGCCTCTGATGAAAAAACTATTTCACCAAAGACAAGTGTCTAAATCCTGGCAGGAAAATATCTCTGCACTAAGAATTAATATACTTTACGTATTTAGTAACAATCAGCAAATTGAATGCATATTCAATGCATCTGTAAATACTTTCAGACATGCACTGTTAAACTGTCAAACAGTTTATTGTATTATCTTCATCTTCCGGACCATTTTCTTTTCTTTGCCCTGATCATGTGAGACTGAAACTAATGAGCATTTTCACTCGACTACACTTTGTCCAATATTGACTAAAAAAATACTTATTTTCCTTCAATTATAACATTAACTATCGATGGAAACTATCTATATTCATCTTGTCTGAAAATTAAACAGCCATGGAACTAAATTCTGACATTGTGAAATCAAAAGTCTTTTTTATTATTTTGAAAAACAAGCGCTAAAGACTCTTTAAACACACACACACACACACACACACACACACACACACACACACACACACACCACACACACCTGTCGCTAAAGCATTGTCAACACTGGCCTCCATCACCCCCCCCACAATGTGACAAAAACACAGGGGGTGTGTTTGAACAGTTCCTAAATTAGAGGCTGCACATGTTTGCACAGTTTAACCTTGTGTGGGTGAGGACTGATTGAGGAATACGGTCTGTGTGTGTCTGTGTGTGTGTGTGTGTGTGTGTACGGAGGAGAGATGGCCAGACACATCTACATGTTGTGTTTCCCTTCAGCTCTTCTACAGACGTCTTCAGTAGTTTCAGCTCCTTTGCTCCCTCCAGACAGTTCAGTCCTTATGATCCTTCACTGTTTTCACTTTATTCTCAGGTATAGAGAAGATACCGAAGAAAATAAAGCGAGTGAGAACCAAACTTGAGCCACTGCACATTGCTTCAATCAGAACTCTGCAGGTTTAAATGGCTGCCTGTGGTTTTGTGTGAGACCTTTTGAAACACTGACTGTGGCGACTAAGTTGGTGTAACGTGAAAAGTTGGTGTAGATTTTAAACCTTCGTGCTGCTGCAGTTTATTTTCTGCAGCGTTATGTATGTGGTGCAATGACAGAAAAAAAGGATAAACACACAGTGCACCATCTGTTGTTGTGTCAGTTAACGCACTTTTCTGGGAAACATCCATATGTAATACTTTAAATCGCCTATTCATTGCACAGCTTAAGGCAAGCCAGTAAAATGTTTAAATTGCTACCTTACATCTCAAGTTCTGTCTCTAACAGACACTCGTCACTTTCTCTGGACCGACACTATTTTATATTTCTGCGTTAACGGCTAATCTAAAAACGCCTTTTCCTCCGATCCATCACGGCGCTCCTGCTGGAGGTTGAAAACAGAAGTTGACGGGGTTTTCAGTTTCAGTCTGACAAGGACGAGGACAAACGGCTTTACGCACCACCTGCCAATAATGTTAACAAGGACTCACAGCCCCACACTGACGCAGCCTGTTCCAGCACCGGGGGGATCGCTGGCAGTAATGGCCGTATCTTTCCCACATGGTGTCCGGCTCTCAGGAATCCTCCCTGCAGCTCGCGGCCTCCAAACAGCCGCAGGAAACAACACACATGTCGCACACGCCACAGCAACTCTGCAAAAAAATTACCCAAACCACCTCCTGGCTGGAATCCCATCTCGCACCAACTGATGCTGCATTATGGCTTTTATATTATATTTATATCACTGAAACTACGTGGAGTTTACCTCACTGTACATTCACAGACTAAAACGGATAAATAGAGTCACAAGAAAACTCCCGAGCACATCAGTGTTGTGGCTCCTCCACACTTCTGCCTGATTATACACGCTCGGAGACGGTGCGGGGAGGAAACAAACCGTGCAACATGCTTGAACAGAGCATTTCCGAGCCAAAACAACCGGCTTGTTGTGTATTAGTATTATCATTTCACGGTGCTCAGGCAATTTGAACGCAGCCACTTTCTCTCCCCCAACTGTCACGACATGCATAATAAAGAGGTGGTAAAATCATTTGTCAGGCTGTGATGGAATTTGTCTGGGACCCGGGGGGGACGGGCTTCTCCCTCTCGCGGGCCGCGGCGAGGCGAAGGCTGCATTTGTTCACTTGACTCAAAAGGCCCCAACATTTAATACTTAAAACAAAGTGACTATCAAAGCATTCTGTGGACATGGACTCCCCCCCTCACATGAGAGCTAATCAGTTTTAATGGGGATGTGTGGTGTAATCACAGTGCCAACAGAGTCCCGAGGCTCGGGGCCTATTACACCCTGTAAAATATTAATGACTCTCCAATAAAAAACATTTAAAGCTACTCCCAGAAGACACGGGAGCCCAAACATCGTCCCCCCTGCTGTGCACACTTAGACAGCTCGACCGTCTCAGCGTGCCGCTCCTGCGTCGCACGCTGACCTTGATGGAGTGAGTCGTTACTGCTCGGGTGACAGTGAACAGACTTTAAAGTTTAAAGAAGTTGGGAAATGATTCATTATGTGAGGTCTCTTGATGCCAAACTGCTGAGTAGAAATGTCCTTTCAAAACTTAAGCTTTGACTAGAATGTGGAAAATATACCACAATGTGCAGGTAAACCCCAAAAAACGCGATTGACTCCTTTTCCTATTACCCTGTTTCTGACCTGCAGGCGGATGCTGATCGTACACATTCCCATTACAGACAAAAGCCTGAAGATGTTGGTGGGTTCTCTGACCAGTGGGAAATGGGCTTTGTACGTTACTGTGGTGCAGGAGCCAATCATTAGATCTTTCACTAGGTTTTTGAAATCCTCCATTTGATATAAACAACCAGATGACTGAACAATGACCGAACAAACAACAGGAGGATGATATCAACTCAAAGGCTGAAGAATGGAGTCTGAAGCAGATGAGCTGTAGAAAGCACCCAAACATCTGGAAGAACCAGGAAACCTTATAATCAAAAGCACAGATTTTATTTTATTGGTTAAAATGTATTAGATATTTAAATCCTAAATGATCCTGAATTGGACGAACCAGCAGATGAGGAGGAAGCAGGTGGTAAAGTGACGCCTCAGATACCTGAACACCATAAAACAGCTCCAATCTCCTTTTATCATTCAAGGCACTAACGTGTGGACAGTTATTGTTCAGACAAGTGTATCTTCCCTGTAATGTGCCATAAAGACATCATAGGGGCACAATCTTCAATATGACCGTGGTAATAGCCCATAAAATAGATGTACAAGTAAAGGAAGACCTGGTTATGAGACTATTGTCGGAGAAACAATGTTCTTTCACAGGGTCCCTGTGTTGCTGGGTTAGTTTAAGGAATATCTTCATGTCTCGCCTGCATGACGGCAGAAAAGCCAATTTCTTTGTTGTGTTGTTCGGGACCTGTGAGGACTGTCCTAATCACATCTTATGTTTTCTATTTAATTTTGGACTTCATGTTTCATTAGCTTGTGGTTATGCGGGTTACAACTAATTGAAAATGTTATTAAGCTCATAATGTTTACTTTGTCTTGTGGGTGGTTTGAACCCGGAGCTGCTAAAGTGCATCTGCTGCCTCTCTGCCGTTCATTCCCAGGAGCTGTTTGCTTATTGTAATTGAAGATGGGAGGGGGTGGTTTATTTTTTATTCCTTCAGGGCTACTTCAGTCCCCTAACCCATATTGACACGGTGTCTTCAGGAGATGGGCCGAACGTTAACCTGCAGTGTTGCTGTGGTCCTTGTTGTACAGAGGCAGGGGCCACTGGACGCAGGGAGGCCAAGTGGCTTCTCTCGGAACCGCCCAAGACGATCACGTGATTTCCTGTCTTAACGTCACATCACTGTCTGAACACGCCAGAGGAGCCGGTTTATCCATGTGTTAAAAACACAGTGTGTGCATACATGCATGCTTCATGCAGGGCCTACAGCCACATTGTGACACATGTGTAGGTGAATATGTTTGCACAGCTTCATGTTATTATAATGTAGTTTTCAGTATAATTCAGTGTATTTAATTTTGTATTGAAGACGTGATCAGAAGATAAAAGCATAAAACAAGTGCAGGTTTCTTTTGGCTGGACGCACCCTGGTCGACTGCAGCCCAGCGCTACATCCCAGAATATCTGTCACTGAGTTTCCCCATTGGCTGTTGCAACATATACAGACCGTCCAAACCCCTTCAGTATATAAACATACAACAAATAATTAATCTCTCAACTTTGTGGACATTAGCTACGTCCTCAGGCGTCCACACGAAACGTTTTGGTTTGAAAACGCATCACGTTTCCATACTACTGGAGTTTTTGAGCTTCTAGCAGAGAGATGTTTAAAAACGATAATGAAAACACCTTCACTTCCTGTTTTGGTTTTATCAATCGTGAGGAAAACAAACAGCATCAGCTTTACCTGTGGTGAATGCAACACGGATAACAGGTTATAATTGTTGCTAACCTTTGCCTACATGCAAAAGAGGCGAGATATTTGTGGGTACATGCACGTGCACGTCCAGCGAATGCATGTATATGTGATATGTAATTTTCAGGCCTTTCAGTTAGGATGGAGAATATTAAAGATGCTTGTTTTTGTTTTAAAATGACTCAATTTCACAGGCTGACGAAACAAATTTAATCAAATTTTCTGTCCGTCACAACCCAACTATTAACACAATCATAGACTTTAAACAAGATATTTCATCTTGCAGTTTAAAATTGTTGACTTGGTTCCACCTGAATGAATGAAAACAGACAAAACACATTATCTATTCAAAAAGATCTGTTTAAACCTTTTTTACTTGGGATCTTTTCAATGCCTGAATCTTCTTAAAAACAAAGACCTTATTGGTGTATACTACATGTGCAATACTGCAAATATTATGTTTTATACATGTCAGGATTCGTATAAAAAGGTTATTGCACAAAATATCAGTTTAGCATTTGTCCCAGTGTCCCATGTTTGTTTGTGCTAAAATCTCCTCATTATAAAATACTCAACGCGATGTCGAAACTTTTGGTCCATGTCAATTTAATTGGTGAGTGTGAGCTTTATCTGAACAGCGTGACAGGGCCACATCCAAGAACCTTGAAGTGACAAGAAAAACAACCGCAGTGACTAACATTTGCTAATTTTAGTAACGGAGAAACATCGGATGTCCTCGCCTTTGTTAAAACGATTATTCTCTCCATTCCGCTTCCCGGCCCAGACAGCAGCGCAGGCATCGCGTGAGCAGTGACACCATAATTGTTTGGTCGTCCGTGTTTCAGATATACTGAGATAATGATTTAGTTTTCATTCTTACCGACAAGTTACTGCCAGAAAAAATGACTTTCACCTCGTTCTAATTTCAGTAGTTCACAGGTTTTGGTTTGCAACGTTGGCTTTAAAATCCGCTGCCCAGGCTACTTAACCTCTCGCTGTTCTCACTTTGTTGCTGCCGTTTCAACAGCCCGGCGCCGGAGAGCAGGGAGCCAGGTTCCCGTCAGTCTGCTGAAGCTAGATTTGCATTAATGAGGCCTGCGGTGTAAAGTCGGAGGGGTGACTTTTGCTCCAATCACCAGCTGCTGCAGAGTAAGTCACAAACTTTTACTGACACAAGCATTTAGCCACTCAGGAGGATGTGAGGTGCGGAGGACAGTTGAAGGAGAGAGCGTCTTAATGACAGACCATCGTTTTGAAAAGGATTACAATGAGGGAAAAGGCAGAGAAGTGTGAAGAGCACATTAACAAAAGCACTGTGCTTTTTCGATAAAGCAAAAATGTTGAAGATAACATTTTATGAATGTTCTGACCTCATTGTTCCATAAATACACATTTAAACACTTCATACTCTTCTATGGTAGATGTTGAAGATACGAGTTAAAGATTTCAGCTTTGTATTTTTAGCTGTGCAAGTGATTTATCTCTATGGACGGCAATGGTGGAATCTGAAACACAACCCTGTCTTATAAAACTTACACTTTAATACAACTAAACTGCAACAGCCAATCGGCTTTCCCACCAAATGTTATCAGAACAGACTCGCACTTCCTAATGCGATTTGCAACTGCTCCACACCACACGTCAGTCGCTCACTCGTCAAGATGAATTTTGAGACTAGTGGCGGTTGGTGTCTGACGCTTCCCCTTCTTCGATTGGTCACTTCGAAAAACTACAGTCCGCACGCGATCTTTGATCTTCAAAGCCCCTTCAATATGATATTTACTACTGCTG
The DNA here is from genome assembly GCF_022539355.2 of Hippoglossus stenolepis. NCBI lineage: Eukaryota > Metazoa > Chordata > Actinopteri > Pleuronectiformes > Pleuronectidae > Hippoglossus > Hippoglossus stenolepis. The sequence continues at coordinate 4,327,850 of NC_061488.1, forward strand.
TCGACACAGAAACAAAAAGGAGGCCGACATGATTGTTTTTTTTAACAGTTTTGTCAATAATCACGACTGCACTCTGCGGGGCTTTCCATGATATGTGTTTGAGATATTCATCGTCGTTCATCCCTCCACAAAATGTCATGGAAATCAGTAGTTTCCAAACTGTGTGTATGAATTAACCAGTCACTGTTAACACACTTGTACAATCTGTCTCTCATCAGAAGAGACCAAACGATGCACAATAGTAGGTTAAACCAATTTCCTGCTTTTGTTTTATTGTCTCAAGTTATCTAAAACCTACAGTGTTGAACCTGATCGATTCTCTAGGAGAAGAAATAAGATGTCATTTACAAATATCCACATTTGGACATTTGGTTCGGCCTGTGTTGAGACCAGATCCGTCCAGACGTCCTGGTGAGAGCTCGCTGGGCCGCGGATGTTAACAGACTGTGTGTGTGTTGCTCGTCTTTAATTCATAGCAGACTGCTCCCGTCCCGAGTGTCGGCCACGGGGAGCTCAGACTTAATGCTGAAGGCCCCGATAGCTTCTCAGCAGTGGTTCTCACCTCAAACAAAAAACGGATGCTCTCCCCAGTGCTTCATATGCACAGTGTGAATAAGCCTTGTGCAAAAGCTTCACGGCTGCTGTCAAGCTGTTTCACGTTGATGGAAAGGAATAATTGATTTGGAACAATTTCGAATTGGTTCTGAATCCCCAGGGTTTTTTTAGAATTTTTTTTATGAAATCCTTTTGTTGAGGGCTATCCACGCAAATACATGCAGGATCATTATTCCTCACCACATGCATTTCCCTTCAGAGCCTTGCAGTGATCAATCCGCAGCCATTTTTATTATTATGAAGCCATTTCCAACAGTGAAAGTGAGATTGGAGCTGCCGTGACTTGTTGAATGAAACCCTTAATGGATAGCTGTGGGAAACTGCCACGCAGACTGATTAATTAGACGTCCGCCATGAGCTCTAAAGCTTCACCTTTCCATCTCATTAGAACAAAAGCCCCTACATCGTGGCTACAATACCTATTATCCTTTCCGAGTGGAAAAGCTGACATTCTCTGCATGCACAATTATGCCCCATGATAGGAGTCGAGCGCACCGTGGAGCGGCTCTAGACGGAGATGACGTTTTGTTTTCCCTCAACCTCCGTCACCTCTGATTAGTGCTGATCTGATATTCTACCAGCGAGCGCGGGACTGGAGTGTGAGCACATGTGACAGGCCAGTGGGTCTCACCAGCAGGAGGTGATAATGATGACGGTCACTCCACACAATGCCTGTCTTCTATGCAATATCTACCATGATGAAAGTCATGGCTGGGGCCCATTAGCGTTAGCGTGTGACTAATCAAAAGGCTGTTACGGTTGCGCCGTCATGTAAGAGGTTATTATGCGAAAACAAGTGAGCAACGCCACACCTGAGTTTGTCTGCAGAACCAATGGGAGCCGTCATTAGAATCAGTCACATACAGAAATGCACATTTAGGCAGAAACTTGATGCTGAACCCTGAATCCACAGAGAGGGATCAGGGTCTGGGCCTCGTCTCACGTACTCTCAGCAAAAGTGGCAATTTCCGTGAGTGCAAAGACAAAGTATTATTTTGTCGGTGGGTCACGCATCTCCAATGACAGGCTCGTACATAAAATGAGCCATAAATCTAACCTACGCAATCACTTCTCTCCCACTATTCTCTTAAGAATCAAAAGTAAATCGCCTCCTTCCATTCTGTGTCAATGCACATTTAATGCGATGCAGTCAGGCAGGCTGTGGCAGTAAAACCGTACGCTGGCGAGCTGGCAGGACGCCAGGCCAGACCAGAAACATCTGTTCACATTATTAATGAATCAATTATATGTCACACATGTGCCAGGCCTGCAGGGGCAGAGGGGAGATGTGGAGGAAGGTGGAATCGGCAGAGGGTTCGGGCATCGCCCTCAGCTACCTGCCAGTCTTCCTGTTTCTCTCACACATGACTCATACCGTGCACAACCTGTCAGAGCTGCATGTCAGACGGTGGAAGTTATGGAAAGCACATGACAGCATGAACAGATTTAAAGATTCACTGAATCGGCTCCAAATGTGGCTTCAAAATTACGATATGTTCTATAGCTGCAGCTGGAGAAAACATGGGCTGCTGCCACATTGGTGCGTCATGTCCGCAGGTTACAAACATACATGTAATTGCACGTGAACCGTGAGACAGGTAATACTTAGTGTTTACCCTGAACCGTGTGATTCATGGTGGAACTTGTGTTTGGGGATGCTGTCAGCGAGCATTTACATCATTAGGGAAGAGGTGAGGCCACATTCGCTGTGGTTAACATGGAGGCCATTGACTTTTAATGGACTCCAGCATGTTTCATACCCCCCTGGAGAAAGCTGCTTGCCAGAGCAGACAAACTGTACATCACCATGCTCTCCAGGGCACCGGCTGGGGAGGGTTTCCTTCTTTGAGTCAAACATGATTTTTTTTTTAAAGTGTAGGAGGTAGGAACATGTGTCCCTGTTTATTACGTGAAAACTGCTTCCTACTAAAAGGGTTGGACCTTTTTCATGTCATTTCATGAGCTGGGAGGAGAATTATTTTGTGTTTTACGCTGACAGGAGAGTTATTGTCCGCTCACAGCAGCTGTGGTTCTGGGGCAGCTGTTAAAAAACTGTCAGAAGTGTGAAATAAACTCTGATGGGAATAAGCTCAAATAAACACAGGCGAGATGTTTGTACCCTTAGATTTACATCAACCCTGTTAGTGTAAAGGCTTCAGAATATAGAATCAATAAAACAAAGATGAGTATTTCATTTATTAGATCAGGTTGAGATTAAGATCCATTTTTTCAAGAGAACCTTGAGAACGACAAACAATCAGCGACACAAAAACAGAAGAATTATACAATAAAAATAAGAAAACAGTTACAATAATCCTAGAAAACATTAGATATTAAAGCTTAAATCTCCAAGTAAAATGTAAGAAATTACTTTTAGGGCAGTTTGAGGTTCAGGCCATTGAAAATACCTGAAACGTTGCCTGCATGAAGGATGTCTAAGGTTAAGTAGCTCGTGCGCTGTAGATGCTTTGATTCCTTTGAGAGACGAGGGCAGGCGGAGGATTGCAATGTCATCAGGACGTTTAGGGACGGAGCAGTCTGCACATCAGTCGTCTCCCTGGATTCAATCTTCATGATTTTTGTTCCATTTTCAAAACGCGGCTCTTTCACAACTGTCAGAAGCAGTTAACTACAGAAGTGGACGCTCAGGCTGGTTTTATTCTACAGTTTAAAACTTCTCTGCAAAGACAATTATCTGAAGCTTCTTTAATGCTATAGCTCAGTTTGTTTATCATTGTTTCTTAGCAGCAGTGGTAATAAGAGTCATTATATAAAAAGTTGGCATTTAAATATTAATTTTAATGGAGCCATTAAGCATTTAAATGTGAGAAGAAGTTTATTGGAAACCATATTTTTTTGCTCTACATTAATATTACACCATTCATTTTAATGAAATCCATAACAGGAGAAATAAAGTTTAAATATGTAAACATCCTCCAAAATGTGCTTCCATGTGATCGTCCGCAGAAATACCTGGTTGGCTAAATCCTCAAATACCTCGGCCGCTGCAGAAAAAGAAATCAAAGCGAATAAGATTCAGGTTATTCGAAGTGCTTTTACCTCGCCTGGGTTTTGGATCGCTCAGCGTTCTATCACAAAAGACCTGTCCTTTTATATTAAAATGAGCGAACCCCCCCACCCACTGTCATACAAAGTTCCACACAGACCTATATTTCTTTTTTTCATGCGGTTAGCCGTGCTTTAGGCAAAATGACAACTTGCTTTTTGACCAGAGCTGATGGCGTTTTTCCTCCATTTTTTTGTCGAGACACAAGGGATAAAATATTACTTCCAGCTCGGTGCCCATTTGTTGCCCTTCCAGTGATGTGTGACCCTGTTTTATTTGATTTCATTTGTTCACTTTCATCACTGTTATCCACTTTGATTTACTGGAATGGCCGCGCAGAAAAGTCAGACATCTATTCGAAATGGCACCGAAGAAACCACCGTCGTCATCGTCCCTAAAAACAGTGACTTTCCTAAACTCTTGGATATAAGATTTAGAGATTTTAATGGAGTGTAACACATTGGACAGAATGTGTTGCTAATATGTCATTAAACTGGTCGTCATCCTGCAAATCCATTTCCCCTTCAAAATAAAAACTGAACGCAGAGTCCTGCCAAGTAATTGTTGTGTGTGACGCTGTGATTAGCAGCCGAGGTGGCTGTGGGGCAGAGGGCAGGAAGAGCTGGCACGCTCCACTGACCCCCAGCTAACATGCACACAGCACAATTAGCCATTTGAGTCACCTTCTAGGCTCCGTCTGTGCCCTTCACACCGGGATCCGTCTGGAAACAAGGTGGAATTGTGACTCGTCTCCTCTGACATCTCATCAAGCAATTACCGACTGGCTCATCACCAAAGGTAAAGGGATTGGACACGGAGGTAGAGCAACCCAGCAGACAAGGGCAAATAGGAAGCGTCTCGCTCGATATCAGTGTCGAAGATTTCTCTTTGCCTTTGAGAAGATGTGTCACTCTCATTGTAGTCTGACTTTTCATCCCCTAAATTAATCCCCAGAGAGCTGTTACTTAATAATTACAAATCCCAGCGATAATTGCGAAGGCCACACTAATCCAATTAGTTTAAAGATTAGACGACTGCTGGAAGATTTTCCACCAATTCTGGATTTGATGTGCGGCTCGTTCAGTCGTCTTTAATGTGTGTTTCATGTATTTTCCAGCAGGACAAAGATCCTAAAGGTGCATCACTGGTGACCTGCAAACTTTTAACCTCCACAGTCATTAGACCTGAAACCCACTGAGTCACTGTGGGACCATTTGAAAAAGACAAACAGTCTCATGGATATTCTGATGGAGAGTAATTCAGTTTTTTCAAAAAGAGAGAATTGATGTAAATGTTTTGACTTTTAATCTAAAAAACTTTCTTTTTCTTTATCATAAAAACGTTGGGGAAATGTGCAAGTGCCCAGTGGATGATATCAGTGGTTCACTGTCCCATCAAACCAGCTCAAAATCTGCTTTATTATTATTATGTTGGCAAAAAAGAAGTAAACGCTCCTCAAAACAAAGCCTTTGTCCCATTTCTGTCAAGAGAAGAAAACAGTCTATCCCCCAGTGGACAGAGTGTCATCACTGGCAGAGCGGCCTTGTCACTGATGCAGAGGGACACATGACCCCCCCCCATGCCCCCACCTCAGATCACGCTGATCTGACTGTACCAGATGGGAGTGACTTCCCCCCCCCTCGATCCCTCTCTCCAGGCCCTGTCACCCACAGCTGGAGGGACGGAGCAGCAGGGGGAGAGTGTGTGTGTGTGGGGGGGGCAGGCTGCTCAACCCCACAGGAAACACAGACAGGGGGGAGATGTGCCACCAGGGAGCAGAGTGAGACTCAAACCCCCGGTGTCTCTCTCTCTCTAACCCCCCCTGACTCTTCCCGGTTCCTTACTTCACGCTCTATAAATGATTTGAATGTTCAGGAACTCCACCGGCCTCCCGCAAGCTGTCCACAGGTCATCCGTGCGGCCATATATCCCCCCGCCGCCCCGCCAAGGTTATGGAAGTCATGCTCACACCCTCGGAGACATTTACGTTCTTTTTCACTTCCTCTCTCATTTTCTCTGTCGCCCTCGCAGACGCACATGTACAGTGCGAGGTGGCGGATAAGGTCGAACTCCTACTGGCACGGCAGCAGGAGAGTTCAGACCTGAAAAGGCAGCGGAAGTAATTTCCGCTTCAGGCTTAATAACATTTCAGCTCCTCCAAGTCATTTTTCACACTCCCCCGCTTCCCCCGTTCTGATAAATATTAACAAATGAATCAAGACCTAATGCTTTAAATTAAGTGTCTGTGACCAGTCATTATTAATAAGTTCTACGGGGTTCCTCTTGTGCAATATCATTAAAGTACTTTTCATAATTTATTACTGTTGACTGCCTAATAGCTTCTTAAAGGACTATTACAGAAAGCCCCTCGCTACTTCTTTCTATAATAGCCACAAGTCAAACTAAGAGGCTGAAGTGCTCGGAATATAAAATATTCTTCGAAGTTCATTCAACACCAAGTTCCTGTAAGGAGGAAGATAAAACACTGTTATGTTACAGGAGCTGGAGGAGCCATATATGCACGTATTCCCAACACAGACTGTGAATACAAAGGGCCGACGCATCTCCTCTTCGTCACGTTGAATAATAATGAAGCTAAAATATCTGCAATTGCTGCCATCTTGGATTTACGATGCAATTTTGGAGTCTGCACAGTCGGGATCGTGAGTCAGCTCGACCAATCATGAGTCAGCTCGACCAACGGAGAGTCAGCTCGACCAATCGTGAGTCAGCTCGACCAATCGTGAGCCAGTCTCAGCCGTCAAACGCGACGTCTCACCACGTTTCAAACTTATCACAATGATGAACACTTGAACATGCATTAATGTGATAAGGAATACGAAAAAAAACTGAATCCATCTTTCACAAGAAATAATTATTTAATGTGCAATTTGACTTTTTAAGCTTGTTCCTCGGCTTAATAGCTATGATTAAAAATAAGTATTTTATCATAAACTATAAGAAAAGAATAAATCATAAACAAAATTGCTTCTCATTGTCTTTTTTTTTATATTTTAGCGTCGCTTAAAAATTCCTTAAAGATTCCTTCAGCGTAAAGCAACACTGTAACAACAGCGCCCTCTGCAGCTTCTCGTGGGGATTGATTCTTTGGGCTTTGTGTCATTTTCACGTAGAGAAAAAACATCTATTAATGCGTTGAGTGGGAGATATACACTCGTTTTATTAGGAACACCACTCTAATGCTGCGTAAGGCCCCGTGTTCTTCAATGATAGTAACTTTCCTCTTGAGATTCTGCTCCATGATTTCGTCATCAGCTGCAAACTGATGCTACAAATCTGCTGTTCTGCCAAAGGTGTTTTTTTTTTATTCAGATCTGACTTAAGAGGCCATGTTGCACTGAAGTCACTGTTGTTTCTGGAAATCGGAGACTTTCAGAACATTTCATGTTATCGTGCTGCAAGTCGCCAAATTGTGACCATAAAAGGATTCACACGGTCGGCAACAACACCCAATTAGGCTGCGGTAGTCGATGATTTATTGGTATTAAGGGGCCAATGTACCAAGCAAACATTCCCCACACCATTAAACCACCACCAGCAGCCTGGACTGTTGACACAAGGCAGACTGGGTCCACGGATTCATGCTCCCGACGCCAAATTCTGACCCGACCATCTGTGCGCCTCAGCCGAAATCAAGATTCATCAGACCAGGCTACATTATTCCAGTCTCAAACTCTTCCACTCTCGCCGCAGCTGCCGTTTTTTTTCCCCCCTCGTGCGTCTAAAGGTTCGACATGTTTGCGAGATGCTTCACCGCTCACGGCAGTTGTAAAGAGTGGTTATCTTTAGTTACTGCGGCCGTTCTGTCAGCTTTGCACTATTCTGAGTAAACTCCAGAGACTGTGGTGCATGAAAAAATCCCAGGAGATCAGCAGTTTCAGAAACAGTGAAAGCAGCCCATCTGGCATCGGCAGTCACATCACATCCTTTCCCTCATTCTGGTGTTTGACGTGAAAATTAACTGAAACTCTCTCTCTTTGTCTATCTGACTCTCGCTCTCTAGCTGATCTAATTTTGTGAATTGCACTGCTTGCATTAAATTGCTGGTATACAGCTGTTCCTAATAATGTGCTCATGCACGCAGATGTATAAGCATTCTGTGAATTCTAACAACATTTATCCTAAATTCAGCATTTCTGCAATCCAGATTTCATAAGGTGCAGCAAGCTCATGATCAGAAACTAAATTTCTGCAGCTGAGAAGTTGTTCAAATCTGAATCTACATTTTTTAAATGATATATAAAAGCCAGAACCTGTAGTCCTCTTTTCAACTAGGAGACCAATTCATCATCATCAAGACAAAGTGTTGGGCTATTACAAAGAAAGGTTGCAGAGAGAATCAAGTCTGTCCTCCCGCAGCAATCTCTGTCAGCCTCAGAGGAAAAACGAGATCAAGCAGAGAAGGTGAACGTTCGTCCTTGTCTTCTCCCGTCAGTGAGACAGGATGCCTCAGATAATGAGAAGAGGAGACATGGCTTAGTGGCGCCAACCCCAAACTGAACAAATGACTGTTCAGTTTGTTTGTACGGAGCTTTTTACATAATGAAGCACAGAGGGGAGACGTGCGCTCCATTTGGGGATTAGATGGTATCTGAATTATATTACTCATCCCTGTGATATCTTTACAGGGTAGCACAACCTTGTATTTATACACATCTCTGCAGTCGACTGAAAAGCTGTTTTCATGGTTTTCAGATAAATTGGAGGATGTCATGCTTCACTTGTGTCTCTGTGACACATGCAGTTACAGACAGAGCAGCGTTTTGTGGCTGCGTGCACAAAACGTCAGATTGCCAACATGCAAACATGCTGATGTTCGGCAGGTACGATGTTTATGATGTTCACCATCTTAGTCTAGTGAATTATCAACATTAAATACAACTTATAACGAACCCAACAAGGACCAGAATCACCAAAGTCAATAGAATTTATCCTCTAAGGACTCAGAAAGTCTTTTTCACATCACTCCATCTAAAACCTGTTTGAATATTTCAACCTGGTTTAAAAATGCCTCCAAACTAAAAGCAACACTATGTGGCTGTTACTGAGCAACAGCGCCCCCTGCAGCCACACATGGTGTTTGAGTCTGTTGGACTCCGCGTCCAAACATTCAAATAAAATAACAAAAACAAAACAAAGTCTAAGCACTCTCACTGCGTGGTCCCACCCACTGAAACAGAAATGGTGGATATTACCCATAATCCCCGGCTTCCTGAACCAGAAGAGCTGCTGCTGTAACAAATCCACCAAACTCTGTTTAGAATTCTTCATATTTTACCAGTTTCCTGCTGAATATTGGAGATAAACTCTGTTTTTTTTATTAAACTTCTGAGTCTTTTTAACTGATCCACAGTTCAGCTTCACTCTTCATCTTGCTGGACCTGATTGTGACAGTTGAAGCTGTGACCCTCAGTCAGTTCTTCTCACAGGAGATCGAACCCACTCACCAGAGTTACAGAGAACAGATGTTCAGGGTGAAGAGAGGGAATGAAGGAGGAAACATTCTCCATATTCACAGAAACTGAGCCATTAAACTCATTTTGAAGCTGCTGGTTCGAGGTCAGAAGTTTGTGTAGTGTTGCTTTATACGTACAACATGCACCTTCAGCCAGTAGGGGTCTCTCAATCAAAACAATGACAAAGGATCTAGTTTGATGACGTTGTGAAGAAGCGTGGGATCATGGGAGTTGTTGTTCTTCACCACCGTTGCAGATCAAAATCTCTCTGACGTGACTCAGGTGCAAATCATATTGTATCTTTAAATGCAACATTTATAAATCTCACACTAGGGCTCCTCTCCTGTGAAGTAGAAAGAACCAACAACCTCAATGTGTTTATTCACACAACGGTCACATCTGGCTTTAATTGCCTTGTTTTCCCGTCTATTCAGATTTCAAACCCAACGATCAATCATTTTCATGGATCTCCAGTGTTTTCATTAAGAGGCGGGAGAAATGTTTACGGCAGAGGAAAAAAATTGCTTCACTCAGCAAAACCCATCAGATCCCATAACACATTACATTAAAATACACAATGAAGCGGAAGAAAACTATAGATTAGTTTGCCAACACAATTTTCATTTTTCACAAGAGCTCCCACCGTTCACTGTAGTTTGGTTCTCATGCATCAGAACCCGGGGCGCGTCAATACATTATCTCGTGGAGCCGTGTTATTTAAAATGAACTAATTTTTTGCCCACACATTTCCATGAGGTAGACGGTGTTACTCCGGTGCAATAGATCTTAGAGACACGGCCGAAGCTCGGGGTGTGACGACGTAAGTGATGAGCAGCGGGCCTGTGCACACAGACGTGTTTGTCATGAGTGACATCTTCATTTTGCCTCCAATTCCTCGAAGAATAGCCGTGATGCCCTTAAGTGAGACATTTGAAGCGGCAGCTCAAAGCCAATTCCGCTGCTCACGCTCTCCTGTAAGCTCCGGGCCTGAATTAGAAAAAGGTCTCAGCAGAAGGGTTTTCTCAGGGGAGCGGCAGATACACCGGCCCCGGCTTTGTTTAGAGACTTCCCATCCACGTAATGACTGAACATTATTATTTTCATCTTTCTCGCACTCGGGAAGGGACCGCGGTGGAATCCAAATCAATCTGTGGGATGACGACGCTGGAAAAAGCCAATTGTGTCTCAGCCCCGCACGTAGGACAGCTGCGGTCCCTCACCGGGCAAATCGGAGCCTTGAGGAGATTACAAATTGGAGAAAGCAATTGAGTCTGAAGCAAGATTTCCCTTCAATTCCAGTTTAATTAGATCTCTAGCCTCTAACTGACTTTCTAATTTTTCAATTAGCAATCAACATTTTTTTTTTTTCCCCTTCCTCCTAAGACCACACAGCATTCCGACTTGCTGAGAGTGAGAGAGGAGAGACGGCGGCGGCTGTGATGAGTGAAAGAGAAGATTTGAGACTCTCTTTAGAAATGTTTCAGTGTGTGATCTTTTGGGGTAATTATCAGTGTCTGTGACAGGACGACATGATTTATTGAGTGTTTGTCGTGGAGCGAGAAGAAACCACGCAGCTCTCGCCGGCTATACATCAGTCGCAAACTCGCCTCCGCCGCCTGAATGCACCGCTTATTGTGGTGTAAACACTGGCTCTCAATTAGCATCTCAGAACTCATTAACACGTTAATTAACCCGTGATTATGGAACAGAAATATTTCAATCAGCATCAGCTTTATGGGCAAGACTATGAATAAAGCATCTGTTGGAAACCCATTTAAATTTACAATGCATTGAATTCAGTGATTCCAACAGGAGCCTTTTGCAAGGGATGAGCGGAGCGGCTGCCGAGCGTTAAAGTCAGAGCTCAGCTGTACGAAAGCGTCCACCTGGACCTGCAGAGCCTCCTCCAGTGAAAGCTGGGGCAGGGCACCTCCTATGGGACTGGAGGGCCAATTACACCACATAATAATTCATCGCCAGCAGGTAATGAACTCCCCGTCCTCATCAGCTCCAATTAGAACGACTGGATCTCTGGAAAAAAGGGGGGGGAAGTTACTGGGCAGGGGGGAGAGAAAGAGGAAATGGATGGAGAGCGCGAAGATATTTAGGATGATTGTTGTGAGAATTCATCCTCCCCTCTCAGGATGCTCACATGTGGGTTATTCTAAGATGATAATTGAAGTTTCTTTCTTTTTTTTAAAATGAAGCTGTTATTTTTTTTTTGCAGATTGGTCCATAGAAGCTGCAGGAAGCACATGTCACCACCAGCGATTTTTTTTGTTGTTGTTCGTATCCCAGCAAAACATTATTTGTGTCAAACCAAAAAGTATTTCCCCTTATTAGCTGTGGGAAACGTTGGCTGGTCCAGAGGGGAAATGAAGGCACAGTATAATATTTCTTCTGATGGGGTCTCGCTGTCTCTTTGTGGCAAACCACCCACAGTGAGTAATACATGCTTAACAGCCTCCCGCGCCGCTGATCTGCTGCTAGTGCTGAGGGAAGGGTCCTCATTTGAATCAGACTGACGGATAATTTTAATTGGATTACTGAACAGTGGGATGATTTCGGCGCTGGCTGTTGGTTGAAAAAAAAGAAAATTACTTTTAAGTTTCCTTGTGCTACATTCAAGGACACACAAATGGATTAAGATCTCACTGTGCACAAAAACTATGCTAATGCAGGGGGCTGGGATTTATGAGTCAAAAGGAGGGAAGTAGATAAATCCCTCATTTGTGTGTTTGCATTTCACTGGCCCGTGTTTGGAGAAGGCTTCAGCCCGCAGGGGTTTGAGGCAATGAGGAGCAGTCACAGGTGGTGTGGTTCTCCTTAGGGAGTCGTGCGTTTTAAAATAACACAATTTAAATAGTTTGGCTGGCACAGTAAAGCCAGCAATTATCTCAAAGTCACCATTAGGCCAGGCTGGTGGTTCCTCTGGGACACGGTGCCTGTGCTCACAATAGAAGAAGCTACTCTCTCATTTTGAAGGAGAATAATATGATGATGAGCTGCCTCCATATAATAAGCTAATAAAAGCAGGAGATACCGAACAGGGGGTCATGTGATGCAGGGATGGTTGGATAAATATTTGCCAACACTTGCTTGGTCTTAGATGAGCTGCTCAGTCTTTAGCCACACCACTTATCCTCTGACGGTCACGGAGGCGCTGGAGCTAATTGTTGACACTTGACACCATGAACAGGTCATCAGTCCATCACAGGCGTTGACATATAGACAAACAACCCTTCACATGCACATTCACGGTCAATTTGAGACACTAATTTACCGAAACCTGCATGTGGTTGTAGTGTGGGAGGACTAAGGCACAATTCACACTTCTGCATGTGTCGAAGCTACGCCATAGGTACACATGTAGCCTAAATACAGGGCCAAGCATTCATAGTTGTGTGTAGGTGTGTGTGAGTCGCGCTGCAATTACACCGCCAAAACACTAGTGGCAGCAGAGTTTCTATGGGGGTGTTGAGTGTCTTCTTGTTCTGGTGCGCTTATTTACACATTCTCTGGTGTCTCTGTTTACTTTAGAACAATGGTGAGTCTTACTGAGCAGATAACAGATGCTGAAGAGCAGTGATTTTTTCGTAAAGAACTGCAACGAAGAAAAGAAAGACGTTGTCCGTGTTCGTTCCTTCAACTCAATTCAAAAATGGCGGCGAATCTGCCAGAACTGTGGAGCTACCAAACGGACCAATCACAGCTCTTGCGGTCCGGAGCACCTAGACGCGTATATACATTTTTGGGGAGGTGCACGTCAGGGTACGGCGTAGGCTACATGTCGACAGCGTAGCTTCCACGCAGAAGCATAGATTGGACACACCCCCTTTCAACCTTAATGACATCACAAAGGGTCTAAGCGCCAAATAGACTTCTTATAACACTTTCATCTCTAATCGTGCATGGAATTGAATTAATCCATTTTTTAACTGAATGAAATGAAATACATCTGCTATCACCATTAGGTACAAATGACTTAAATCCAGTAATAAGTAAAAAAAAATAATTCATGTAATGCATGTTGAACCTTGTATTTAAGGTTTTGGAATCCAGTTACTGATGAATGAATGAAAACAAACTGATTATATTTGCTCACAGTGTTTACAGTCAACAGCATCTACAACGAAATGTCCTGGACTGAGTTGAATTGTCATCAAGGTGCATATTCACAGAGAAACCAGATTTGCAAGTAGAAATAATATAAAACTTCGACCAGTTCATGAAATACTTTCTCAATTTGAACGACTTAGATTTCCTTCCGGGGCCAATTTATGGCCTCCTTCGTTTAGAGAGAGATATTGCGCCGCATAATTCATATGCAGTAATTATATTGGAGCACCATAACACGACAGTAATACGGGGAGGAGTGATGGTGATGTGTCCCAGTCATATCATTCTCGACAAACATATTCCCAGTAGGTCTAGTTAGACGCTGGGAAATTGCCTTGAAATTGTTACCTCATTGCAAATAACAGTAATAAGGTGGTGGAGATGAATAACTGCAGTGGCACTAAGGCTTCTAACTGTAAACAAAGCCATATATTACAGTAATGTTGCTGTGTTACCACACAGGCACCAAACTGGGGTTATTACCGGTGAAAGTTGTGTCTGTGCCTCTGCAACTTGGTCATTAGTGGGGAAACGATTATTTGTAGTCCCCGTGTTGTGTTTCACACGTATAACGGTTTTGTCACTGGTGACGTGTCCATTTAAGTGTATTAATGCGGTTTAACCATTAGTTTGTTTTAAGATGCTGAGAGGACACAAACGTGAGGATGTTCACATAAATCAAACTGACTTAGTTAACTGCACCAAGGAGGTTATGGTTTCACCCCCGTCCGTTTGTGTGTTTTTCAGCTGAGATTACGCAAAAGCAAAATATCCACAAAACTTGATGGAAGGATAGAAAATGGGCCAAGAAAGAACGAATGGATCCAGACAAAAGGCGCCGATGCAAGATTTTCTCTTTTATATTTCAAGATAAGGAGGTTGTTTGACATTTTCTTTTTCATTTTCGCAGTTTGCACCCGAGTCACGTCAAATAGATTTTCATCTACAACGGTGCAGAGGACAACAACTCCCATGATCCCACACTGCTTCACGATCTTGCCAAACCAGGTTTTTAGTTTGATGGAGAGACTTCTATTGGCCAAAGTTCCATATTGTACGTTGGCGTACGGAGGAGTCTGCCTTTTCCTTTGATTCTGAACCTTTGTCTAGACAATGTCCTGTAAAGATGAGAAAGAGACCAAGACCCCATCAGTAAAAGAACAGGCAGTGGGCGGCCTTTGTCCTCATTCACATGAATCTTCATGACAGAGAGTCACTGACTATTACAATGACTTTTACTTCCACCGACGCATTCGTCTCCAATACCAGTGGGAGGTGCAGTGAAGAAAAATCCTCCACATTACAAGATCCTGCTGCTCCTCCTCTGTAGGAGCTGCTGATGAAGATTTATACTCAGGACTGAAAATGTCATATATACAGATTAGACATGATGAGATTTGCTGTGTAACAATGACATTTACTGGTATGATTCCTTTAACTCTGAGTAGATATTAAAGAATAACAATAAGCTGAAAAGAGAACGTCAGGAGTGAAAGGCAGCGCAGCAGAGGATTCTCCAGGAAACAGCGTTGGTTTAGAAAGTGCATTTCAAAGCTGAGGTCAGGATACAGTGTAATGATGCTGTGAGGTTTCAATCAGCTGCAGAAGGAAAATGAACTTCAGTGTCTTCACATAGAAAAATATAATTTTTTGTTAATAATCAAAAAGGAAAAGAGGAAACTTATCAGCATTTGAATTGATAAAAGGTTTATTCACGTGTTGCAGGAATGCAGATGATCCCTTACGCATCCATTAATAACTGAAGGTGGCGTTTATGAGGGATGACTTCTTCTATCAGCCAAACTATACGCAACATGTTGCCTTTATAAAAAGTTCACACAAGCCACAATTCGACAGCAGGAACTTTCCCCCAGAACTAAAAACCTTCACAGGAACTTGTGTTTCCACCACAGGGACCAGGGTGTAAATAAAGTACAGGGGGAAATATGTTTTACATCCAAAACCGTCCCAGGTCAGGGGGATGGTTGAGGGCTCCATCATTTTATTTGTACCAGTATATAGATTTTCTTAAAGACGTTATTCAGGAATAGGAAACAGCTTTACGATAAATTAAGGAGGCGACCGACGGGGAAATCAACTCATGCTTTGTATAAAATTATATTTTATTAAATGTAAATTTTAGCAATAAATGTTTTTCAACTGTTTTTAAATCCTATTTAACATGATTAAAATTATAGCCTGGACATATTTACCACTTCAACTCTGGTGCTGGACAATTTTCCACAGGCCACGATGACCGCAGGTCACAACAAACCCAACCGGCGCCCGAGAAGCAAAAGGTTAGAGAAGGACGCCGCGGCTCCTGCCCTCATCTTTGAATAGATCACACCTCGCTCTCAGCCATCTGACCTTTAAATACTTGGGGAAGTTCCAGACACATGACAGAGATGCCCAAATCTGGGATGATCAGAAATGTTTCCCAGGGTGTGTGTGTGTGTGTGTGTGTGTGTGTGTGTGTGTGTGTGTGTGTGTGTGTGTGTGTGTAGGCTCATGTGAGGGCGTGTCTTCCAATTTGAATGCTGAACAGGAAACATCTGCCTGGAGTCAGGAAGATGCATCACTCTGTCACTATCTGACCCACACAGCATCCTCCTCACAAAGTGGGAGGGAGGTGGAGTGTGAAAGAAAATTAAAAAAAACTAATATTAATGAGGTGTTACACCGAGAAATAACGATGTGTGCGCTCCCTGATAGCATCTGCACTTCCTTAATGGCATGCGCAATTACGTGGGCTTCCATTAATATCAAGGCTACCAACTGTCACCGCTAAGGGCGTCACTTCAATCACTGCTGTGCCTCTACCGCGTGTACAAGTACACAGAGAAGACACACAGCTACAGTCGCCGCCATTAAGCCTCGTAAAAAGGTGCTGCGGGGACCACAGCCGACGGATATTTGGAAAAAGTAAAAAGGATTTAAAAATACTGCAATGTGCTCGCACATCTTGCATTGGGCTCGGTTACGTAGGCAACGCCAAAAACAAGACGTCTATACAATCCAGCAGTAATAAAGATCTATATGGGGCCGTGAGGTTTTAGGTTTTAGTATCATGAATTTTGTGTCACTTAAGTGGCATCTATTTGAAGATAGAAGTTCATAAAAACATGAATACCTTAAAGAACATGCGACCAATCTCATATCTCATTGGGTGAGTAAATTTGAAATAAATATAATATTATTATTTGTTGTCTATTTAGTTTTAGTTTTCCCTTTTCGTTTCTACATTGTCCGATCAGGCAGTTTACATGTCATCCCTTTTGTCTCATTCGTTTGGTCAGTTGTTGGAGTTGACTTCCTGTTTTGTTTAGCGGTATGATTCCGATTGGTTAATTTATTTCAATGATCTACTTAATCTGCTCTTTTGTGGTGGGATAACTTTTGTCCGTTGACTGTTTGGTCCCTGACATTGTCCCTAAACCACATGTAAGTAAATGAGGAATATTTATGTATTTCGCACTTTACACAGACGAGAATTACACCTGAGAACCGGATCCAGACTTTCTCTGGAGTTTGTCTTTTCACACGTGGAGAACGAAGCGGGAGGTTCTCAGGTTCAGACGCGTTCACAACAGCACAGGAACCTGGGAGCGTTCAGGTGAGGGGGGTGCACTTTAAAAAGCAGCGCGGGGCAAATGTTGAACAGGAGGAACTGTGAACCTTTAATTAGTGATTGAAGCAGAGAATAGAGTATTTGCTGATGGGATTGGGATAAGCTGAGTGAAGGTGCTCTAGGGTGTGATAATGCTGCTGATATATTCAGGAGTCAGCTCCCTGGAGTTCAGTGGAGTTGCTCTGGGGCAGATGTGAGTCTGTTACCTTCACTCAAGCTGAAAGGCAGCGATGAGGTGGGAAAAGATATTTCAGATAAATCATACTGATGGTTTTGCATGTTCTGTCCATTTAATTATTCATAATTTACTGCCTACTCTGTTTCTAAGAAGCTCCAGTTTTTTTAAATAACCAAAGAAGTTGTTTTCTCCTCTTCATGCACCAATTAATTCACGTTAGTATATTAAACCTGCTTCAGAGGCAGGAACGTCATGTTTTCTTTTACGAGTTGTCATATTTACTGTAGATATCTTTGTGTTGATAAGAATTGACAGCAGGACGGCGTTGGAAGATTAATAATGTTGCTGTGTGAACTCATTTTTAAACTAATTTTAAAGAAAAGCATTCAGAGCTTGTCATCCAAAAAATTCAAACTGAAACATGCACATTTATTTTAAGGATAAAATAAATCCCTGTTGGACCAGTGAGTGTGTGAAGGTAGATGCATATGAATTCCTACAGTGTTGTCTTGAGGAAACTGTCGGCAGCCATGTGATGTGTGTTGATTCTGTAGTAAATGTTGTGGTAAATCAGTGGTTTACAGTCTCGACACAGATTCTCCGGTCAGTCGCTCAATTCAATAACAATAAAAAAAATGATGGCAGTCAGTAAAGAGCATATTGGCTCAACAGTCGCCTTATGAAACCACCTTTAAAGTCACTTTATTTGGGTCTGCGTCCAATTTCACACACTCGTAAATATCAGTCCCCTAAACATTGATTTTTATCATTAAGATTCATGAACTGTTCTCTGAGAAATCAACGAAAATGTTGACAAACACCCTCAACTCACAATGTTAGAGACAAATGTAATGGAAAACCTGCTCACAAACAAACAGACGAACAAACAGACGCAGATGAAAACACAACTTCCTTTGTGGAGGAGATGTTGGAAATTTAGTCTTTTTTAGTGTCTCAAACTCTGAAAATCACATCAAGCACAACACAACTTCTTATTATTACATAATTAGCAAATAGAAACACTGAAATCCCAGGAGGTATTTTTCCCAAGTTAAAAGTTTTTAGGATATTATCCTTTTATCAGATCCTGTTCACCTGCACATTTCCAATAGTTAACTTTTTAATAAAAACTAATTTCAGGTGATGAATGATAAATGAATGTTTGTCCACCAACACACCAGATATCGGTGATAGATATGAAACCAGTAAATGAACTCTGATTGGAAGCTTCTATAACAGCGGCGCTGCTGTTGATTCAAGCTCAGACTATTTTGCTCCAATTTCCATTTGGAGACGCTGAATTCAATCATTTCAATCAGGTTACAATTATCCTCCAAAATAAAGGAGAGAATCTGATAGAGAGGAAAGTGTGTTGTGTGTCTGTGTATGTGCGTGTGTGTGTGTGTTGTGCGTGTGTGTGTGTGTGTGTGTGCGTCGCAGACAGCCCAAGGACTGCTCCTCCGCTCGAGCACAATATCTTTATGAGTCGACAGAACCATGATCTTAATTAACTTCTACTCTCCTGTGAGGACACGGCTGAATAAATCTCAAGGACAATAGACAGGATTAATTCATTTATTTACCGAGCAAGTGCAGCTCATCAAATTATGATACGGGCACATCTCCTTCATGCAAATGGCTCTTTGCTGGAACACACTCCACCAACCCCCCCCACCCCCCCACCCCCTCGATACCAGGACCCCTCTTTGGCCCTGTGTTTATTTAAAGTGACTAATCGCGCTGGATGAGCATGGAGGGGATTTAACATTGTTTTAAGCCTCATGTCCTAAAACTACCTGGTGAAAAAAGTTGGTGGAGTAAACAGGTCTCATTATATTCTCTGTTGAAGTGGATGCTCAGGATGAATCTCGTGCTTTAACTCGGTAAAACGACACAAATCTTAATATATAAACATTATCTCCACTGTGAGGTTTTTGTAAATATATATATATACGTGCTTTTCTCATCTCTTAAACCTCCCTGCAGGAAATAGGGAAATAAAATGTCTGGACTACTTCATGCAGCCTGCACATTGTTGCGTATATCCTCTGTGTACAGTACAAACCACTGTGTTGTAATCAAACAACCAGTTAAAAAATGCTTATCAAGTACAGCCACAAAGTTTTTTACGCGAACAAATAACTCAGGATATATATGAATATGCTAATAAGCCAATCCAAGGATTCGCAGTGGCTATGATTACATACCCCAGGGGTGTAAACCAAATAGAGAGTTTAAAATAAATGTCAGCCTCCTGATTTAATACTCCCCCCAATCTGTTATATCCTCTCTGTTAGCTCCAGCAGAAGTAGAGTCACTGCTGCTCTGTGTGCAGCAACATCACAGAAACATGTTATTTTCCTCTACATAGGAAATAGACATGGGCATGATGGAAATTGCCTCCTTCACAGACCCCTGTGAAGAGCATTTTCATATTTTCACGCCTTCATCATTTCCTTTGAACGCTGCGGAGGGGCAGGGGGGTTATGGATCCATGGCACGCAGTGTTTGATGCGCTCACCGCCGCGTGTTAGAATGGATCAATGGAACGCGACAAGAAAGCGCCCGGCAGAGCTGCGCTGTGCCCCAGAGTGAGATGACAGTTGGGTAGGCCAATGGGACGGGAGGTGGGTGGGGGGGGGGTGAAAGTGAGAGAGAGTCTGCGGTGGTCCCCTTGATCTCGTCGCTCTCTTCTTCTTCTTCTTCTTCTTCTTCCTCGTTCTCTTTGATTCGTGTTGACCAAAAATTCGACTTGGGGACATTTTTGCGCGTCGATGGATCTTTTTGTTTCCATTTTGCTCTAAAGTGAGATACGGGACGTGGATCAGCTGTGATCCGGAGCCGACCTACAGGGTCCGGACTGCAGGTGGGAGGTGGAGGTGTGGTGCACGGAATACTAATGTCGGAATGTTTAACGGAACACAAATCATGTTGGACAGATGGAGCGATATGTGAGAATTGGTCGAGGTTGTGAAGTTCTTTTCAAAATTTTAAACATAAAAAAACGACTGTCTCGATATCGTCTGATAATGAATTAGCCTTTGAGGCAACGGACAATATTTTGGGGCTTCTGGTGCAGACTCTCCGGGCCAAGACTCCATCTTCCATTTCCGTGTTTGCAGTCCGACTATTTTCTTTTATAACACAAGTTAAAACACAAACAGTGATACTTTTTGCAGGTGTTTTAGGTCCAGACGATTTTTTTGGCTAATGACAACCACAGCCTCCTCAAATGTGATTTGGCAAAGCTATAGGAACGTAAACCAGAAGGCCTCCAGCCCCCAGAACCTATCAGACTCTGCATATTGAAATGCTGAATCTGTTTACAGAGATTATATGAAGATGGACGACAGGTCTCAACTTTCTCCCACTATCCAGAAACGAAGCCAAAATATCCTGAACACGAACATTGCCATCTTGTGCCAATCTCGTGAGTAGAAATCAGGGCGATGGAGCTGCAGTGTTGAGGTCCTAAGATATATTTGACCAATCGTGAGTCAGTCTCAGCTGTCAATCATGATCTTGACCCAGTTGTTACAACAGAACTTATCAGTGTGATAACAACTACTTAAAATGACACAGACCCCCCAACACGACAAAAAGAGAGATTTAAGTATCACTTCTCTGGCTCCTGGTGAACCTCAGGATTAATCTAAGACACTGTTAATAATATTTAAGGTCGCAACCTGAAGTTCTTCTTCAAGAATTTGCTCGCCGTTCCACTTTCTTGGTTGATGACTTAGAGTGACGGGGCCTTTTCTGTTCGGGCTGACTCCTTAACCTCCTTTAAATCTTTCTTAAAAACTTTAAATGTGCTTTTCCATGGGCTGAATTTAGTTTGATCCTTTTTTATATATGATGGCTTTCATATAACCCCTATTATCTTATTCATCTAAAATAAGTTTCCTTTACTTTGCTTTTGATAATTCATTAGCCCCACTTGATTTTTTTTCTCATCTGGTTTTTAATTGCTTTTTATAATTTCATCTTGTAAAGCATTTGAAATATTTAACATCACTTTTTAGTTTGGTCCATGTCCCATACACTGACATGGAGGAGGCGGGGTAAATGACCTATACTGCCAACCACTAGGGGGCCAATCAAGATGCTGTGGTGTCACTTTGACTCTTCACTTTTCTACCGTCTTTATACACAGTGACAAACAGAAAGCAGACTTGTTACTGGACCGAGCCGAAGGAGCCGAGTGACCGTGCTGCCTCAGACAAAAGGAGCCGAGGTATGAAGAGGGACACCGAGCCCAGGACGTCTCTGAGGGTGTGAGTGTGATTTAGAGATGGCGTGTGCTGTTTACACAGGCTGCCTGGAGGGATGCGCCTCCGTTGGCAGGAGAACATCGTTAGCATGGCAGTCACGTCGCAGCGACCCCACTTCGCTCTCTGTTTCTCACTCTCCCTCTTCCTCCGGCTGCTCGGGGGCATGCGATGGTCTGGGAAAGATTAATGCATCTTCAGCGGCATGTCGTGAAATCGAATTAGTGTACTCTGATCCAGAGACGTGGAGGGCTTAGGCCGGGGCTGCGGCAGGGACGACTCCCCCATAAGTTACAGCTTCTCGCCGCCCCGTGAAAGCTACAGTCTGTTGATTACTCAGACGGACGCATTTGTTTTGACTTTGCGTTTTATTCTTTACGCCGGACAAACACATTGATTTATGGACGTATCCGCATAATTATCACAACCCGTTAGACGACGTGTTTTGTTTTAATCAAATTGATTTCCATCGTGGAGAGAAATGTGCAAAACAATGCAGTGTCACTTTGCATTATCTCAGGCATGGCCCCACATTATTACAGGTTCCCATCAAACTCAGTCAGGGATGAACATCCAGGCACAATATGCAGTTGGAATTGGATTTGCGGGGGGGGGTGTACTTCTATTCTACTGTACACTGCTTTTTGTCAGTTTGGTATTTAATCATGTAATCAGGCGCAGGGAGGACGGAGTCATTCACGGAGCTCACGGAGTAATAACGTGAAGATGTTTCTATCGCCGCGGTGGATGTGAAGTGTGCGAATCTGTCCTTGGATATGGAAATTCACAATTATCCCGTGTGAGCTGCGGAACAACGCGAGGTCACGTCGTCCACCTTTCACCCCGCACGCCCTGCGCTGAATACTTTGTGCTGCTCCGCTCACACTGGCTCATCTGTATTGATCATGGCCATCCTGTGCGGCTCTGTATCAAACATTATTAGCCTTGTGATTAGCATCGCGTGACCTGTTCTCTCCCGCTGAGGAACAGGTAAAACGGAGCCATTATTGAGCAGATTAGATTTATCCTCACAAACAGGAACACGAGCAGCTCCTGAGAAGGGAGGAAATGTTCCCTACGAGAGCTGCATACACACACGGAGGTTGAGGCTGTACAGTGAATCATACAGTATGAACTTCTGACCTGCAGACTCGGATTGGATTGGAATTGGATTATGCCTAATTGATTCTATAGCTCAGAGGATAATCAAGACAGGATAAACAATAATGACTATTGACATTCTGATCAAGTTAGCAACTAGTCAATGCAGAGGAGCTTTATGTTCAAACAATGAGCGACGGCTGGAAAATGATTCATCCAGACGTAAGTATTACTTTCAACATGCAGCCTCTCAGTCAGAACTATAAATAACAGAAGGTTTAGATGTGTTGCTGTGGGAAAACTTTGTAATCTAACTTTTGGTGTGTTTTCACATGAAATGGCCAAAAGTAAATAGTAAAAAATAAAAAGAAACATCTTTAAAGTCAGGTGAAAACACAGAGATATTGCAAAGATTGAGATGTCTCGGTATTTGATAAGAGGGAAAAATTACTCAGAAAATACTACAATAGGTCAACACAAACCTGCAATGACACTTTTCTGGCCACCTGGGGGCGGTAGAGGCAGTTGCTTCTTAACAACATGAGCATTTATTTGGCATCATGTCATAGTAAAACAAATTTTAGCTTTGTTTTTGGTCTCCACCAACGTCTGGGAAAGATCTGTGTCTTTAGCTACTAGATGCTCATGAACTTTGCCCCTCAGCTATTTGGTGCTGGTCACGACAAAGAGACTCGTAAACGAAACCAACGATCCTAAAGATTGAGTATTATTACTTCTATTACTGTGACAAGGCAAAAATATCTACTGTAAGATAATCAGTGGAGTGAAATACTGTAGTACCACCAGTACAGTTCCGGAGTACATCGACTTTGTTAGTTATTCACCTATTTAACTTCAATTATCCAAGAACATCTCAAACCTGCTTGGTATTTTGTGAAGGTGCGTCTCGCCGCCGCACACACGGGACAGAGCAAAGCTGCCACTTGTGACAATTACAAAGTGCATGTGAATCGTGTATATTAGCTGCTGCGGCACATGGCTGGTGCAGAGGGCGGTGATCCGTCTTCGGCGCGGCAGGCGTGATAGGCCAACGCGGCGGGCCTAACAAAGACAGAGTGGGACCTGCAGGGCAGATCCTCTCATACACTCCAGCTTAACGCTCTGAAATGTGACTGTGCATGGATCGCTGCCGACAGGACGGAGGTACCACACAGGGAACACGGGGGGACTCGTGCACGGGGCCGTATGTATTTCTGAAAGTTCTGATGGACCACTAGGAGGTACAAGGTGGACAGGGAGTTAATTTAAAGTGTCATTTACAGGTTCATTTTTATAAATCTTGAGCTCTATCAGAATTAGTTTTCATGCTCTTCAGTCTGGCTTTTTGTTAAATACTGTCAACTTGGACGTTCATTTATTTATGCTCGTCTAGGAGGTTGTTTTGATTTTGTTTGTCTGTTGGTTAACAGGATTATAAAGGGTCATGATGGGTCAGGAAAGAACCTTTGACATTTTTGTGTTGATCTGAATAAATGGACATATCTAGTATTTATGTTTATCATAGCAAAATAGGACATAGCTGAAGGTATGGGCCTAGTTAACTGATTTTATTGAATCTGTACATTTTATTCAGTTCTAACTGTTTGTTAATTGTTTTTGTCCCATTTCATTGACTTTTCTTTTATTTGTGTGATATTGTTTGTCTTATTGTTATTATAGTTTTTAAGGTGTATGTTTACGGCGTCTCTTCTACCCGCAGCTGACACATATCCTCAAGTCCTCTGGAATAGAGTATATAGGTTACGATACACTTTAGCAGATTAGTAAATAAAAGCATCCTTTTTCAAGTTTCTGCAGATGGGTTACATTTAGTAAGGCTTATGGTACTGGTCACTTTCAAAGTCTGACATTCAAGAAGATGAAATTCTACAGAATTGAGAAAAATCAATCATGAAACAAATGTCAATTCCTCCTTCAATACCCTTCGTTTGAGGTGAGCTCCGGTTTAAGATTCGGAGCATGTGCACTGGAACCGGCCTCTGGACAAGTGCACACATCCCTCGCATGAGCTTCTCTTTACCCTATTGACTGGGGATGAGTCTGTCACTGGATCCGGATTAAAGTCTTAAGACTATCTATAGAAGGGGGACGGGCGATGAGGGGGACTTGTCAAAGATTT